>NC_052311.1:59289145-59608690 GCF_016432855.1 Salvelinus namaycush
ATAGAGAGAGAGCAATAGAGAGAGAGCAATAGAGAGAGAGCAATAGAGAGAGAGCAATAGAGAGAGAGCAATAGAGAGAGAGAGCAATAGAGAGAGGAAACAGAGAAACATATGTGTACCTGGCAGGCCAGAGCGTAGCGTTGCAGATTGGGCATGGCAGATAGCGGGGGCCTGACTTGACTCTATGGAATGCGAGTCACCATTACCAGATGTTGCTAATGGTGTGGACCACCTGAGTCAAAAGACCCTTGCATTATTAATAACTCGGTCAATTTGCTCCAGTTTTCTTATCAAGAGGGACTTACTGTACAGCAAGTGATGTAGCATACAGTGATTCTACCATCAACTTTGGGGATATTACTGTAGCTAGATCTCTATGCTCCTCTACATGACCACCTAATAGTCCCTGTAACAGTCAGCGTTGGGGAGTAACGGATTTTTTTTTTAAACGGAAACTGTAATCCAGTACGCTACCAGCAAATATATTTTAAATCAGATTACAGATACTTTTGAAAAACTAGATGATTACTTCGAGCATTACTTTAAATTCAGAAAGGATATTTCCGTAAAAAAATCTTTGACACTTGTTTTCTCAATGACATTCAAATTAGCATTGAAAAAAGGCGCAAATTTAAGTTCCACATGAGCGAGTCAAACCACAAGTCAGAGACCACTATGATAACACACAAAATATGTTTGATGGATCGCGGGAAAAGAGCAGGAATAGGCTTGTGTAGGCTACAGTCCAAACTATGAATTCAACAAGTTTAAGCTGCCTATCAATCATTGTTTTTGAAAACAGTGAACAGCCAGTGAAAAATGCGCTCTTGCAACAGCTGCATAGTGCGGATCCAAGCCTATGGAATAAATGTGGGGCTTTTATTGCTCAACCTAATTCATGCTGATAAAAACCCATAGGCCTAATTGTAATGTGGTGCGTGCTGGTGGTAGGGAAGTCAGGCGCAAGAGAATGAACTTGGTAAAAACAGAGCTGTTTAATAAATATTTTTTTTAAACTCAGAAAACCAAAGTATACAAAAATAACATAATAGGGTGCAAAACCCGTCACACACCAGAACAACTAACACACCTACATACAACAAACAATCTCTGACAAGAACATGAGGGGAAACAGAGGGTTAAATTCACAACATGTAATGAATGGGATTGGAACCAGGTGTGTAGGAAGACAAGACAAAACCAATGGAAAATGAAAAATGGATCAATGATGGCTAGAAGGTCGGTGACGTCGTCCGCAGAGCACCACCCGAACAAGGAGAGGGACCGACTTCGGCGGAAGTCGGGACACTGATGGACACATGCTCAAACTCTCACACTTTGGAAAGACTTAAAGGGACAATCTTTAGTTGCTACATCCATTTGTGGACTTAAATATATATATCCATATAAATATATATATATATCCATTGAAACTTATAAATGCCTCATGAGCTTAGATCAACTGTCACACTCCATGAAAACCCAAAATATAAGCTTGTTTTACTCCAATGTTTGTAAACATTGTAAATGTAAAGAAACACTGTATAGCCTCATAACATGGTTAAAACAATCATTTTGATTGTCACGTTTCTGACCTTATTTACTTTGTTTTGTCTTTATTTTGTTGGTCAGGGCGTGAGTTGGGTGGGTATTATCTATGTTGTCTGTTTCTATGTGGGGTTTTCTAGTTTGGCCTGATATGGTTCTCAATCAGAGGCAGCTGTCATTCATTGTCTCTGATTGGGAACCATATTTAGGTAGCCTGTTTTCACTGTTGGATTGTGGGTGTTTGTTTCCTGTGTCAGTGTTTGTGCCACACGGGACTGTTTTCGGTTAGATTCTCTTTGTTATTTTGTATTGTGTCATGTTCAGTTGTTTCTATTAAAACATGGACACTTACCACGCTGCGTTTTGGTCCGATCCCTGCTACACCTCCTCTTCAGACGAAGAGGAGGAAATCTGCCGTTACATTGATATGATGGATGGTCAGTCCTTGCATCCATAGCTCTGTCTATTAATCTGAGAGTGGTTACATTTCTGCCATTTCATGAGCGCAACATTTATTTTTCCACTCGAATCAGTCCATGACAACAAAATCATAAACAACAGAGTAGGGCTGGCTAATAAGTCCTTAGTTTTGGGGTTATGCTCAGGTAAAACCATTTGGCTAATCTATACTTCCATATTTCCAGGTCCTATTCTTGAGAATTAAGGGGTATAACATTTACTGTAATTCTGATAGACTTTGGTTTTTAATGTAAATATATAATTTAATCGTATTAATATATGTAGTAGAAAGTGATGGGTTAGACAAAGCCTACTTAACTTTTACTGCCTCAGAAACCCGGATCTGGGAGCACCCCCCGACCCCCCCCCCCTGACTAGCATAGCTAGCATAGCGTCACAAGTAAATTGTAGCATCTAAATATCATTAAATCACAAGTCCAAGACACCAGATGAAAGATACACTTCTTGTGAATCTAGCCACCATTTCTGATTTTTAAAATGTTTTACAGGGAAGACACAATATGTAAAGCTATTAGCTAACCACGTTAGCAAAAGACACCATTTTTTTTACTCCACTATTTTTCCACTCCATCACCAGCTATCACCAATTCGACCAAAAAAAGAAATAAATAGCCACTAACCAAGAAAAAACCTCATCAGATGACAGTCTGATAACATATTTATTGTATAGCATAGGTTTTGTTAGAAAAATGTGCATATTTCAGGTATAAATCATAGTTTGCAATTGCAGCCACCATCACAAATCTCCCCAAAGCGACTAGAATTACTACAGAGAGCAACGTGTATTACCAATTTACTCATCATAAAACATTTCTTAAAAATACACAGCTCACAGCAATGGAAAGACACAGATCTTGTGAATTCAGACAATATTTCAGATTTTCAAAGTGTCTTACAGCGAAAACACAATAAATCGTTATATTAGCATACCACATTTGCAAACGTTACCCGAGCATTGATTCAAGGCAAAATGAGCTATAGCGTTATCATCACCAAAATACATTAATTTTTTCACTAACCTTCTCAGAATTCTTCCGATGACACTCCTGTAACATCATATTACACAATCCATATAGAGTTTGATCGAAAATGTGCATATTTAGCGGCACAAATCGTGCTTACACAATGGAAATAGTGTCCAACTACTCAAGCAATCTGCCCGGCGCCATCTTGAAAATACAACTATTTTTATCGAAAACTATTCATAAACTTGACTAAAAAAATACAGGTTGGACATGAAATGAAAGATGCATTAGTTATTAATGCAACCGCTGAGTTAGATTTTTAAAATTAACGTTACTAGACATACAGTGTGCGTTACAGCCAGACTAGTGCCGCAATAATGGCGTCACAAGTCGCCATTATTGAGTTTACATTTTTCCACATAAAAACGGAATAACATCATAAATAGCTCTTACTTTTCGACGAGCTTCCATCAGAATCTTGGCCAAGTGGTCCTTTGTCCAAAAGAATCGTTGCTTGGTTGTAAAACGTTGCATTCAACTTCTGATATAGCAGCTAACAATAGCTAACAATAGCTATTTTGCCCCAACGTGTCCAAATCCTCAAGACGCAATACTGAGGAAATTCCGAAAAATAGCAATATACTCGCATAATCTGATATAACTCGGTTTAAAATAGCTTCGTTATGATGTTTCTAACACCTATATCGAATTAAATTACAGACGGATACATCTAAGGTTGATAACTGAGCGTTTGAAAATGGCATCCTGAGGTCCTTCTCTGCGTAATGGTCAGCGTCGAAAAGAAGGCGCACCTCACTCCTTGGCCTTTTATAAACTCTGAGAGCTACGTAGAAAGCCCATTCCACTTCTCATTGGTTACTGACATCCAGGGGAAGGCGGGTGCAGTTCATGTCGTTCCATAGGATACACACAGACCTTTAAAACTGATCTGAGACCAGAGCTTCGCTCTCAGACCTTCGCAGTACCTGTCATGGATTTCGCTGTAGAAAGAGTTCTGGGTCACCCACAGACATAATTCCAACGGTTTATGAAACTAGAGAGTGTTTTCTATCCAATAGAATTAATAATATGCATATTGTACGAGCAAGAATTGAGTACGAGGCAGTTTAATTTGGCAACACCCAGAAAAAAAAAATGCTAACTGCTCCCCCTATTGACAAAAGGTTAACAAACCCATAAAGTAAAATGTAACATCCATATATGGCCAGCTATGTAAACTTTAACATTGATTTATCCTTCAATAGATGTCGTTCAATCGGTAACATACATTTTTTTCTTCTCCTAATGCCACTTAAGGGGAAAGTAATCTAAAAGTAATGGAATGTAATCCGATTACGTTACTGAGTTTGGGTGATCCAAAAGTTACGTTACTGATTACAATTTTGGACAGGTAACTGGTAACTGTAACGGATAACATTTAGAAAGTAGCCCACCCAACCCTGGTATAAGCCAATCAGGATGACCGGATCTAAGAATACATGGAATCAAAGTCTGAAATCATTCTGGATGTCTGTGGATTGAAGCAATAGTCCATCACGGTCACATTTCTGCCTAGTTAAATAAAGGTTAAATACATGTATTTATTTATTCTGTAATCCACACGCTCTCCCAGGTGTAGTTTGAACCAGCAGCCTCAACCTTTCCTTGACCCCTGAAGAACAGAGTCCCTCCACCACATCCTCTGAGAGACTACCATTACGGCATAAACAGCATCCGACAGGGTGGGCATAGCCCTATGTTGATATTAAAACAGAGGACAGAGTTGACATGAAATCTAGAAATAGTAATGGCTCGTAGGCGATAGACTCCCAACCGCGGTGCTCAGGGTTGGCGTTGTTGATTTAACAGCCTCTGCAATTGCGCTCGTCAATCAAACATAAAAAATATGCTTAATCGTGGATTTGAGCCCAGACTGACGTCATGTCCTTGGAATTTGAGTGTGGAGGAAGGTTTTGAATTGCATGCATGCCTGGTGGAGGAATACCATGGCATTAGTTATGCTGTGTTGTCTGGCAAAGGTATAAGTTCTAATGAGTTATGAGCGTGTAGCTGTATTCAGAGTTACGGTTGACACAGATCAGCACTGCGCTCAATATCACAATTACAGTAAGAGCTGTTGTAATGTTGCTCATATGGTTAGGTTAGGACACCTGCTGCTGGACCTCTCTGAACCCAAATACAGCTACTCCCAGAGACTGCTACTCCCTGAGAGATCAGTTATCATTGGATGTAAAGAATAACACCTGTCCTATTCTTACTTCCTTGTTATTTACATGGATTCCTCTTGGACTCATTTGAGGATTCAGGAAAACTAATGTGATCTTGACATTACAAAACGTATGTAGGTGGTTTTGTATGAAAATGTGTGACTTTTTGTCTGAAAATATTTAAACTTTGACCTGACAGCTTTCAATGCTTTAAGATGTCCAACAATGTCCCTGTACCTAAGCAAGCAAAGGTAACCTACCGAAATGACTATCGCCCCGTAGCACTTTTGTCATCATGAAGTGCTTTGAGAGGCTGTGGTCAAGGACGACATCAGGTCCACCTTACCTGACACCCTGGACCTACTACAATTTGCATACCGACCCAACAGATCCACGAATCATGCAATCACCATTGCTTTACCCACTGCCCTATCCCACCTGGAGAAGAGGAATGCCTATGTGAGAATGCTGTTCCTCGACTACAGCTCAGCCTTCAACATCATAGTCCCCTCCAAGCTTGTCACTAAGCTCAAGGCACCTCCCTCTGCAACTGGATCCTAGACTAACTGACAGGCAGACCCCAGGTGGTGAGGGTAGGCAACAACACCTCCGCAACGCTAACCCTCAATACGGGTGCCCCCCAGGGGTGTGTGCTCAGCCCCTTCCTGTATTCCCTTTACATCCACAAGTGCGTGGCCACGCACAACTCCAACATCATCATTAAGTTTGTTGTTTGTATGAAGGTGGTGGGCCTGATCGCCGATGGCGACGAGAAAGCCTACAGGAGGTTAGAGCCCTGGCAGAGCGGTGCCAGGAAAACAGCCTCTCCCTCAACGTTAGCAAAACCAAGGAGCTGATCGTGGACTACAGGAAACAGAGGGCAGTGTGATCGCCCCTACTGACATCGGTGTGGCTGCAATGGAGAGGGTCAAAAGCTTCAGGGTGTCCCAGAGGACCTGTAATGTTTGTCTGATCAACTTCAGGTGACTGAAGACATTTGGCATGGGCCCTCAGAACCTCAAGAAGTTCTACAGCTGCACAATTGAGAGCATCTTGACCGGCTGCATCACTGCCTGGTATGGCTACTGCACCGCCCTCAACCACAAGGCTCTACCGAGGGTGGTGCTGATGGCCCAATGCATCACCGGGGCCGAGCTCCCTGCCATCCAGGACATCTATACCAGGTGGTATTTGAGGAAAGCCCAGAAGATCGTCAAGGACTGCAGTCACCCGGGCCACGGACTGTTCACTCTGTTGCCATCTGGTAAGCGGTATCGGAGCATCAGGTCTCAGACCAACATGCGCCGAAACAGATTCTACCACCAGGCCACCCGACTGCTAAACAGCTAACCCTACGTGTATATCCCTACACAGACCTGCACTTTTGAGACTATTTGCACCTCAAAGACTATCTGCTCCTTAGAGATTATTTTCTCTGACTCTCCACACATTCAACCCTTACACACAAACACTCATAAACACTCACACACAAGTACACACACACACACACACACACACACACACACTCACACGCACACACACAATTGTAAATACAGTCTATTATTACTATGCATACAACCTCTTCTATTACTTGTTATTTTTGACTTGACTCTTATTATTGTTATTGTCGTTATTGACTGATGTACTGCAATGTTGAGGGAACTAGCACACAAGCATTTCGCTGTCTCTTTCATACCTGCTATAAACTGTGTATGTGACGAATACAATTAGATTGGATTTCAATCAGATTTTAATATTTTGAGAGAAACTCAATGAGTTACATTCTTTAAGTGTTCTCTTAGTTAGAGATGTCTTTATATTATTATAGAAGTCGTGCTTTTCTTCCTTTTGTTGATAATGAAGTCAATTTCATACTGTTTAATATTCATTCAAACTAAACACACGGTGTGTGTCGTTGGTATGAATACATTTTTATTCCACTTGAACGTTGGATCTGCTTTCCAACCAGACAGAAGAGAAAGCACCAATTGTAATTGCAAGTGTCACGCCCTGACCGTAGAGAGCCTTTATATTTCTCTATTTGGTTTGGTCAGGGTGTGATTTGGGTGGGCATTCTATGTTTTCTGTTTCTTTGTTTTTGGCCGAGTGTGGTTCCCAATCAGAGGCAGCTGTCTATCGTTGTCTCTGATTGGGGATCATACTTAGGCAGCCCTTTTTCCCACATTTAGGTGTTGGGATCTTATCTTTGTTTGTTGCATGTGTTGCACTCTGAAGCTTTACGTTCGTTGTGTTGTTTATTGTTTTTTTGGTGGAAAATTCAATAAAGAAAATGTACACCTACCACGCTGCACCTTGGTCCAGTCCTTACGACGATCGTAACAGCAAGGCTCCGCTCAGGCATTCGCCGACGTTAACGTTTCTTTTTTAATTGACCCCAGGTCAAATAGGGACTGAGATAATATTTTGTTAAATTATTCTTATTTCCCCGGGAATCGCATTTCCATATAACTTCACTTCATGCTTTATTTATAACCCTTCTTGCAATTACCATGCAAACGACATCTTAACTGCCACCCTTTCTCTCACTGAAGAGTTTAGTAAATATCAAACTGTATTCATTATTAATAAACCCACAGCCGAAAAACCCTATTTTTATATATATATAAATCATTTGCATGCTGAAAAGCTTGGGGAGTATGGGTGCCCTCCATTTGATACTACAGAGACCAGCTTAATTAAGAGCATTGCTGTGAGTGACACTAACATATGCTGACTGCATCAGAACTAGCTTCTGTTGGAGAAAAGAGTTGTTGTTGATCCACAAGTCTCAGTCGCAACTTGTCACCAGGTGACAGATTTTACACAATGGATGTTGATGTTTACTACAGCTGGTGTGAACCCCCCTCGGTTTTGGGGCTCCCATTTAACTCCCCCATCCCCCCATTTTACACACACACACACACACACACACACACACTCACACTCACACTCACACTCACACATTTAATACACCCACACTACATAGGTTTGCTCTACACAGCTGCTGTGGCCTTAAGGCAAGCTGTTTCTTCCATCAACATGTGTTTGCTGGCAGGGGACCCTGACATTTGCATTACAGCACGGCAATAAATAAATAAATAAACAGTGACTGAGGCCCCAGGGTTTGTTAGAAAACTATTGTTTGGGGAAAACCCTTAAAGCTTTGAGTGTAATTATTGAGTAGTAGAACAACATTACCATCCAACTCTTGACATACAGTACGTTTTGGAAATTATTTAAGCAGGAAAGGACACATCTGCAAATTACCTCCCTCTATTTTGACTCGTGTCCATCAATCTTTCACATTGTTTAGTGTCAGACCCTAAATCTCACCTTTTCTAGTGATCTTTTCACACAGTAATTATCAGTAACCTGAAAAGTGAGAATGTGATAGACTAGATCAGAGTTGTGTGGGAACGTCAACAGGGATTGTTTGAGCCAATGCTTGGGCATGGGTGATCAATAAGTTAATTAATTGCCCCTTTATTAGATTAATCAATGGTTAAGGAATACTTGAAAGATTAATTAGTACAATAGAAACAATACATCATTCTACAAATTGTAACAAAATAACATACAAACACCCTGGATAAGAGCATCTGCTAAATGACTAAATTAATGAATAACACCAAAGTAGTAGGCTAGTCTATAAAAGAGAACAGACTGTGGTCCTGTGTGGCTCAGCTGGTAGAGCATGGCACATGCAAAGCCATGGTTGTGGGTTTGAATCTCACAGAGGACCTGTAAGTCACTCAGATAAGAGCATCTGCTAAATGTAAAAAAAAATAGATGGATTTTTGGATACAAATCAACCATTAGGACTATGTTCGGTAGTCTTTGGAGAAGGATGCTGCCCAGTTTTGGTGCGGTGCCCAGGCATTGAATTTGAGGTTAAAGCATTATTGGTAGAATGGCAGAGTTCCGCATAGGCTATGTTGGGAAAGTTCAACTCTTCCTTTCTGGGGTCTGACAGACATAACCCAATACCATGAATGTTTTCTTCTCCAATTCCAACTATGATGGGATTAGTCTTTTTCATCCTTATGTTTTAAATCAATATTTAGACTACAACTGGATGTGTTGGGTATAAGACTAATATTTTGTCATTTATAATCTAGTGAAGTTAGATCTCTAAACTTGTTTCAATATATACCATTAGGGGAACCTAAACATAAATAAGCCACTTGAAAGAGAGTAAAAATGTCATTAATTTTAAATAAAGTATAATTTTAAGTAACATTTTAAGTGAGTATGTTTGGGGCAAAATTCTAAATGCCCCCAGGGCAATCAATGCAACTCAATGGTACCTATATTTCCAAATCATCTATAAATAACTTCTTTGAGTTACACAATCAATTTTGAGATACTTTAGGATGATTTGGACAGGAAGGGTGAAAATAAAAAGAAGGCCATACATCAAAACCTCATCATAGTGTGACACCCTGATCTGTTTCACCTGTCTTGTGCTTGTCTTCACCCCCTACCAGGTATCTCCCATTTGTCCCCATTGTCTCCTGTGTATTTATACTTGCATTTTCTGTTTGTCTGTTGCCAGTTTGTCTTGTCCCGTCAAGTCCTACCAGCATGTTCCAGTGTTTCCTGTGCTCTAGTTTTTGTTTTTCTTCGTCTTCCCAGTTTTGACCTTTCTGCCTGTCCTGACCCTGATCCTGCCTGCCGTCATGTACCTGCCTGACTCTGATTTGGATTACGACACTTTGCCTGCCTTGACTTACATTTTTCCTGCCCCTTGTACTTTAATAAACTCTGAGTCTCGTACTATCCGCCTCCTGTGTCTGCATCTGGGTCTTAGCCTGAGTCCTGATAGTACGAACTGGCCTTGACTGACCCAGCAGATTCGGACCAGCTCCGCGACGCCGTCTCCTCCCACGGAGCCACCATTGGAAGACACGAGGAGTTACTACACAACCTTATGGAAGGATTCCAGCAGTTCGTGGTGGAGGTCGACGCCTCAGAATTCGAAGTGGGGTCTGTCCTGTCCCAGCGTTCGGCCCAAGACCAAAAGCTGCATCCTGCGCTTTCCTCTCCCATCGTCTCAACACCACGGAAAGGAATTATGATGTGCGTAACTGAGAACTACTCGCGATGAAGATGGCGTTGGAGGAGGGGAAGCACTGGTTAGAGGGGGCGGAACACCCATTCATTGTATGACAGATCACAATAACCTGGAATATCTCTGCACTGCCAAGCGCCTCAACTCCAGGCAAGTTCGATGGGCCCTGCTATTCACTCGATTCAACTTCACCATCTCCTACCACCCGGGGTCCAAGAATGTGAAGCCAGATGTGCTTTCATGCCTCTATAGCCCCTTTGATACACCATCGTACCCCAAGATTATCCTCCCTACCTCTTGTCTCGTGGCTGCACTCATCTGAGGTATAGAGAACCATGTTCGTGAGGCGCAGTATTCCTTGCCGGACCCTGGGTTGGGGGCCGACTAACCGGATGTTTGCCCCGGACTCTGCCCGTTCCCGGTTCTGGAATGGGCTTATTCCTCTCGACTGGCCTGCCACCCTGGCTCCCGTCAGACCGTGGCCTTTGTAGGATGACGTTTTTGGTGGCCCACCTTGGTTCCTGACATCTCTGCATTCGTCACAACCTGCACCCTGCATCATCATGGTGGTGGATAGGTTTTCCAAAATCGCCCATTTCATTCCCCTTCCCAAGTTACCCTCAGCCAAGGAAACGGCCCACATCATGGTGCAGCACGTCTTCCAGATCCATGGACTTCCGGGGGACATGGTCTCCGACCGCGGTCCTCAGTTCTCGTCCCAGTTCTGGAAGGCATTTTGCACCCTCATTGGGGCATCAGCCATCCTTTCCTCCGGTTTTCACCCCCAATCTAACGGACAGTCGGAGCGAGCCAATCAGGACCTGGAAACCTCTCTTCATTGCCTTGTCTCCGCCAACCCTACCACTTGGAGCCAGCAACTCGTGTGGGTGGAATACGCCCACAACACCCTTCCCTGCTCGGCCACTGGTCTCTCGCCGTTTGAGTGTTCCATGGGTTATCAGCCTCCGCTCTTCCCTGAGTAGGAGGAAGAGGTAAGCATACCCTCGGCCCGCTGTCGCCATACCTGGAAGAGAGCCCGATCCGCCCTCCTCAAGACCACTTCCAAGTATCAGCGAAAGGCAGACCGCCACTGGACTCCTGCTCCCCGCTACCATCTTGTGCAGAGGGTATGACTGTCCACTCGGGATCTGCCCCTCTGGGTGGAGTCCCGTAAACTTTCCCCCCATTTTACCGGCCATTTCTCCATCTCTAATGTCCTTAGCCCCTCTGCTGTTAGCCTTCTGTTGCCCAACACTCTCCATATACATCCCACTTTCCATGAATCTAGAATTAAACCCCTGTCTCACAGCCCTTTGTCTTCTGTTTCCAGGTTTGGATTACGACTCTTTGCCTGCCTTGACCTACTGATTGCCTGCCCCTTCATCTTTAATAAACTCTGAGACTCGTACTATCCACCTTCTGTGTCTGCATCTGGGTCTTAGCCTGAGTCCTAATACATAGTGAGGATATTAATAGTGAGATGTGTAAGGTAATTTTGTTAGTATATTTGATCTATTTAATTAAAATAAGACGCCTATCTTTTAAGAGTCAATTACAAAAAAAGCCTAAATAAAACATATAAAATGGATGTCTCCCCCTGATAGTGGGGGAAAGCACCCCCTTTCTAAATGTTCAGCTTTTTTATAACAACATCAAAAATATTCTGCCCACTTATTTCCCTTCAAAATGTGTTCGCTGAAGGACACCCAGTATGCACATATCTAAATCTTACCAAACTTAGCTTTTTTTCAGTCAGAAAATATGCATTTCCCTTTGTCACGCACGTGAGTTGGGGTGGGCATTCTATGTTTTGTGTTCTATGTTTTGTATTTCTATGTTGTTTGGCCGGGTGTGGTTCTCAATCAGAGGCAGCTGTCTATCGTTGTCTCTGATTAAGAACCATACTTAGGTAGCTCTTGGCCACATGAGTTTTGTGGTAGTTGTTTTCTGTTTTGTGTTGCTGCACCTGACAGGACTGTTTCGTTTTCATTCATTCTCTTTGTTATTTTGTTTAGTGTTCTGTTTAAATAAAAATAACATGAACACTTACCACGCTGCGCTTTGGTCCGGTCATTCACAGGAAGAGGATCGTTACACCCTTAAAGGAAAACGATCTTTAAGTATTTGTTTCATTAGTCATTTTTGAAATAGTCCAAAAATGTTTTCCATGTCAGCAATCAAGTTTTCAAGATATATAACTTTCAAAATACAGGCAGTATCATGCATAATGATGCAGAACGCATCATACCAGACAGAAAGTTATATACTGTTGAAGTCAAAGTTTACATAAACCTTAGCCAAATACATTTAAACTCTGTTTTTCACAATTCCTGACATTTAATCCTAGTAAAAATTCCCTGTCCTAGGTCAGTTAGGATCACTACTTTAGTTTAAGAATGTGAAATGTCAGAATAATAGTAAAGAGAATGATTTATTTCAGCTTTAATTTCTTTCATCACATTCCGAGTGGGTCAGAAGTTTACATACACTCAATTAGTATTTGGTAGCATTGTTTTAAATTGTTGAACTTGGGTCAAACGTTTTGGGTAGCCTTCCACAAGCTTCCCACAATAAGTTGGGTGAATTTTGGCCATTCCTCCTGACAGAGCTGGAATAACTGAGTCAGGTTTGTAGGCCTCCTTGCTCGCACACGCTTTTTTAGTTCTGCCAACAAATTTTCTATAGGATTGAGGTCAGGGCTTTGTGATGGCCACTCCAATACCTTGACTTTGTTGTCCTTAAGCCATTTTGCAACAACTTTGGAAGTATGCTTGGGGTCATTGTCCATTTGGAAGACACATTTGCAACCAAGCTTTAACTTCCTGACTGATGTCTTGAGATGTTGCTTCAATATATCCACATAATTTTCTTTCCTCATGATGCCATCTATTTTGTGAAGTGCACCGGTCCCTCCTGCAGCAAAGCACCGCCACAACATGATACTGCCACCCCCGTGCTTCACGGTTGGGATGGTGTTCTTCGGCTTGCAAGCGTCCCCCTTTTTCCTCCAAACAGAACGATGGTCATTATGACCAAACAGTTCTATTTTTGTTTCATCAGACCAGAGGACATTTCTCCAAAAAGTACAATCTTTGTCCTCATGTGCAGTTGCAAACTGTTGTCTGGCTTTTTTATGGCGGTTTTGGAGCATTGGCTTCTTCCTTGCTGAGCGGCCTTTCAGGTTATGTCAATATAGGACTCGTTTTACTGTGGATATAAATCAAATCAAAATCAAATCAAATTTTATTGGGCACATACACATGGTTAGCAGATGTTAATGCAAGTGTAGCGAAATGCTGGTGCTTCTTGTTCCGACCATGCAGTAATATCTAATAATTTCACAACAACTACCTTATACACACAAGTGTAAGGAATGAATAAGAATATGTACATATAAATATATGGATGAGCGATGGCCGAACGGCATAGGCAAGATGCAGTAGATGGTATAGAGTACAGTATATACAAAGGGTATGTAAACATTATATAAAGTGGCATTGTTTAAAGTGACTAGTGATACGTTTATTACATCCAATTTTTTATTATTAAAATGGCTAGAGATTTGAGTCAGTATGTTGGCAGCAGCCACTCAATGTTAGTGATGGCTGTTTAACAGTCTGATGGCCTTGAGATATAAGCTGTTTTTCAGTCTCTCGGTCCCTGCTTTGATGCACCTGTACTGACCTCGCCTTCTGGATGATAGCGGGATGAACAAGCAGTAGCTCGGGTGGTTGTTGTCCTTGATTATCTTTTTGGCCTTCCTGTGATATCAGGTGGTGTAGGTGTCCTGGAGGGCAGGTAGTTTGTCCCCGGTGATGCGTTGTGCAGACCTCACTACCCTCTGGAGAGCCTTATGGTTTTGGGCGGAGCAGTTGCCGTACCAGGTGGTGATACAGCCCGACAGGATGCTCTCGATTGTGCATCTGTAAAAGTTTGTGAGTGTTTTTGGTGGGAAGCCAAATTTCTTCTGCCTCCTGAGGTTGAAGAGGCGCTGTTGCGCATTCTTCACCATGCTGTCTGTGTGGGTGGACCATTTCAGTTTGTCCGTGATGTGTACGCTGAGGAATTTAAAACTTTCCACCACTACTGTCCCATCGATGTGGATAGGGGGGTGCTCCCTCTGCTGTTTCCTGAAGTCCACGATCATCTCCTTTGTTTTGTTGACGTTGAGTGTGAGGTTGTTTTCCTGACACCACACTCCGAGGACCCTCACCTCCTCCCTGTAGGCCATCTCGTCATTGTTGGTAATCAAGCCTACCACTCTAGTGTCGTCTGCAAACTTGATGATAGAGTTGGAGGCGTGCATGGCCACGCAGTCACGGGTGAACAGGGAGTACAGGAGATGGCTGAGAACGCACCCTTGTGGGGCCCCAGTGTTGAGGATCAGCGGGGTGGAGATGTTGTTTCCTACTCTCACCACCTGGGGGCGGCCCATCAGAAAGTCCAGGACCCAGTTGCACAGGGTGGGCTTAATGACGAGTTTGGAGGGTACTATGGTGTTAAATGCTGAGCTGTAGTCAATGAACAGCATTCTTGCATAGGTATTCCTCTTGTCCAGATGGGTTAGGGCAGTGTGCAGTGTGATTGTGATTGCGTCGTCTGTGGACCTATTGGGGTGGTAAGCAAATTGGAGTGGGTCTAGGGTGTCAGGTAGGGTGGAGGTAATATAATACTTGACTCGTCTCTCAAAGCACTTCGTGATGACGGAAGTGAGTGCTACGGGGCGATAGTCGTTTAGCTCAGTTACCTTAGCTTTCTTGGGAACAGGAACAATGGTGGCAGTCTTGAAGCATGTGGGAACAGCAGACTGGGATAGGGATTGATTGAATATGTCCGTAAACACACCAGCCAGCTGGTCTGCGCATGCTCTGAGGATGCGGCTAGGGATGTTGTCTGGGCCGTCAGCCTTGCGAGGGTTAACACGTTTAAATGTTTTACTCACGTTGGCTGCGGTGAAGGAGAGTCCGCAGGTGTTGGTAGCAGGCCATGTCGGTGGCACTGTATTGTCCTCAAAGCGAGCGAAGAAGTTGTTTAGTTTGTCTGGGAGCAAGACATCGGGGTCCGCGACGGGGCTGGTTTTCTTTTTGTAGTCCGTGATTGACTGTAGACCCTGCCACATTCCTCTCGTGTCTGAGCCGTTGAATTGCGACTCCACTTTGTCTCTATACTGACTCTTAGCTTGTTTGATTGTCTTGCGGAGGGAAAAGCTACACTGTTTGTATTCGGTCATGTTTCCGGCCGCCTTGCCATGATTAAAAGCAGTGGTTCGCGCTTTCAGTTTTGCGCGAATGCTGCCATTAATCCACGGTTTCTGGTAGGGGAAGGTTTTAATAGTCGCTGTTGGTACAACATCACCGATGCACTTCCTAATAAATTCGCTCACCGAATCAGCGTATACATCAATGTTGTTGTTCGACGCTATCCAGAACATATCCCAGTCCACGTGATCGAAGCAATCTTGAAGCGTAGAATCAGAATGGTCGGACCAGCGTTGAACAGACCTGAGCATGGGCGTTTCCTGTTTTAGTTTCTGTCTATAGGCTAGGAGCAACAAAATGGAGTCGTGGTCAGATTTGCCGATACTTTTGTACCTGTTGCCTCCAGCATCTTCACAGGTCACAGGTCCTTTGCTGTTGTTCTGGGATTCATTTTCACTTTTTGCACCAAAGAACGCGTCTCCTTCCTGAGCGGTATGATGTCTGTGTGGTCCCATGGTCTTTTTACCGGTGTACTATTGTTTGTACAAATGAACGTGGTACCTTCAGGCATTTGGAAATTGCTCCCAAGGATGAACCAGACTTGTGGAGGTCTACAATTGTTTTCTGAGGTCTTGGCTGATTTCTGTTGATTTTTCCATGACGTCAAGCAAAAAAACACTGAGTTTGAAGGTAGGCTTTGAAATACATCCACAGGTACACCTCCAATTGACTCAAATGATGTCAATTAGCCTATCAGAAGCTTCTAAAGCCATGGCATCATTTGTTTAAAGGCACAGTCAATTTAGTGTATGTAAACTTCTGACCCACTGGAATTGTGACACAGTGAGTTATACAGTGGGGCAAAAAGGTATTTAGTCAGCCACCAATTGTGCAAGTTCTCCCAATTAAAAAGATGAGAGAGGCCTGTAATTTTCATCATAGGTACACTTCAACTATGACAGACAAAATGAGAAAAAAAATCCAGAAAATCACATTGTAGGATTTTTAATGAATTTATTTGCAAATGATGGTGGAAAATAAGTATTTGGTCAATAACAAAAGTTTATCTCAATACTTTGTTATATACCCTTTGTTGGCAATGACAGAGGTCAAACGTTTTCTGTAAGTCTTCACAAGGTTTTCACACACTGTTGCTGGTATTTTGGCCCATTCCTCCATGCAGATCTCCTCTAGAGCAGTGATGTTTTGGGGCTGTTGCTGGGCAACACAGACTTTCAACTCCCTCCAAAGATTTTCTATGGGGTTGAGATCTGGAGACTGGCTAGGCCACTCCAGGACCTTGAAATGCTTCTTACGAAGCCACTCCTTCGTTGCCCGGGCGGTGTGTTTGGGATCATTGTCATGCTGAAAGACCCAGCCACGTTTCATCTTCAATGCCCTTGCTGATGGAAGGAGGTTTTCACTCAATATCTCACGATACATGGCCCCATTCATTCTTTCCTTTACACGGATCAGTCGTCCTGGTCCCTTTGCAGAAAAACAGCCCCAAAGCATGATGTTTCCACCCCCATGCTTCACAGTAGGTATGGTGTTCTTTGGATGCAACTCAGCATTCTTTGTCCTCCAAACACAACGAGTTGAGTTTTTACCAAAAAGTTATATTTTGGTTTCATCTGACCATATGACATTCTCCAAATCTTCTTCTGGATCATCCAAATGCTCTCTAGCAAACTTCAGACGGGCCTGGACATGTACTGGCTTAAGCAGGGGGACACGTCTTGCACTGCAGGATTTGAGTCCCTGGCGGCGTAGTGTGTTACTGATGGTAGGCTTTGTTACTTTGGTCCCAGCTCTCTGCAGGTCATTCACTAGGTCCCCCCGTGTGGTTCTGGGATTTTTGCTCACTGTTCTTGTGATCCTTTTGACCCCACGGGGTGAGATCTTGCGTGGAGCCCCAGATCGAGGGAGATTATCAGTGGTCTTGTATGTCTTCCATTTCCTAATAATTGCTCCCACAGTTGATTTCTTCAAACCAAGCTGCTTACCTATTGCAGATTCAGTCTTCCCAGCCTGGTGCAGGTCTACAATTTTGTTTCTGGTGTCCTTTGACAGCTCTTTGGTCTTGGCCATAGTGGAGTTTGGAGTGTGACTGTTTGAGGTTGTGGACAGGTGTCTTTTATACTGATAACAAGTTCAAACAGGTGCCATTAATACAGGTAACGAGTGGAGGACAGAGGAGCCTCTTAAAGAAGAAGTTACAGGTCTGTGAGAGCCAGAAATCTTGCTTGTTTGTAGGTGACCAAATACTTATTTTCCACCATAATTTGCAAATAAATTCATTAAAAATCCTACAATGTGATTTTCTGGATTTTTTTTTCTCATTTTGTCTGTCACATTGTCTGAAGTGTACCTATGATGAAAATTACAGGCCTCTCTCATCTTTTTAAGTGGGAGAACTTGCACAATTGGTGGCTGACTAAATACTTTTTTGCCCCACTGTAAGTGAAATAATCTTGTCTGTGAACAATAGTTGGAAAAATGACTTGAGTCATGCACAAAGTAGATGTCCTAACCGACTTGCCAAAACTATAGTTTGTTAACAGGAAATTTGTGGAGTGGTTGAAAAATGAGTTTTAATGACTCCAACCTAAGTGTATGTAAACTTCTGACTACAACTGTAGATAATATATACAAGTAAACTTTCTACTTCAACTGAATCTCGAACACTTGATTGCTGACATGCAAAACAATGGGTGTTTACCCAAATATTACCCTTTCAACCCCTACAAAAATGTAAATGAATTATAATCCACATAATAAATCACATTCCCTGTTGCTGCAGGATTATGTTCCTGCTGTATGAAACTGGCTCAAATTAAGATCATACATTCTTTGCCACCATGGCCTATTTATTGCCTTACCTCTCTTATCCTACCTCATTTGAACATAGTGTATATAGATTTTCCTACTATATTATTGATTGTATGTTTGTTTATTCCATGTGTAACTCTGTGTTGTTGTATGTGTCAAACTGCTTTGCTCTATCTTGGCCAGGTCGCAGTTGCAAATGAGAACTTGTTCTCAACTAGCCTACCTGGTGAAATAAAGGTGAAATAAATACATAAATATAAAAACATCTGTATAGCTCCTTCTCCATATTGGAGATTCAACCCCTTTTTGCATATGGATGTTAATCCCCCGATGCTCTGTCCCCTGTCAACCAATAACACCAACAGTGAACCCCTCGTCACTAGTTTGTGTTCTTGTCAATGGGAAAGGGACGTTCTCAGCTCCAGCTCACAGCAGATTTCAGTATGCCTAAATTCAGGGGATCCTATGATTGTCAGTGTGGATTATCTCCCCTAGCAGACTGCTACGAGAAATAGAGGACGAAATAGAGAGAGAGAGAGAGAGAGAGAGAGAGAGAGAGAGAGAGAGAGAGAGAGAGACAGAGAGAGAAAGAGAGAGAGAGAGAGAAAGAGAGAGAGAGACAGAGAGAGAGAGAGAGACAGAGAGAGAGAGAGAGAAAGAGAGTGTATGTATGCGCTGCTGAAGCAGCCCAGCCTCACATTCAATTCGCGCATATATGTACAAAATGTATTTCAGCAGATTTCGTGCGTTTTTGTGCATTTTTGGGGTGGTTCATTTCGTTTGAAAATACACGAATTTCTGTGCTACTTAATTCGTGCGAAAATACACGAATTTCTGTGCTACTTAATTCGTGCGAAAAGACACGAATTGAACCAGTAGGCGACACACAAGCCGTTGCAACAACCATAGACGCGATCGCCTGTATTTATTTATTTTACGTTATGAATATATAGATATTTTGTCTTTTTTTAACCATTTAACCATAAGAGGTTATATATATATTGTCTTTATTTAATCCCTATTAAAACATTGTGGTTTTATGCCTATATGTACTGTTTTCGATTTTTTCTGAACAGACTTTTCAGGATAGAATGAATGTAAGCAATGCATGATGGTTAATGGTGTTTTATTCGGTTGTAGTTCCATGTATTTCTTAAAAAATAAACGTGTAAACCATTTTTATTGAACAGAATGTAACTGAAAATACAATGGCAGCCTTGCCATTGTCCATCAATAACAAAACATTTTTTTTTCGTATAACATTTGGGGAAACGTATGCAGTCATTGTAGTCTTACATTTTGTTGGCCAACCAAAATTACCAAAACGTTAACCCGTAATAAGGCTAGGGTGGCTGAGTGTAAATACATGGCTCTGAGTGTAAGCACCTTTTCACTAGAAACGTTCTTGTGTTCAAATTACCGTCAGTGCGAAATAGCTAGAAAGCTTTCATATTTCCACTTGGCTGCATCTACGGTTACGATAACGATAAATCAAGTGCAATACCTGCGTCGACCTGTGTCGAGCAGCAAAACACCGGAAAGCTTCTAGCCTACCGGAAAGTTACAAGAAGAACAAGAATAGTTACCTCATCCGGTCATGTGACACTCTGGATGCCCCCTAAAAGCAATTTCAACCGTTTTGAAAAATGACGCCTGGTAACCCCAAAAAAATACCAGGTGCATGAAAAGTTTGGACTTAGAAAACCTCCATAAATCACTCAGGCCAGCACCCATTGATTTTGGGCGGTAGTATAGCGCTCCCAGAGCGGGTATGGAAGTCTGGATCCCCCCTAAAAGCATTTAAGGCTCTGTGTGTCTTTAAGCACCATACTTTTTCACTCCATCCTTGCTGTGTGTGTGTGTGTGTGTGTGTGTGTGTGTGTGTGTGTGTGTGTGTGTGTGTGTGTGTGTGTGTGTGTGTGTGTGAGAGAGAGCTTTTCTTTGACATCTGTTTAGCGAAATTACTGATTTACAGTTCATGAGGGTTGACCGATTCACACATTTAAAGTTTTGGAAAGATCTGACTTTTTTAAACCTTCGAAACAGCACCTATGACCCAATTTTAAGGCACTTCCGGTTGGCACAGGAAGCTATAAGTAAAGACATATCCTGATCGGGGTATGCTTTTACAGAATCCTGAGTTTTAAGTCTATACGTTAAGAACTGACTGATTTACACAGGGTTGAATGCACTATATATCACAAACTGCTGGTTGGGTATGGCAAAACACTTTTAGGGTGATTTTATCACTTCCGGTTGCTCCAGGAAGCTTAGAATCAACACAGGTAGACCTCATAGTGGCTTGATGGATTGTCATTGAAGACAGGTTCATAAGACATTCATAACCCACATAGGCTTCAGGTTGAATTTAGGGGTGCAGGCAATGTGTTCCTATGGGGTGAGATGTCATTGTAAACTGTTTGATGTAAACACCTTCTTTTAACTGTTAAGGGTTAATGCCACACGGTCAATGTTAGGCTTGCACAGAGACCTTAGGAACGTTCCTGAGGTCAAATTGTGCTTCTAAACCTTAACAGTTCTCTCTCTGTCTCCCAAAAGCAAAAGACTTGAAATGTAGGTCAAGGGTCATCTTCTTGTCACTGTCGCTGCGCTCAGACCGAGCAAGCTACGGTCAAGCGGGGCATCTCGTTGAACTCGGCACGGCTATGGTGATGTCATTTTTAGTGGTGATTTCAGAATGCTATTTTGGTGGTTTTTCACTGTTGAAACATATTGCAAATGCACAAAAGTCAACTAGCAAGTCAGTGTCCATCAGCTAATTAGATATTTTCAGACACCAAACTGATACCATCTGACTCCAAACTCACTTTTTCCAACTCGTTTAGAAGCCAACTATCACATATTTCAGAGCAGGCCCAAAATTCACAGCGCCTTCCATTTAAACCATAATAAAACAAATAATACGTAGTTATGTTCTAGCTGCGGGTCCAGTTTTCACATTATGTTTAGCCCTATGTGAGGCGACCTCGAATCCCAAGTTTCGGCTCGATAGGTCATTCGGTGCCCGAGCAAAACCTTAATTGGTGCTGAAATTCCACTTTTTTCCATGCCTTGCTACGGGGTCCTTGAATGAGCTATCGGACAGAAATGTCGGGGTCCGTCTCTATGGGCCGAGCCGGTTTCAATGCACCTAGTCTTGCAACTCTGGGACTTTTCTAAATGTCACCATTTTGTAATGCTCAAAATGAATTGAAGTCAATGCAAATGCACCGAGGCTTTTTATCGGTCCGAGAACCTTCTAGAGCCACATAACTCACCGTGCTTAATCGACCTGAGCTCTAGAACAGGTTTGTAAAGTTTCAGAACTCTAGGTCTGACGGTTCTTTAAAAGTTCAAACAAAAGTAACTATTGCAGGCACTGTCTGCCTCTAAGCCCCTCATTGTGTCACTCCATCCTTTCTGTGTGGGTGTGTACATTTTTCCTTGAAATCTGATGGGATGAATGACTGATTTACAGTTCATGAGGGTTGCCTATTCACATATATTAAGTTTTGGAAAGATTTGACTTTTTTAACCCTTCGAAACAGCCCTTTTGACACCAATTATGGCACTTCCGGTTGGCACAGGAAGCTGAAAGTAAACACATATCCTCATTGGAGTGGGCTTTTACAGAATCCTGAGTTTTAAGTCTATACGTTAAGAACTCACTGATTTACATAGGGTTGAATGCACTATTTCTCTCAAAATGCAGGTTGGGTATGGCAAACACTTTTAGGGTGATTTAACCACTTCCGGTTGCTCCAGGAAGCTTAGAATCGACACAGGTAGACCTCATAGTGGCCTGATGGATTGTCATCGAAGACAGGTTCATAAGGCATTATTAACCCACATAGGCTTCAGGTTGAATTTAGGGGAGCAGGCAATGTATTCCTATGGGGAGACATGTCATTGTAAACTGTTTGATGTAAACACCTTCTTTTAACTATTAAGGGTTAATGCCACACGGTCAATGTTAGGCTTGCACAGATCGGGAGGACCTTAGGAACGTTCCTGAGGTCAAATTGTGCTTCTAACCTTAACGGTTCTCTCTCTGTCTCCCAAAAGCAAAAAACTATGAAATTGAGGTCAAAGGGTCATTTGGGTCCTTCTTCTTGTCCCTGTCGCTGCACTCAGACCGAGCTAGCTACGGTCAAGCGGGGCATCTCGTTGAACTCGGCACGGCCTGGAGATAATGGCAATGCCATTGCAGGCTTTGTGTGTCTTTAAGCACCGTACTTTTTCACTCCATCCTTTTATCCCCTTTTCTTCGTGGTATCCAATCGCTAGTAATTACTATCTTGTCTCATCGCTACAACTCCTGTATGGGCTCAGGAGAGACGAAGGTCGAAAGCCACGCGTCCTCCGAAGCACAACCCAACCAAGCCGCACTGCTTCTTAACACAGCGCGCCTCCAACCCGGAAGCCAGCCGCACCAATGTGTCGGAGGAAACACCGTGCACATGGCCCCCTTGGCTAGCGCGCACTGCCCCCGGCCCGCCACAGGAGTCGCTGGAGCGCGATGAGACAAGGATATCCCTACCGGCCAAACCCTCCCTAACCCGGACGACGCTAGGCCAACGGACCTCCCGGTCGCGGCCGGCTGCGGCAGAGCCTGGGCGCGAACCCAGAGACTCTGGTGGCGCAGCTAGCACTGCGATGCAGTGGCAGAGCTTCGAGACCCACTTAAAAAATGTTCGTCTGAACACACTGCAACTGGATCTGTAACTTTTTTTTTTTTTTAACTCCTTTTTGTGAACATGACCAATTTGTCAATGTACGATTTCTCTTAAATTACGATAGATAAATGGCTGGTTCTTTTTTTCCTGACACCGTATGCTTATGTACTTTGACGTGAAGCGGTCAAATTAGCACCCTACTTTACGTTTTTGACCTTTAATCCCAGAAAAATGGCCATAACTCAAAAAGCGTTGAGGCCTCGACGCCATCTTGTTCGGGGCCAACTGTCCATTACGTCTTCGAAATATTTTCCGTTTAGGAGAAAAGGCCACATGCATTTGCAATGTGCTTGTGCATTTGCAATATTATTTATTTTCCCTCTGGTGGGAATTTCCTAGACTGCGGAAAAATGACCAAAATGTGTTATTTTTATAAAACGGAAACCGAACGTCCGAGAGATTTAGTTTGATGACTTCCTGAAAGATCTCTCCCCCGCGCACGGCCCGACGCCGTCCGCGAATTTTAGAAACGTTGCAGGACGTCTAGTAAGGGACCTTACATTTGCAATGTGGCGTTTCTCACTAACCATATGGCGAGTGCTAAAATGTTCCCTTAAGGTATGGAAAGGCCTTGGAAAGGCCATAAGTGTAAGCCAACATAATTCATTATTTTACATTAACATGTAATACATGCATTATGAAGAAAATTGTGTAATTTAGGCTCCACGAAATATGAAATGGGTTATGAAGAAAATCGTGTATGGTTGCCTACATGACAAAAAGGCGTTCTGATTACAAGTGCACCAGTATCCAAAGTATTAAGCGAAATCAAGCACAGAAAACAGCATTGGCATTAATAAAACAATATTTCCCACGAATTAAGTCGCAGGTAAATGTGCGTCTTTTCTCAAAAATTCTGTTCAGCAAGTCTAAAACAGTACATATAGGCATACAACGACACATTTTAAAACATGGTTAAACAAAGACAACATTTCTGTATATTCATGACGTTGAATTAGCCATTAAGAAGAACAAAAATGAAATACAAATTATCGCGTCTACATGGTTGTTGCAACGGCTTGTGTGTCACCTACTGGTTAAATTTGTGTCTTTTCGCACGAATTAAGTAGCACAGAAATTCGTGTATTTTCAAACGAATTGAACCACCCCAAAACACCCCAAAAATGCACAAAAACGCACGAAATCTGCTGAAATACATTTTGTACATATATGCGCGAATTGAATGTGAGACTGTGTTGGCTGAAGATACAGAGAGAGAGCAGAGCAAGAGCAAGAGAGTGAAACTCGAGTGGAGGGGTGAGAGAGTAGCAACTTCATTGAGTTTAGGCAGAACTGCGCGAGAAGCAGGACGGAGCGCAACTCAGCATCAGTACCGACCGGAAAAAGAGAGAATAGCCTTCAGGACACTACTGTGGACAAACAGAGGGTGAGATGTACTTCATTCAAAAGCAGTGAGTCGCAACAACTTGAAAGGGAAGAGGAATACATCGATCGGACAGAGGATACATATACGCTGTCATATTGGAAAAGTTCCTAACTATGGAAAATAATTCCTAAATGACTGTAAGCAAAGTGTTCGGACAATACCAGTGCTTTGAGAAGCATACGATTCCAGAGACAGAGATATCACCGGTACGTTTGATTTACCCAAGTAGTAATATTGCTTTGCACGGCGGCGGAGAATAACCAGCAAGCGGCAGCCCTCACCCCAGTCGCATTGACGGAACAATAGATTCCCGTCCTACACTTTCGGGGAAAACACAGCCAAACCGGCGACAGAAGACAAGATAAAATGTTGCCGTTTTACCTCGTCCTTTGCCTTATGGGAACAGGTAAGAAAACTGTTCTTGTCACATTTTTTTGCTGGTTGTTTTTCTGCGCTATTGCTATAAACTCATGAGATGCTCGCTCCGCGTTCCGTTCAGGGCGCGCTGCGTCAAACTGTAGCCTAGTGATGCGCTGTGCTGACGGGGATTAGAGAGGAGGTAATATTGCGGCTCCGCTTTTGCTCCGAGGAACTATAGTTTTCTAGGGATGTTGAGACAAAGTTCCGCTACTGAAAGAGCTTACCCGAGGTACCGGTTCAATGGCACTAACGCCGATCCTTACCAAAGCGCACAGTGGCGAGGTGATGCGGTTTTTGTTGATTTTACGCATTCGGTTATTTATCTGGTGTAGGCTATGCGGCGTGTTTTTTTTGCTGATCGTTTGGAAACAGTCCATCATGTTAGTGCACGTGGTTATTTGATAGGCAGACGTAAGGCTAGACCAAAACTCGTGCAATCCGGGCTTGTTGCCACTGAGGTCTGCGGTGACATCAAAAGTCGCTGTTGAAGCAAGTGGTTTGTGTGTGTGTGTGTGTGTGTGTGTGTGTGTGTGTGTGTGTGTGTGTGTGTGTGTGTGTGTGTGTGTGTGTGTGTGTGTGTGAGTGAGTGAAAGAGAGAGAGAGCAAGAGAAAGAGAAATAAAGAGATAAAGCAGAGAGAAGGACGGAGAGAAAGTGCTTATATCCGCCTCTAGATCGCACTAGTCTACCAGGCGAAGGATAGTAGCCTATGAGGTTGGCCGCAGGTATCACCGATCATAATTTCTAATGAGATGTGGGGGAAAACACGGTGCTTGTTTCTGCTGAAACGAACAACATGTATAGCCTAGTAGAGATAAACTGGGAACACTCCCCTAATGCAGCCAAGCAGACCTTAAAATGCACCAGCTAGGAATCGACCTCTCCACCCCGACACATTCCCTCTCTCGCCCCACACACCCCCTATCTCACCCATATTTCATTTATTTTTGAATGGGCTTTATATTTTAAACACAGAGTGGAATTGCATGGGGATTGAAGCGTGAGGAAACCACGTTATGTTGTAAGACCGCCGCAGCAAGCTCTCCATCTCTTTTTTAGCCGACCTTTACAGAAGTTTATCAAAGGCCACTGTGTGTCATTCATATTAAAATATATACTAGCCTATTATGGAACCTGTATTTGTAATGTATCAGACAACACTATTGTGTTATTATTCTATATGGAAAGTAACAATGTGGCCTAACCTCTAGTAGCCTATAAAGTTGAATCACAGACCTCACTCAGCCGAAAGTCCAGACCAAATAGCGTTCGATAGGTTTAAGAGGGGGGACATCTAGGCTATGTCTCGTTGTAAGTGCATAAACAGCCATGGGGTTGGATTTGAGACGGCTTTTAAACACACGTCTCCAATGAATAATTTCATAGCCAAACGCAGCCAGGTGGAAAAGGCTGCACCACCACTAGGCTACACGGAAAAGGTCAACAATGAAACGATCTAGAAATAAAGTAAATGTCTATTAAAGGCAGCCAACAGACCCCGGGCATGGTGCAATGATTTTTCTTTCATCTGTGCAACTGCTGTTTGTGTTATTTAACGTGAGGACTTCAGCCACTGGGGGCAATCGTCTGATGGGAGTCAACATTAGCGTGTCAATCATTTGTGTAGTGGCCTATGCCAATGATAGTTTACTATAAACTGTCGCTGTACTTACAAGTCTCTGCAATGTCCAATTAGTGTGCCTCTTAGGAAAGGAGGTTTCACATTCAACTGTTCCAAACAGTGGGTCTTTCTTTTGATAGGCTACTAATCTTGGCTGTGTGTGTGTGCATGTGTGTGTTATTATGTGCTAGAAAATCAGTTGATGTGGCCTTTGAATGGTTATGCAATATCAACATGCCTGCATATAATAGAAGTAAAAACCCATTTAGAGCAAATACAACCTCTAGGGTACTTTTTCCATAGTTACAGCACAGTAGGCAATATAGGCTATTGCATTATTCTGTAAAATAACATAATCCTTTAGTTATCCCCCAGAGAAGAAATCTGATTGCACCAGCCAAAACATACATCATTCTGTATTGGAAAGTAAACAACAATGGCCCCTATTGAGGTTCTAAGGGCCCTTTGATTGAGTGAGACCACAGTCATAGAAAATGTACATTTTCATACCCAACCCCTCATTGCTCTATTTTTATGCATGTGTGTTGTTGTTTCCAGTTTCCACACCTTTCAACAAACATTTCCTTACTTTTGGTGTATTATTAACGCCGGCTTTGATTCGGCTCTAGATAAAGGCTTCAAATCCCCCGACCCCTCGGATTCAGAGGATCTTACTTCTTCCAATTAACATTGAGCATCCAGGAGTAAAGTAAAGCGCTTTCGGTCAACGCTTCAGTAAATGAATTAAAAACAAAATGTTTATTGGCAGTTAAGCCGTGTTTTCTTCCCACTGTCTTTGATGAACGAGAGCCGAGTACTGACACATGGGGAGGCAGTAATTACATTTAAATGTTGAATCAGAATACACAACGTTGTCACACTGACACCCACTCTCCTCTGGGAGGAAAAGAGAGAGGAGATGGAGATGGAACGCCTGCTGGAACTGGAACACAAGCACAAACAGACTTTTGCCTCCTAAAGAATTGTCAACGAGGGTCGGGAAATACAGTATTCCCCTAACTATTGACTGTGAGGAGCACAAACAAACAACAGCAGAGTTCCAGGGTCCTAGTGGATCCATTCCTGACAAACAAACACCACAAATGGCAAACAAACTTTAATGTACCATTTGTCATGGTAGAGTAGTCATAGATTTACTCTGTGTCTGTCACGCATGTTTTTCTCATCAGATCATCAGAGAGAGGGGAGGGGGTAGAGGGGACCGGGTGTAAGATGACACCAGCAGCAGAACAATTCCTTGACAGACAAACAGGGGCTGGGGAGGGGCAGCAGCCAGCATGGTTCACAGGCTGCAACACACACACACACACACACACACACACACACACACACACACACACACACACACACACACACACACACACACACACACACACACACACACACAGTCCCAGAAAACTTGGTTGTTCAATGCTTGTTCACCCATCCATATGTATGTCCTCTCTGTGGCCCTCCTCTGCAGCAGGAGCAACGGCAGCATCTATCCATCATTTGCTTTCTCAGAATGTCCCCTGGCTTCTCACTGGAATTGGATTCCACCCTGCATCAGTATTCCAAGTAATCTTCAATGAGCTCTTTTTTGGAACCTTTAGCTTTGGTTTGCTGAGTCTCATAGGGCCAAGTTCAAGGGCTGGGAGCTGAGATCACACATTTCCCTCGCTGCTTTTTCCTCAAGTCCTGGCTGTCGCCACTCGTGTCTAAACCCAGTGAAGCACCCTGAAAATGCATTACCAGCACCATCCTCCTCTGAACTTGCCCAGTGAGGGGAATGTGTTGTGGGGCATTAGTAAGTCTAGTAGAACTCATCTACACACAAACAAACACAGCCTTTCACCATGGATATACTGTAAATACACAATGAGGCCTAGACAGGCACCATCAGAGGAACATATAGCTTTGCCTTGACCCCCCCCCACACACACACACACACACACACCTCCTCCCCCTTCCCCATTAGCAGAGATTTGTCCTGGATCTGAGCTGTGTGGCAGAAATATTTCTGGGCGATTCGGTGGCAGCGTGGCTAGGGAGGTTTGTTTTAGGGGGACTGTGCATATTTCATGAACCTCCGCTGCTTTGAATTCTTGTGGAGGAGTCAGGCTTGGGCGGAGTGAGCGGGGGACAGAGGAGTGTAAGGGGTTGTAGGGAGAGGGAGGAGGAGGAGGAGTGAGACAGGACTCAGAAGTGTAACTGCCAGTGTGATGATCAAGTTGACGCGCGGCGGGAAAACGTTAGGGAATACCATGGAGCATCATTAACTTCTCTCCATATTTTCTCTCCTTTCCCGCCTATCTCTCTCCCTCATTTTCTATCTGTTGCTGAGGGGGGAAAAGGGATTGAGGAGAAAGTAAAATGAGAGAGAATAAGTTGGAAGGCAGAGGGAGAAGAGAAGCCAAGTTGAGGATGTGTCAGACCAGGGGTGCACGGTCACAATAGTGCTGACGCAGCAGAATCCATCTGGTGTAGAAGTCTGTTGCATTATTTAGGAGACGCACCCATGGTAAAGATATGGATGAGTTTGGCCTACTTTGATTCCCACACTAGGAGTGCTCTCTGCAATGGACCCATGGCTCAAACTGGTGGAGATTTGATTTCCAGACAGACCTCATAGACTATGGAAAGGAATAGGATTCAGGGGAGGGGGCACGAATCAAACTTTAAAGGTCGTTTTTGTTCATGGCATGAGAGCTCTTAAGATTTGTTTTGTTTTGAGTGAAATTGTAGACACTTACTCATGAGTCACTCTGAAAGAGTTATTCCCCCCAGACCAGTACACTCAGAAAACCAACGATTCATATCCATTCCCAACCACACCTTAACCTTTTGTAGAGAGCCCTCTTTTCCCTGCACTTTTACTTTCCCTCCAGTAACTCAGAACTGATTCATCCGAAGGTACTAACAGACAAACCAACAGTCATACAGACAGACAGCCATACAGACAGACAGACAGACAGTCATTCATACAGACAGACAGTCATTCGTACAGACAGACATACAGACAGACAGCCATACAGACAGACAGTCATTCATACAGACATACAGACAGACAGCCATACAGACAGACAGACAGACAGACAGACAGACAGACAGACAGACAGACAGACAGACAGACAGACAGACAGACAGACAGACAGACAGACAGGCATGCAGAGGGGAGAAACTATAACAATGGGTTACTGTGTCTTCCAGCCACAAGACATGTTCACGCACACTGGCATTGTCTTCTTCCTCGGACCTCGCCTCCTTGACTAACAACACAATGACCCCTGGGGTCTTCCTCACTCATCTTTGGCCCCCAATCCCCCCAACCCCCACCCCCTCAACAACTTTGCTGTGTACAGAGGCAGAAATCGGAGGGAGAAAATAAACAATGGGGCTTCATAAAACAAGCTCTGTCTCACTAATCAGCTTTGCCATGCGGGGAAACAGAGATAAAGAACTTGGCATTGTGTCCAGGGGCCTTGTTATCAGCTGTTAGCTACTTCACTGGATGTAGTTGATGGCACGGCTCAACACAACAGGGAAGGCCTTGTGTTGTGTGGGCAGCCAGGCAAGATATGCTGGAGCTGTACTACCAGCTCGGGCACTTGGCCACTTCCATCCCTGTCTTTGTCTCTCTCTCGCTTCCTCTCTCTTCGCTCTATTTTCTCCCCCTCTTTTCATCCCCTCTCTCTCTCTCTCCCCCCCTCTCTCTCTCTCTCTCTCTCTAACGCTAACTCTCTGCTTCTCTAACTCTCACTGCTCTCTTCCTCCCTTCCTTCTCTCCTTGTCTCTGTCTTTGCACGTCCTCACCTCTGTTTCCCTCCGGGGCAGAGGAAGATCCTTGCAGGAAGTGACACATAAAGACAGGGACAATGGAGGGGCTGTGTCAGCTTCCTCTTCCAAATAACTGGTCCAAATAACACACACATGCCGCCCGGCCCCTCAGCCTCTCAGCCCAAGGCCCCTACCAGTCCTACAACAGCCCCACTTCCATCCACTGCCGGCAGATTACTGGGCTCTATTATCACCCACTGATTAGAATACAGTAGGGAGAGAGCAGAGGCTGTTTACTCTCTGCATTCTCCTCCACCAAACTGTGGTACAGCGAGACGGAACCCTGGGTTAATTCTTTGCAAATCATTAAAACAGAGCTCAGTGAGAGAGTAGAGCAGTAGCACAGCCACTGTGTTCAAACAGTAGCAAGCCAGCTAGCTATTTTAGTGAAACAAATTGTATTTTTATTATATTTTTGGGGGGGGATATAGAGAGATGTATCACAATTTGGCAAGACCTCCAACCCAAGAAACCCAGAGAGCATAAAGAGAGTTCCAACATACTAGACCAAACATTCGTTTATATTTTCCAATCAATTTCTGCCCTCCAAGACAAGAATTTCCTATCTCCTGCAGAGACACAGAAACCAACAGCAAATTGAAATGTATCTCCCGTGTTGCAGCAATATCTGGGCCTTTGTTATCTTCACTAGCCGTGTTCCTCAACCTTCTTTTAAAGATTGCCCTGTTGGGGGGTGATTCTGGCAGCTGAGAAGGGACTGAGGGGGAAAAACCCATGCGGTTATGAATCCTGTGAGAAGCTATTTATTTGTCTGTCTATATATTTTCTACTTATTTATCTATTTTTATTCCCCACTCAATCCGTTCTTGAGATGCGGTCCGATTTTCAGTGGCTCCTCTTGAGCAGAGGGACGTTAATATCATGTGGCCATTGTGTGCTATTTTGGAGGGTTGTTGTGTGTGCACGTCCATAAGTGACTCATGAGGAGCTTATCAAAGCAACGCCCTAAACTATGTGTTGCTCATAGTACACACACACACACACACACACACACACACACACACACACACACACACACACACACACACACACACACACACACACACACTAAGACAGGGGGTCAAGGGCATGCATTGGGGCAGAGGATGATGAGCTGAGATGAGTGTTTCCCATCTTTGGGGCTATGTGCCCTTTATGGAGCAGTTAGTCAAAGCCCGACTGTCTAATTAATGACGCTCTATCTCTCAGGATGTCATGTCTCCACTCAACTCAACCCAACCAGGGGGAAAGGAATGCACTCAAGGAAACAAGCAATGGCCTGGCTGGGCTGGGTGGACATTACAGAGACCAGAGGGTTGAGTGCGTGCAGGGAGGGACAACTCCCATGCTCCCCTGGGCTTCAGGTCCCCTCCTTCCCCTCTCTCTGTCTCCTTCTGTCTTTCTTTCTCTGGCTTTCTTTCTCCTCCTCAAACATAGAGCTCCATCTTCCTGCTTCCTGCCAGTTTAAGCTGACAGGAATCTGAGGGCAAATATTGTGATAGTGACTCAACCGTTAACAAAATACTGGGCTCGGCGGTCAGGAAAGGAAACCGCTTCTTAAACTCTCTTTCTCCTCCTCCTTCTCTCAGTGAGAACGGTAGGTCTCTCTGCCTCTCTGTGTTGTTTTGAGAGGCAGACAGCTGGGTGAAGGGTTGGCAGAAAGTGTAGACACTTTTTTTCTTCTCTCCCTTCTCCTCCAGCGGGGAATTTAGAGCAAGGCTTTGAAACTCTGTGGGAGGCCGCTAAGGAAAGCCGGCCAATTTGCTATCAACTGAGGGGTGTCAGTCAAAGCTCATCGATCAGGCTTTTAACTGTGGCTCCCTCAATGTCCAAACATGGTAATTTTATTGAGCCGTGTTGGAGATGAGAGGCGCAGTGAGGGGTGGGGCGACAGCCGGGGGCTGCGGAGGGTTTGGGGGATAGGGGTGAGAGTCAGTAGGTGGGTAAGGTGGGTCTCCAACTTCTGTGGTGATGAAAAGCAGGAGCTTCACACAGAGATAGGCATTGGAGATCCTTTGGACAGGGGGTTGGGAGGAGATGTTTGTCTGAGCAGAGAGACAGAGAAAGAGAGAGAGCTGTGCCTCAGCCGGGGGAGGAGGGAGGGGAGAGAGAGAGAGAGACACAGAGAGGGAGAGAGAAAGAGAGAGGGGGGGTCAGAAGGATTTACTGCCAGCAGCATAGCATTAAAGGTAATGGATATGCTTGTGTTGGTGTAAAGCGAACCTGTGTTTTTTCTCCCAGCACAGGGTAGCTAAAAGAATAACAAAGATGTAACTGAAGTGAGAATCCGGGGAGGAAGAATTGAAAGGGGTTGTTTCAACGCCTCAGGGCGAAACATTACAACCTGAGGTATCCCTTTGCCATGAAGATGGACTTAAGACACAGAATGTTTTTTGAAGAGGGTTTTGTGTGTGTGTGTGTGTGTGTGTGTGTGTGTGTGTGTGTGTGTGTGTGTGTGTGTGTGTGTGTGTGTGTGTGTGTGTGTGTGTGTGTGTGTGTGTGTGTGTGTGTGTGTGTGTGTGTGTCCTGATCCTGACAACATTCCAGTAGAATTCCAGTGGGGTTAGGGTCTGGAAAGCTAAGTGCTTCCCAAGCTGACAGGGGTGAACCTTATAACCCTCTACACCCCTGCACCCCAGCGAGGAGTCAGCAGCAGTCCCTCCTAGGGTTGAACCATTCCGGGAACTTTCAATACATTTTCAATAAATACCCTGGTTTTCCCAAAAGGATTACGGATTTCCTGCTTATTCCCTTCTGATTTCAGGAAAACCAGGGAATTTATTGAAAGCAACCCTAGTCCCTCCATTGTTCCAGCACATTTTACCTGTCCGATGTAGGCATCCCAGCACTCATCAGATTGAACTGATTGTTCCCTCCACAGATTGGGCTTCTACGCCCTCCTGCTACAGGATGATGTCTGTTTGCTTTTGAAAGTCCCAGCCATGGTGCATAGAATGGAACGCTCTGGAGGATAGGGGGGATCAAGGGGGGGGGGGGGGGGGGGGGGGTAGAGGTAAGGGAGAAGCAACAGCAGGGATAGAGGGAAGGGAGAAGCAGAGATACAAAGGGAGGAAAGAGAGAAAGGGAGAGAGAGGGAGAGTGTTACAGACACATACACAATAGGGATGACATTGTCTAAGATGATGTGAGTGTGTATCCAGTGTCAGTCTATGACATATGATATAACCTGCTATTGATAGGATGGTTGGGCTGGAGGGAGGGAAGGAGAGAGTATAGATACTGCAGGTTTTCAGGGAGTTTCCAAACAGAGACAGATAGAGCAGGAGATAATATTGGAGGAGAGAGGAGTGGATGGAGGGAGAGGGGGAGAGGGGGATGAGACGCAGAGTTCCAGGCTGCATCCATCATGTGGTTTGGTGCAGGAGCCATTTCTACCCATTGTTCTCCATCATTTGTTTTCTCAGGGCTCTGCTAGGGGGGGGGGGGGGGGGGGGGGGGGGGGTTAGCCATTTGTTTTTGCTCTAATTACATAAGTGAGACAGCATAATTAGACATATAGATAAAGAGAAAGGCAGAGAAGAGAGATAGATAGCCACAGGGAGATAGATACAGAGGTGCAGATGAAATGAGATGCGTAGACAACGGAAAAGTCCCTTTCCATTTCAACGTTCAAGGCTACCAAGGAGGAGGAGTAAGGGTGCGGTATAAAGTAAAGGAGACAGAGAGAGATGGAACGATAACGGATGAGAGAGAGGAGGAGAGAAAAGCTATCTTCAGAGCCTGCACTTTTAGATGCAGCCAGATGCTTCCTGAAAAGTCACCCCGTTTGATGCAGGGAGGTGGGGAGAGGGGGAGGGAAGGGGATAGAGAGGTAGAGAGAGAGCAGGGGGAGATGAGGAATGAGAGAGAGGGGGGGAGAAAGAGGAGGAGAGAGAAAGATTAACATTGAGAAGCAGAAGAGAGAGAGGGGAGAGGGAGAGAGAGGGGGGGGGTGAAAGAGATGGGGAGAGGAAAGCAGAGAGAGAGAGATCTCCTCCAGATCAAGGCAGTGTCTGGTCCCTGGAAGTGCCTGTTTGTTTTCAGTTGTTTGGGCGGGTCTCCAACCTCCATGTGTGAGGCCACAGGGCCCTGCTCCTGTCTCCGTCAGACACAACCCTGACACATATACACACAACCCTGACACATTCACACAACCCTGACACACATACAAACACACACTGTTTTATCTCTGCTTCATACACCTCAAACACAGCCACCTGCCAAACCATCACTAAAGACACAGCACACACTCCCTGGCACCGCTATACACACACCCCAGCACCACTACCCACACCCCGACACCACTTTACACACACCCTGGTTTGTGAATGTGTGAGGTTGAGGAGGTGGGGAACATGTGGAGCAGTAAGCTGCAGGCAGACAACAGAAGAGCAGCAAGTCCTCAGTCTGTCCTTCAACTTGTTCAATGGAGAGAGATGATTACAGGTTACTGTCTGAAACTACAGCCCAAGACTAATCAGCCTGGGGAAGATCGTTTGTGAAAAACCTGCAGCTCCTGTTATACTTTCAGGGCCAGATTAAGAAATCTAATTGGGAGTTGTTGAGAAAACTGTTTCTAATGGTTCTACAGACAGACTAGTCGTCTCTTTTCAGCAGTAGCCATTTGCTTTACAAACAGTAAATTTTTCCCGCAATTGTACTTTGAAATCTGCAAAACGCAAACCGACAGCTGCAACCAACCATAGAAATATAATCCATAGATGGCAGTTCCCATTCAAGTCAGGACTGGTATCCATTGCTAGTGTACCCATGAGTTTAATAGTCAAATTGCCAGGGTAAGAGGTTACAATATCCTTCTATGGATTATATGTCTATGGCCACGCAATAAACTGTATATTTGACATGCATACTGCCCAAACTGCAGCCTTCCTGACTGTAGGCATACCTGTAACTGCCAAACACTTGAGTAAATGAGGGATACAAAGTATATGTTATGGTGTGGGGTGCATTTTCCTGGCACCACTGCGACCTGTACGCTCTTGTTGGCTGGCCCTCGCTTCATACTCGTCGCCAAACCCACTGGCTCCAGGTCATCTACAAGTCTCTGCTAGGTAAAGCCCTGCTTTATCTCAGCTCACTGGTCACCATAGCAGCACCCACCCGCAGCACGCACTCCAGCAGGTTTATCTCTCTGGTCACCCCCAATGCCAATTCCTCCTTTGGCCGCCTTTCCTTCCAGTTCTCTGCTGCCAATAACTGGAAGGAACTGCAAAAATCACTGAAGCTAGAGACTCCTATCTCCCTCACTAGCTTTAAGCACCAGCTGTCAGAGCAGCTCACAGATCACTGCACATAGCCCATCTGTAAACAGCCCATCCAACTACCTCATCCACATACTGTATTTATTTATTTATCTTGCTCCTGTGCACCCCAGTATCTCTATTTGCACATTCATCTTCTGCACATCTACCATTCCAGTGTTTAATTGCTATATTGTAATTACTTTGCCATCGTGGCCTATTTATTGCCTTACCTCCCTTATCTTACCTCATTTGCACTCAGTGTATATAGACTTTTTTTATTTTCTTCTTCTACTGTATTATTGACTGTATGTTTTGTTTATTCCATGTGTAACTCTGTGTTGTTGTATGTGTTGAACTGCTGTGCTTTATCTTGGCCAGGTCATAGTTGTAAATGAGAACTTGTTCTCAACTAGCCTACCTGGTTAAATAAAGGTGAAATAAATAAAAAATAAATAAAAATAGGTGCACCTTTAGAATCTATGCCAAGGTGCATTAAATCTGTTCTGGTAGCTCTTGCCTGCCCAACACCTTTATAAGACACACACGGTTAAATAAAGGTTAAATAAATAAAAATAAATATATACTTCATGTTGGTGTTTCCTTTATTTTGTTAGTTACCTGTATGTGCATTTTTTTGTCGCTTGGGCCCTGACTCACACAATTGACCAGTCACATGTATTTATTATTGCAGTTAATTTTTTACTTTTTATTAATCAATTACCCAATGAAGGCAAGGCCCCCCAGTTACTGACGTGTCCCCCTACCTCCTCTCCTCCCCCATCTGATGATTAGCAGAGCGGCAGCAGGCTGTATACACTCCTAAATCCTCCTGTGGTTGGCGGTTGCAGTAAAAAATATAAAATACATACTACATATGTAATATGTATTGTATTGTATGTCCATTACATGAAATCCCCCCAAAAATCGATTTAAATTACAGGTTGAAATGCAACGAAATAGGAAAAACGCCAAGGTGGTGAATACTTTTGCAAGGCACTGTAGATACAGTTGAAGTCGGAAGTTTACATACACCTGAGCCAAATAGATTTAAACTCAGTTTTTCACCATTCCTGACATTTATTCCTAGTAAAAATTCCCTGTCTTAGGTCAGTTAGGATCACCACGTTATTTTAAGAATGTGAAATGTCAGATTAATAGTAGAGAGAATTATTTATTTCAGCTTTTATTTCTTTCATCACATTCCTAGTGGGTCAGAAGCTAACATACACTCAATTAGTATTTGGTAGCATTGCCTTTAAATTGTTTAACTTGGGTCAAACGTTTTGGGTAGCCTTCCACAAGCTTCCCACAATAAGTTGGGTGAATTTTGGCCCATTCCTCCTGACAGCGCTGGTGTAACTGAGTCAGGTTTGTAGGCCTACTTGCCCGCACATACTTTTTCAGTTCTGCCAACAAATTTTCTATAGGATTGAGGTCAAGGCTTTGTGATGGCCACTCCAATATCTTGACTTTGTTGTCCTTAAGCCATTTTGCAACAACTTTGGAAATATGCTTGGGGTCATTGTCCATTTGGAAGACCCATTTGCAACCAAGCTTTAACTTCCTGACTGATGTCTTGAGATGTTGCTTCAATATATCCACATAATTTTCATTCCTCATGATGCCATCTATTTTGTGAAGTGTACCGGTCCCTCCTGCAGCAAAGCACCGCCACAACATAATGCTGCCACCCCCGTGCTTCACGGTTGGGATGGTGTTCTTCGGCTTGCAAGCGTCCCCCTTTTTCCTCCAAACATAACGATTGTCATTATGGCCAAACAGTTATATTTATATTTCATCAGACCAGAGGACATTTCTCCAGAAAATACGATCGTTGTCCACATGTGCAGTTGCAAACCGTAGTCTGGCTTTTTTAGGGCGGTTTTGGAGCAGTGGCTTCTTCCTTGCTGAGTGTCCTTTCAGGTTATGTCGATATAGTACTCGTTTTACTTTGGATATAGATACTTTTGTACCTGTTTCCTCCAGCATCTTCACAAGGTCCTTTGCTGTTGTTCTAGGATTGATTTGTACTTTTTGCACCAAAGTACGTCTCTAGGAGACAGAACGCGTCTCCTTCCTGAGCGGTATGACGGCTGCGTGGTCCCACGGTGTTTATACTTGCGTACTATTGTTTGTACAGATGAACGTGGTACCTTCAGGCGTTTGGAAATTGCTCCCAAGGATGATCCAGACTTGTGGAGGTCTACAAAAAAAATTCTGAGGTCTTGGCTGATTTATTTTGATTTTCTCATGATGTCAAGCAAAGAGGCACTGAGTTTGATGGTAGGCTTTGAAATACATCCACAGGTACACCGCCAATTGACTCAAATGATGTCAATTAGCCTATCAGAAGTTTCTAAGGCCATGACATCATTTTCTGGAATTTTACAAGCTGTTTAAAGGCACAGTCAACTTAGGTGTATGTAAACTTCTGACCCACTGGAATTGTGATACAGTGAGTTGTAAGTGAAATTATCTGTCTGTAACAATTGTTGGAAAAATTACTTGAGTCATGCACAAAGTAGATGTCCTAATCGACTTGCCAAAACTATAGTTTGTGAAAAAGAATTTTGTGGAGTGGTTGAAAAACGAGTTTTAATGACTCCAACCTAAGTGTATGTAAACTTCCGACTTCAACTGTAGATAATATATACAAGTATATATTCCCTTTATTATTATTTGTTGGTAAAAAATATTTTTTTAAATGTTGCTTCCTCTTGGGCCCGGGCCCAGGGGCGTCAGCTGCATTAATTCAGCCTTCTGTATTTTAAAAGTGTGTATGCTGAGCGACAGATGTCCTTGGAGTTATTGAGAGACTGACAGTATTTCGGGTGTTATTTGAGAACTATTGAGTGATTGTACCAAGTCATCACAGTTGTTTATCTTTTAACACAGTGACAGTGCTGGCAGTTTGCAGTTGCTCGTAGTGCACTAGATAGACACAAAGTGGTAATATTGTGGTTCTGAAAAGCCTGTGTCCAGTCACGACTCCAGTGTGTGTGTGTGTATGTGTGTGTATGAGAGATGGTTTATGCGTGTGTGTGTCGTTTGTGTGAGTGAGTGTGCGCGTGCGCCCAAGCGCATGCTCCGTTCTCCTGTCTCTGCGTGGGTGTGTCCAGGAGTGTCACCCGCTCTTTCAGAGCTCTGGCGCAGGGAAGGAAGATAAATGGGACATTAATGGAACCGCTCAATCACAGGCTACTTAAAAAAAAGCTGACCATAGACTGTGGGGCAATCAGTCCTACTCCGAGGCCCCTTCAGTCTGCATTCAGCCTGGGCTCGAGGAGGGCGGTTCTGGGTCCTTCAAACTCTGGATTAGCCATTCACTGCTCCATAGACCACGGCCTAACTGCCTTACACTGCCTAACTGACTGAGCACTCCTTTAGAAAGACCATAGGGGTTGGAGAGAGTGAACTCTCTTTTTTAAAAAAGAGTTCTGATTGTTCTTGGAGGTCTTTAAAACCCCGTTAGAATTGGGCTCCTTTGTCTTGCACCTCCGGGAGTTCGAATAGTGACTATGTTATGTGAAGGTTTTGTTTGTTGTGTGCTTTTGTTTATTGTTCGGTTTCGTTAATTAACAGCAGATAGGTTTTTGAAGTGGTGCATGGCTTTCTTAGGTGAGAACAGTAATGAATGGGGAGGGGAAATCTATGGTTCTTCAGTTGTGCCGTAGGAGCATGACGTTTGCTTTAATGGTGTGAAAATGAACAGTGGCAAGTGGCAATTCCACCTTTACCTCTGGGGTCGAATCGCAACTGTTGCTTCTGATTAATTTCCTGCAGCTTTGATTAGAAATTCACAGTGGTCAAGAAAAGCCTTTTCACACTGTTAGGTTCTTATTTTTCAGAATAAATAACTCACGGACACTAGAGAAGCTTTAACCAAGTTTAATTCTTCCCAAAGGTTCTGTGCAGCTGAAATCAGACAACCCAACATTTCTCCCATCCAGATATATATATCCCACTTAAGACACTCCTCCTCTCCAATCCTTACATCTTATGGTTTAACAGGAAAAGAGTAACAATATACCAAACCCTTATTACTCCCTTCAGGGGATCTGACCTCCTGACCTCAACCCCTCCTTCATCTAATCCACAGATGTCCATCTGTCTCCCCTGTATTAACACATTGCTCTCCTCTTGTCCACCCAACACATTCCACAGCTATCTGTCTTTCTAGAGACCCAGTCTCTTTCACTCCTTAATATACTATGCATCTGATCTATCATGTCTTTAATATCTCAATGTTCAAAATGTCAAATCCAACAACACTTACCGCCGGGGTACGGAAGAGGAAGCTGCCATCTTGTGTGAAACATGAACTGTGTTGGCCAACACCACAAAGGTACAAACACAACACTTGGGTCAAAATGTTCCCTCTCGCCGCTCCATATAACCAACCACTCTTCTTTTCTCTAATTTCTTCTCTCTCTTTCCCTCCCTTCTGGGTAATGTGTTAACGAGCAACAGCTTCTCAGAATACTCATAACATTAGTGTGTGTATTTGTGTGTGGGTGTGTGTGTGTGTGTGTGTACATATGCGTGTGTGTGTTTTCACACCAATTAATGAATAGCTTTGTGAGGCTGAGGATGGCTTGTCTCTTGCCGGCGCGCGGACGGGTGTGTTTCTTCCCCCGTTCTCTCTCCCGTGTTAGACCGTTCTCTATCCCGTGTTAAACCGTTCTCTCTCCCGTGTTAGACCGTTCTCTATCCCGTGTTAGACCGTTCTCTATCCCGTGTTAGACCGTTCTCTATCCCGTGTTAAACCGTTCTCTCTCCCGTGTTAGACCGTTCTCTCTCCCGTGTTAGAGCGTTCTCTCTCCCGTGTTAGACCGTTCTCTATCCCGTGTTAGACCGTTCTCTCTCCCGTGTTAGACCGTTCTCTCTCCCGTGTTAGACCGTTCTCTATCCCGTGTTAGACCGTTCTCTCTCCCGTGTTAGACCGTTCTCTGTCACGAATCCCGTTTCCTGAGTCTGTTTTTGCCTCTGTTCTGTCCTGGAGTGTTTTTCCGGTGTCCTGGAACGCACCCTGTCTGGTTGCCGGACGACGTAGCTAGTTGGGAGATCTCTGATTACCCGCACCTGTATCCCATCAGCTATCTGTACACCTGGTCCTGATCATCATCCCTCCACTTCATAAGCTCTGACCTGACATCCATTCCCTGCCGGATCGTTAGCCATGAACAGTATGTTATGCCAGCGTATCAGCCTCCAGTTTGATAGTTTGTTTTGTTGTTTTGTACGTCTTGCTTGCCTTGAACTTACCTCCGTTTGTTCTGTCTACAGTCATTCACCCGGAACACTCACCCCATCCCTGCCTGGTCGTCGGTGGCTTCTGTTACTCCCTTGGATCTGCCTATTCACTCCCATCAACTCACCTCCGCTGCCCGCTCCGCCACCTGGATCTTTCTACCTTTACGGTTAAACTTGTAAATAAATACTCACCTTCGTCCTACTCTCCTTGTCCTGGTCTGCTTCTGGGTTCTACTTTAGAAAGTCGTGACAGTTCTCTATCCCGTGTTAGTCCGTTCTCTCTCCCGTGTTAGTCCGTTCTCTCTCCCGTGTTAGACCGTTCTCTTTCCCGTGTTAGACCGTTCTCTTTCCCGTGTTAGACCGTTCTCTTTCCCGTGTTAGACCGTTCTCTCTCCCGTGTTAGAACGTTCTCTCTCCCGTGTTAGACCATTCTCTCTCCCGTGTTAGACCGTGTGTGTGCATGTGATGGCAGGGTCCTCTCTGACACTTTACATTAATTAGCCCACTCTGTAATTAGCGCAAGGGGGCGAGTGGGAACATGAGATACCTGAACACAAGCCTAATCAGAGGGGCCAACGGGTTTGATTCGCCACAACGCCAGCGAGAAAGTTCACACATATGTATAATTCCTGGCTCGACTCAGACAGACTGCGTTTTCACAGTCAAATTAGCAGGGATGTGGATTGGGAAGATTGGACTCTTGAGAGGAAAAAATAAGACCTTTTTCGTTCTCTTGACTTGGTTTTGAGTTTGGTGACCATTAATATAAAAGCAGTCTCTCTCTCTCGCTTTCCTCTCCTCCTCCACACCAACCCTTCCTCCTGGGGCACTGCAGAACAATTATGTTGCTCTACTCCCTTCCCTCCCTCCCTCTCACTCCAGATAATTCAATCTGTCCAATATCAAATAATCTTCCCCAATTTTTCAGCCCATTTTAACCTTATCGCTCTAACAGCCACCTCTAGGGGATGAGTCTCGTTCCACCTTGCTAAAAGAGAAGGGGAGAGAAAGAGAAAGAACCCGGGAAAGGGGGATGACAGATAGCTCTATGAGGAGTGCTTTGAGAAGCTTCTGTTTGCCATTCTCACAGGCAATATGTAAGAGAGGGGGGGACCAGAGAGGAAAAAGAGAGGAGAGAGGGAGAGAATATTAGTGAAAGGGTGGGGGATGAGTGTAGGCTAGGTGATGAAAGTAAAGTTGGCCTGGTGTTACCACTCTACTTTAACTTGTGTTCCACAGCACTGTATAACACGCCCCTCTACAAGCTCTCCCCCAGTTCAGAATTACAATCCAATAAGGTGGCCTCCTGTTGGTCTTTGTTCCCCCATAGTGTTTACCCTGTCCTCCGGCTCCGCTCGCTGCCTAATCTACCCAAGAGCTGAATGGCAATAGGTCAGGAACAAGGAGGGACAGAGCCGAAGGAGGGAGGAGAGGGGGGAGGGAAGAAGGGAGGGAGGTGGAGTAAAGGATACATTTTTCCTTCTCTCAATATTTTTCTCCACCATTCCATTCTTTGGGTTGTTTCCCCTCTCTCTGGTTCTCCCACTCTCCTTCCTCTCCGTCCTTTCTTTTAAATTCTAATCTGTCTGCTTGATTGTTCTAAGCTGCTTTCAGCCGGCCCATGGGAGAGCTGGAGGTTTGGAATCTGTTTTAATTCTGATTTAAAAGAAGCCTTCCTCAAGAAGGGAGATGTAAGAGTAGGCCAGGCTGAGGAGAGTGAAGGAGTGGAGGTGGGACAGATTGCTTGGCGGTGGTGGAATAGGATGGGAGGCAGAGAGGCGGCTTTGTGACCAGAAGTCACAAAAATAGAAAAAGATATGATATGCCACACAATCTCTCTTTCCCAATCTCCTCTCTCTCTTGTGCTTAAACACACACACATACGCGCGCTCCCAGGCATTGGGGTGGTTTAAGCCAAATGGGATTTTTTTTCTCCTATCTGTAATCAAGCGGCACAATCTATATACAGTAGATTGATCTCAACTTCCTGTGATTCATACCATATCCTGTGGAGACGATATGGCCAGCTGAGAGGGTTATCTCCACGCTCTGTCTAATGATCGATAATCTCCCCGGATGGCTTTAAGAGCCTGCAACGCTCCACTTGTTTATCAGGGCCACAAACCAGGGGCCACAGACAGAGCTGTGAACTGTAAATGAAAAAAAATATAAATCAGTATTTGCAGAGAGAGAAGAGAGACAGCTGTTTGGCATAATTGCACTAAAACTTTTTGGCTGCTGTTTGGAGTGGACAGTCATGGTGTGGGTAGATGTGGGTAGATAGTGGTCCATTTCCCTGCTTGATGGGGTTATACTTGGGTAGCAATGTCACCATTGTGGACTCCCTGGACGTCCTTGTTAGACACTTAATTTAAAGGCCTTATCACACTGAGGCACAGTGAGATTCTCCTAATATAAGTCTGAACATCAAAGATACTGGCACTGGCACCAAGACTCTATCCATTACTGCAGCCAGGCAGATTGGCGAGTTGCAGAGCAACGTGTGGGTGTGTTTTTTCTCTGTTTGCATCTCTGTGTGTTTGTTTGTGTCTCTTCCTTTGTGTGTGTGTTTGCGTGTGAGTGGTGAAACAGTCACACATCTCTCCCTCAACTAACAAACCCCCCAAATAATAAACCCCACTCCAGAAAAATGGAGTGACACAATGAAGTGGTTAAGTTTATCAAGCCACCAGCTTTGCTCAGGCAGGCAAGGTGTTAAGGGCCAGGCAGAGGTCAAGGGCCCAGCCCACAGCATTCTTCAGCTAGGCACGTCCCAGCACATCACACAGTCAGGGACCATATGTCCAGGTCCTCCAGTCAATGGGCCAGCCCAGCCAGCAGGACAAAGACCCATTCACACCCACTGAGCTCTGAGGAAATCTGCAATTCCACGCTGCCATTAGGCCAGAAAACAGCACCAGTGAGTCAACACCAGGGATACACGAGTTAGAGAGATATATATATATATATATATATATATATATATATATATATATATATATATATATATATATATATATGAATATGAGAGAGAGAGAGAGAGAGAGAGAGAGAGAGAGAGAGAGAGAGAGAGAGAGAGAGAGAGAGAGAGAGAGAGAGAGAGAGAGAGAGAGAGAGGGGCCTTTACCAGGCATTACAGGCAGGCTGAGGATGATGCCCTGTGCTGTGGCCCCATCTCTCTGTTCTTCCACAGGGCTGCAGCAGCCTTCTCTCCAGAGGGCCCTTAGAGACCCTCCCTGCAGCCCCCTCTCTCTCCTCTCACTCTCAATTCAGTTCAATTCAAAGGGCTTTATTGGCATGGGAAACATATGTTTACATTGCCAAAGCAAGTGAAATAGACAATAAAAAATGAACAGTAAACATGGCACAACATTATATTCCAAAGGAATAGAGACATTCCACATGTCATATAATGTCTATATAACGTGTTGTAATGATATGCAAATAGTTAAAGTACACAAGGGAAACTAAATAAACATAAATATGTACAATGGGATTTGTTCGTCCTCTGGTTGGCCTTTTCTTGTGGCAACAGGTCAGATCTCTCTCTCTCTCTCTCTCTCTCTCTTGCTAAAACACAATTTCTGAAAATCAAACACTGCTTTCAAATCATAAACAAAGTGATCAAAATGATATACACTCTCAAGCAGTCAGTAAACAATACACCCCGAAAAATAGAAAACACATTGTTGAAAACATACAATTCTCAGGGAGAAGTACATTTTTAATCTAAAACAATATTCATATTTTTCCGTCATTGTCTTTTGATGAACGAAAACATGTTCTATCATAGTAGCTCAAAATTTATCAGAAATTACAGTATACAGCCTACAATGCACTGTACTACAGTATGCAATACTAAAAGGGACAAAAATCAGTAAACATGTGATCAATGTGCTTCTTCTTGTCTTTGGGCTGGGTCAGGCCAGAGCACTTCGTCGACATCACAAGCAATATTGTCCCTCCTGAGGCAACGGGGGAAGAGCCTCTTGTGTGCTGTATCCAGCCCTGACATGATTCCTCACCTATATCACCACAGGCTAAATCCATGGCTTGCAGCAGATTTACTCTGGTGTAGGGTTGTCTATCATACACTTTCCATCTCCAAGAGGAGAAAAACTCCTCAATCGGATTCAGGAAAGGCGAGTATGGAGGGAGGTACAAATTCATAAACTGCCCATTGATGTTAAACCATTCCCTTACCTGAGCAGCTCGGTGGAAACTGACATTGTCCCACACTATCACATAGGTGGGAATGGGATTCTCATTTAGCTCTTGACCCTGCTGCTCTTGAACCTGCTGCTCAAATAAAATATCTCTTAGATTGGCAATAATTCTTAGAAGGTGCTGGGTGTTATATGGCCCGAGTGTAACATGGTGATGTAGAACACCATGGTTGCTGATAGCAACACAGATTGTGACATTGCCACCTCGTTGACCAGGGACTTCAACAATGGCCCGCTGTCCAATCATGTTTCGGCCTCTCCTTCTCCTCTTTGTTAGATTGAAGCCTGCTTCATCGACAAAGATGAACTCATGGGGTCTGTCCAAGGATTCCAAGTCAAATATTGTCTGTGTAGAAATACAATATACTGTATGTAGGATTTTGTAAGTCGTACAGAGACAGTGCTATACTGTAGAGTACAATTAGGCTTCTGATTCACATACATTGTATGTACTGAAGAGTAATGTCATTCACATAGTATGTGTTAGTACTGTAGACAATCTGGATTACAGTAATTGTTTCTGAATGTACACTTACTTGCACATACTGAGCTCGCAGTTCTTTCACCCTTGGTGAGTTGTGCTCAAAAGTTACTCTGTATACTTGTTTCATTCGCATCCTGTTACGATGGAGGACACGGTCAATTGTGGAAATGCTCACACTGTCGATTCCCTGGAAGTGTGTGTTGTCTTGTATCACTCGTTCCTGGATTTCTCTGAGTCGTATTGCATTATCTTGAAGGACCATGCCAACTATAACGGCCTCTTGCTCCCGAGTGAATATAGCTGTCCTTCCACCTGCATGTGGCAGCCTTGCAATTCTACAAAAAGTAGTTGTGCAGTTACAAAACATATTCATGCAGTACAATACATACAGTGATTAACTTTACAAATGTCTATTGAAAAAGCTGCATATAGTGTAGTACAGTAAATTTGCAATTACAAAAATACAGTAGTATACTGTAGCTGTTCTCTTCTCTGAATTTCCTTACTATGGTGGACACAGAAAATCGGCTCAAATTGGGTTGCACTCTAAGTCCTGCTTCCCTCATTGTCAGTCCATGGACAAGAACATGGTCTATAACTGTTGCTCGAATTTCATCAGATACTTCCACTCTTTGTCTTCCTCTTCCTCTTCGTCCTCCTCTTCCTCTTTCTTGCCCTCCTCCTCCTCTTCCTCCTCGTCGCCCACCTCGCATACGCACTCGTCCTCGTCCTCTCACATTGTTTCTTCTATCCATTCTCAGACTTTCTCCTTCCCACCTTCAACAACCTGTTTGCTCTCTGAACTGGCTTATATTGGTTGTGTCGCATCATTTGAAACAGGTTAAATCAATTTTGAGTGGTTGTGTTCAATCAATGACATGTGTTCTCTATTTGTATTTGATTGTTGCCACTTGTGTTTACCAGTATGGATGACATGTGCATTAGAGTGCAGAATGTGTTTAGAGTTTTGCTGAAAAGTCTAAGTGAGATCTGCAAATTGTGTTTTACCATGTGAAATGGTTTAAGGTATTGACAACAGACTGCATAATTAGCTAAATGAGTCCAGGCAACTGAGAACTTTGTTCAGCCAATGGGTTTTAGTGTTTTAGCAATTGAGAAAAACTGTAATAAGGCCAGCAATAAATGCCAGGAAGGAGACCAAGCCGGGATGAAAGCTATTCCTCTCATGTTCAAGCTTTGAGGATATGTTTTCCTGGAGTAAGAAGGGAGGAGGTTGGGGTAGGAGTAGGGTGGAGAAGGATAGGCTTTATAGAGTTATGTTGCATTTTAATGGCCCTCAGTAAACCTATCCCATCATAAAATAATATTTTGTGTGTCATATCCTGTTGTGTGTGCACTATGGGACATTTGCCAGTCCCCCCAGCACTGAGTAAAGTGTAGAGGGGGAGGAGAAGGGGGATCCTGAGGGGGGAGTAGATCACACATATTTTATATCACTGCAGCAATGAATATGGAAGAAAAAAGGTCAACTTGACTGGAAACACTACAGTAGATCACAATTACAGTCCAGGCCCACATTTCATACATCAACTCCCCGCTGCGATGTCTCATCAGCCCCTGGTCACACTGGAGAGGCCCACGCCACACATTATCAAAGATTGATGGGGTGTCCTACTTAAAGCCAGGGGGTGGGGTGGGGGGGACTTTGGGTTATCTGCGGGAGAGGGAAGGGGGGCATTCGGTGTTGGTCGTGTGGTCGCATGGCAGCAGTCACCGCCCACCAACATCGCCGCCCAGTGCCCACAGACCGCCGCATAGTAGTTTGAGGTTCTGCCAGGCTACACCATTACACAATCACATGACCACAGCCTTGATGTACTGGAGAAGTTGCAAAGCCTGACGTTACAAGATCAGCACTTACAAGACAGTACTAGCTGAGTCAGGAGTTTACAGAGAAGAAGACACGAGCTGAACAAATGTTAAAGGGTTGGCTTCACTCTTGTCTTCCGTCTCCCTCCCTCCCACCTCGGAAAAACTACACAAACTGAGTGAACAAACAAGCAGAACCTTCTCTCCAAATCCCCCTCTTTCTAATAACACACACCTCAACCCATCCCTCCATCACTTTTCTTCCCTGCTGGCTGCTATCCTCCCCTTCTTCTTGTTCAGAGTGCTTGCTTAATAATTAATTGATTAATTTGTTCTCTCATTAATCATTTATTCATTAATCACGGCCTGCTTTTTCGAGAGGAAGCGGTGGAATCTGAAAAAAAAAAGCCTGACTTCACATTTCACTCTAATTACGCGGCTGCACTAATCAACGTTTAAGAAATTGAGTTTCAGGAAATTCGGTTATTCCCTTCTTTCCCAAAGCAGGATGTATTGAGTTCGCCAGGTAACGTTTTCTTCCCCTCTCCTCTCTTTATTGTACTCTGAAAGCCCTTAGTCATCACCAATTTTAAAAGAGTGTCTCAAGGCAGATGTAATCTGATGAACGGAATAAAGTTTGCCATTTTATTAAAACTTGCCTTTTTCCCCATCTTTCCCAGAGAAAGGGGAATAGAAACGGTGGTGGCCGGTGAAACAGCGGGCATTGATGAATAAACGACGGTTTGAAGATGGTTTGTAAGAGGAGACAGGCGCTGGGGTTGTGGAGGACAGGTCTATGCTGTTTCCCCGGGATCTATGCCTCTCCCGGGACGTCGCTGGGTAATTTGTGTAATCGCCAGGAGTTACGTGCCAGGGAGTTTCAGAGGTGTGGGGAAGAGTAGCCTAGACAAAATTTTAAAAAATTGTGTGATACAACCGTGAGAGTGAAAACGAATAAAAAGCATTGTGAAATGGTTTAATTACATTCATGTTTATCCCTGTTGGATATACAGTTCACACACAAGTCATTTTCTCCCTCTGAAGCCCTCTGTCAGGTCCTGGGAAGAGAAGAAAATTCCATCTCAAATTAGAGGGAAGCTTCAACGGAATGGATGCCAATTCGACATTAACCTCTAAGCTTTATAAAGCACACACATTAAGCAGCACTAATGAGACTCTCATTGAACCAGTCTTTTTATTTTCAAACACACACACAAAAAAATTGCTTTGACTTCAATGTGCCGCCACCACTGTTACCAACAGAGGTTGCCTCTGCTTTATAGTTCAACAACACCAGCACACAGCACAGCAGCATCAGCAGACAACAATAGTACTGACATGCATACATTTACAACATTACCACCCTAATTAAAAAATAATAATAATAAAGGAAGAAAAAAAGTATTCATTATGAAACGCACTACTTCCTATCGCGAAGAGCCAAGGGGGCCTCCACTGGGCTCAATTAGGAAGTGTAGGCCACAAATCCCTGGACTAAATTAATTGACACCCCAGGACATTGGACCCAGTCCCAGTGGTGGAGTCTAAGTGGAGAATTCCTTTGTTTTCATTTCCTTTGCCTTTGAGAGAAAGTGCAAGAGAGCGAGAAAGAGGAGGAGGCACTTTTTAACATTATCTTTTCATTGTTTTATAGATTTTTAATCTATTGTTTAATTATTTGTTGTTGTTTACTTGTGATTTTCTGCAGCTGGGGAGCGAAGTGGGGTGGATGTAAAAAGAAGAGTTTATTTATTTATTTGAGTCCCATCTTTGAGCAGCTAGGCTTCCCGTCACATGTTGAGCACTAGTGCCATTTTATCCAGCATGTCAGCTGTTGTGTGCGCGCTAAACCCAGGCTTTTGCAAACGGCACAAGAAGTGAAGGATTTAAAAGCACAGTAAATTATACTGGGTACTAGAGAGAAGGAGGGAGAAGAGAGAGGGAGAGACAGAGGAGAGAGAGATCGAGGGGGCGGACTGGGAGTGAGTATGACACACTGATTCAGCCAGCAGCTGTCTTGTACTGAAAACACCAGGGGGCAAGAGGGAACCAAATGACAAGGCTGGCTCAATCAACATCTTGTCAAGACTGTTGGCTGATGTGTACAGACAATGTTATACCGCCAACCCCCCCCTCTGCCCTCCTCTTTTTTTCCATGGCTTTTCATTTCCAGTCGTCGAGCCAGCCAGTCAGTCAGCCAGCCACCCCCTGTATAGTGTCAACTCTTAGGCACTGGAGTGGAGCAGTGAATGGGATGGCAACTGTGGTATAATGACACTCAGAGAACTTCTCCTGCTCACTAGAGACACCAGCGAGAGCACAGGAAGTGTCTGTGCCAGTGTCTCTGACACACACTCCACACACACACACACACCCTACACAGACACACACACTCCACACACACACACCCTACACAGACACACACACTCCACACACACAGTATTTTTCCCTTCAGCACTCCTCGGTCCTCTCCTCCTTTCCTCTCTACCTCTCTATCACTCCATCCACTGTGTCTGTGGTGGCAGGTGCCCAGGGAGACACAGCCGCTGCTTGCCCATGCGATCAGCTCCTCCTTGGCCCGCCTCCCTCGCAGTCTGCCTCGCCCTGATGGGAGCAGCGTGGAAATCAACGTCATGCAGGGTGACAGCACATGTGACGGACTGATTACAGCATTCCATCAATCGCCTCTTACAGCCCCGGCCCTTTACAATTTAGACCTGACAGGAGACCACTTTTATGGTTATTTTTCTTTACAACCGTACAGTACCTCAGGTTTTCACTCCAGTGTGTCTTTTCTTGTTGTTGCCTCCCGCTGTCCTGGTTCTTCTAGCACAGTGTGTTGACAAGCTGACACAAACCCTTGCAATTTTCACGCCAGGGATGGAGAAAAAGAGGGAGAGAAAGGGACAGGGAGAGAGAGAATTAGAGAGTGTGAATGAGAGAGAGAGATAGAGAAAGAGATGGAGAACAGAGAGAGAGAGAGAGGGACAGGAAGGCTGGGTAACGATGCTGACGGGGGGAGTGTGGAGAGGAGAAGGCGAGTGGTGCCATGGAGAAGGCAAATCAACAATTAGTAACACCTTATATAACTCTGAAAAGGAGCTTGCAAGGCACTGATTTCAGGGATCATGGCTGACTGACTGTATAGTATAAGAGATACACAGAGGAAGGGGGGATGGGGGAATCTGGCGGAGAGGCTGACGTGTGGAGGGATGGAGGGATGGTAGAAGAGAATGGTGGGTATGGAGGGTGTTGGGTGGTGATGGGAGGGGAGGGGGGGCAGGCGGGTGGATGGATGGATGAGCCGATCTTCTCCGTATAAAAGAGGTCCGGGTCTGAGCCAAGAATCTTCACAATGGAAGAAAGGCTGAAAGGGGAGGCTAGGAGGATTAAACTCCAGCAAAACAGCTCTTAAAAAGCTGTTAGACTGCAATTTAGACACAAAAATACACAAAGGGGTTTATGGGTAGAGAGAGAAGAAAAGTGCGTCTGGAATGCGGGGCGGGGAGGAGATAAGGCATGAGAGACAAGGCCAGATAAAGGGAGAGAGACAAACACAGGCATGCTTCAGCCAGGACCATGTCTGAAGACCAGAAAAGCAGATGCAGGCGGTCACAGATTCAGTCTGTGTCTGGAGACTAGAGAAGCAGATGCAGGCGGTCACAGATTCAGTCTGTGTCTGGAGACTAGAGAACCAGATGCAGGCGGTCACAGATTCAGTCCGTGTCTGGAGACTAGAGAAGCAGATGCAGGCGGTCACATATTCAGTCTGTGTCTGGAGACTAGAGAAGCAGATGCAGGCAGTCACAGATTCAGTCCGTGTCTGGAGACTAGAGAAGCAGATGCAGGCGGTCACAGATTCAGTCTGTGTCTGGAGACTAGAGAAGCAGATGCAGGCGGTCACAGATTCAGTCTGTGTCTGGAGACCAGAGAAGCAGATGCAGGCAGTCACAGATTCAGTCTGTGTCTGGAGACTAGAGAAGCAGATGCAGGCGGTCACAGATTCAGTCTGTGTCTGGAGACTAGAGACTATGATGGTGTTTGGGTGGTGGGTGGTTTCCTCTGCTCGCTTCCCTCCAAGTCCACACAACTCCTGTAGGAGACATGGTAATGAGATTACAGCCTGGCCCAATCAGACCTGAGACGGTAGGGAGCAGGGATCCCCATTGGAACAAACTATTTTGCTCGGCTACCTAAGCATTATGTGCTGTCGTTCTACACACGCTCACACATACAGCGGGATATTTACACTTTCACACACACATACACACACATATACACACACAAACACATGCAGCAAGAGACAATGAGAGGAAGACAAAAGACCCTGAGTCAAAAAGGATAACCATTCAGTACAGAGAAATGGAGCTTGCATTTGCAGCCCGATTTAGAGGCCGTATCTAGACACAGTACAATGGATGGTATTTGGGGAGAGGGCTTGTTTATTCCGAGCGTGACTTTTTTTGCCAATTGTTTTGTGTTCTTTTTTTTCTGCTTGTGTTTCCTCCCCCTCTTATTCTCTCTTTTACTGTGGAATATCCACACCAACACATAGAACACTGCTACTGTGGAATATCCACACCAACACTACTGACACATAGAACACTGCTACTGTGGAATATCCACACCAATACCACTGACACATAGAACACTGCTACTGTGAAATATCCACACCAATACCACTGACACATAGAACACTGCTACTGTGGAATATCCACACCAACACCACTGACACATAGAACACTGCTACTGTGGAATATCCACACCAACACATAGAACACTGCTACTGTGGAATATCCACACCAACACCACTGACACATAGAACACTGCTACTGTGGAATATCCACACCAACACCACTGACACATAGAACACTGCTACTGTGGAATATCCACACCAACACCACTGACACATAGAACACTGCTACTGTGGAATATCCACACCAATACCACTGACACATAGAACACTGCTACTGTGGAATATCCACACCAACACCACTGACACATAGAACACTGCTACTGTGGAATATCCACACCAACACCACTGACACATAGAACACTGCTACTGTCAGAGTGTACAGGACACCAGTAGATATTTGGTTATATTTTTTGACATTTTTAATTATTACTGCATGGAGCAATTGCCCAGTCAAGTTGAGAGTGCTCATGTTTATAGAGCCTGTTCGATCGGGGCGGTGCTGTCTAGAGCCGGACTTCAGTGGATGGGAAGAAAGGACGCTCAAGATTATCCTGAAAGAGAAACTGTTCCTTCGTCTACTGAGCTCAGAACCTCTTAGTCTGGGTCTCGACACACACACACACACACACACACACACACACACACACACACACACACACACACACACACACACACACACACACACACACACACACACACACACACACACACACACACTTTAAGTGTTATTGTATAACCAAGGGCAGCCTGTGTAGCTGAAGTAGGTTGTTGAGTCTCCCTGCTTGTCCATGGAAACTACACTAGCATGACGAGGACACTGAAGTGATAAATATACATAAAGTGTCTGTGTGTGTGTGTGTTTGTGTGTGTGTGCGTGCGTGTGTGTGTGTGTGTGTGTGTGGTGCGAGATCCCTTTTTTGGGGTTTAGGGCTTCCAAGCCTGTTTTAGCCAGGCCGCTATGTTGGCATGAAAGATTATGATTATAGTGATTTGCTGCTTTCAGTAGTTAGCCCCAGTGCACCCAAAGGTCACATCCACTACTTAATTGGACTGCACTGAGAATAGAACAGAACACACAGATACACATTGCCACACACAGACACACTTCCCCATAATTCCATCAAGGCCATGTTAGTCCCCAGTGCAGATGCCCAGTAGCGGATCATTGGAGACATCTGTCCATCCTGTCCCCATCAGCAGCAGTGTGCCTCCCTCCCTTCCTATCCGTTCAGATGGCACAGAGAGAGAGGAAGGCTGGTGCCAGGGGACTGCAAAGCTCTTTAATATGTTATGCTCCATGTCAGCCCTGCTGTTCTGGACTTAACTCTGACCGTGTGACGGAGAAGGCAAAGTCACTATGTCAAAGTAACTGCTAAATGTGCCCTCCAATCCCTTACAATTTGCTTGCCCTATTTATGCTACAACAAACACACACAGGCACACACACACACACACACACTAACCTCCTCTGTGCATCCACTGCCGTGAAATTATATTCCGTTTAGAAAAATTGGGATTAAAATGTGTTTTGACCTTGTACTGGAGGGATGGACACGCACGCACGCACGCACCCACACACGCACGCACGCACGCACGCACGCACGCACACACACACACACACACACACACACACACACACACACACACACACACACACACACACACACACACACACACACACACACACACACACACACACTCACACACACACAGAGGTCAGAGGTGTTACCTGTTTTTGAAAAGTACCAGCCCATCATTACCTGTGAGAGATGGTAGACAGCAACACACGAGGACCACTTCACACCCACGGCTCCTCTCCCCTCCTGTCCTCTCCTCTCCTTTTTTCCCTCTCTCCCCTGTCAGAAATGTATTCATGTAATTAAGCTGCTAATACACCGTCAAGGAATTGGCTAATTCAGCAAGGAGGAATTAAAGGAATATGCAATGACTCATTAGCCACCGGAGATGTTTTGTTGAGCATTCTCAATAAGGAATTTGGAATGCAATGAATCACTCCATGGTGTGAAGCAATTTGTCAGTCTATATCACACAGGCTATATATAAAAATGTACCCATACGTGTGTGAGAGAGAGAGAGAGAGAGAGAGAGAGAGAGAGAGAGAGAGAGAGAGAGAGAGAGAGAGAGAATGTGAGAGAGAGTGAGAGAGAGACAGAAAGAGAGAGAAAACAAGAGAGAGAAAGAGAGAGAGAAAACAAGAGAGAGAGAAAGAGAGAGAGACCAAGAGAGAGGCCGAGAGAGAGACAGAGAGAAAGTAACAGTTGTAACAGATGTAATCCATTTCTAACAACCTGCCAGTGTGATAAAGGATGGCCCATTGTAAACATTTAGGTACTGTGGGCAAGATACTTAATTGCAATCAATGTTTATACTGCAGCAAGCATAAAGAGGAAAATCCCCAACGCGCCATCCAGCGGAGCGGCCTATGAAAATGCTCGATATAGCTAAAAAAAACGAACATTAGGGACAGACAGCCTATAAAAGCAGCAGTTTTGAAGGCATGACTAGAAAATGCCAGCCTTTACCAAATGCTTAATAGCCTGAGCATGAAAACATTTCACTGCTCATTGACACTCAAATTGGACTCTTTTGATCTGCAGTCTATGACACAGACACATACACACACAGATTGATATGCTTATTTAAAGACATTAGCAATATGAAGGGAATTGGGGTTAGTGGACTTTCCTGGTGATATTCACTGCTATTATACATGATTCTCTCCATCTTTCTCAACCTAAAAGGAGAAGAAAGGAGGAGAGTGCTTGGGCAGACGTGGGAAAGCAGTAGCTGTTAGGAGAGCTGCAAGCTGCAAGGCTTGAGCCATGGAGAACTCACGTTCCTGATGGGCTAACTGTTTGGCAGGTCTGATTATACTGGAGGGAGGGAGGGAGGGAGGGAGGGAGGGAGGGAGGGAGGGAGGGAGGGAGGTGGGGAGGTGGGGAGGTGGGGGAGGAGGTGAAGAACAGGGTTCAGTCAGTGGTCCTGTTCCAGCCCTAGATGAAGTGGATAATTGAGTAGGGAACAAACACCACCAACCAACCTCGGTAGCCCCCTTTTGAAAAGAAAGAAAAGCTAGAGAGAATGATGGAGTGAGTGAGAGGGGAGAGGGAGAGAGAGGAGAGGGGTGAGCGGGTTGAGAAGGAGAGAGAAAATCCTAGCTTCCCTCGGGGGGAAAAATCTGCTATTGAAAAGCTATTAAACTTGCATTTAGCAGGATTGATTGGAAATGAAGAGGCCTATTAAAAGAGAGGGACAAGAGGACAATAGCGCGTCTCTGGTCGCCGTATGTTGCCCTCCTTTCACCGGCTTTTCTTTCCCCAGGAGAGCCCCCAGCCTGTCTGTTTAAGCACTCCCACCCAGAGAACCATTGGAGAAGGGCTTAGCACTGAGTGAATAGACCCCTCTTTATCTTCCCCCTGGTCCCCCATTCTCCTATAGAGAGAGAGAGAGAGAGAGAGAGAGAATGTGTAATGTTTACTGTTAATTTGTATTGTTTGTTTCACTTTTGTGTATTGTCTACCTCACTTGCTTTGGCAATGTTAACACATGTTTCCCATGCCAATAAAGCCCCTTGAATTGAATTGAATTGAATTGAGAGAGAGAGAGAGAGAGAGAGAGAGAGAGAGAGAGAGAGAGAGAGAGAGAGAAAGAAAAAAAAAGTAAGGTTCTTTCTTTTAAGGGAAAGGGAAAGATAAAGCCCTCTCTCTCTTCTCTACTTAGCCAACCAACTCTGTTCTCTCTCAGCCCCTTCCTCTCTTCATATCTCCCCCAATGGTTTAGCTCTACCTCTGGAGGGGAGCCATCTTCTTCCCCTGTCAGTTGGGTTTGTAATACTCAATCTCCAGCATTGTGGCACAAACAGGGGGAAAGAGGAGTCGTATTCAAACTTTGTGTGTGTGTGTTTGAGCAGGTGTATGTTGCGACGCGAGTGGTGTGTGTTGTGAGTGTGAGTGAGTATTCCAGTGTGTGTGAGTGAAGGCGAGCCAACAGCTTTCAGTGTGTGTGTGTGTTCATGTGTGTGTGTGTGTTCGGTGTGTGTGTGTCCCATCCTTAAACACAGCAATGGAACAGACAGAGGCAGGTGTCTTGGTTGACGTTGAGCAGGCTCAGACGGATGCTTCCCCTGGGACACTTAATGGAGATTTGATTGTTTAACATCCATTTTAACAAAAAGCTCCCCCAAAGAGTGGCAGATTTCTTTCCTCCGCAGTGTGCTTGTTTCATGTCACCATGCGGTGGCTGCCATATGGTCTGGGGAAAGAGTTAAATAAGTCATGAGGCAGCTGACTCTTCCTGCTCAGCTCAGCCACCATTTTAAAGGGAAAATACATATTTTCCATCCACCCCATGTAACAACATGGCAACACGTAAACAACAGAATGAACAGGCCAGTCCATTATGGGGCCAGGCTAAATATGGCAATGCATTTGGCTCAAGTAACGCTATTAGACTATATCATTACATGTTACTCATCAAACCTCCCCCGTTCTTCCAACAGCTACCCAAGCAGCCTACTTCTCCCAGCAGCCCCAAGACCAGGTAGTGGTGTCTGACCAATCGGTGACTCTGCCCTGTGTTATCGTGGGGTACCGGGGAATGGTGCAGTGGACCAAAGACGGCCTGGCGCTGGGTGGAGAGAGAGATCTGCCAGGTATCTGATCTGACCAACATCTCTCTGTGTGTCTCTCTCTCTGTCTCCCCCCTCACTCTCTCTGTCTCCCCCTCTATCTCTCTGACTCCCTCTCTCTCTCTCTCTCTATCTGCCCCCCCCTCTCTCTGTCTCCCCCTCTGGCTCCCCCATCTCCCTCTTTCTCTTTGTCTTTCTCTCTCACACTCTCGCTCCCCTACTTCTCTCTCTCTCCCCTGATCAATTCATGGTCTCATTAGGAAGCCTTGGCTCTCTGTCTGTCTGTCTACTCAAATTAATGGAGGTGGAGAGAAACAAATATACTGCAGACAGTCTTTCTACCGCAAACAGACAAAGAGCGTTTAATTTGTTGTTTAGCATTTTGAGGCTTTTGTACCAAGGTGGATAATCAATTGGCTGGTGTCACGCGCTGACATTTAGCTGTGTTCTGGACTAGTGGGAAGGTGGAGAGGCTCGGGGCTGACCTTAGACACTACATCTTGATTTTGTCTGTGCTTTAAAGGACAGTCAGTCGCCTCACGCCCCCATCTCACATGTAGCTGCTGCCTTCCCCTAGCCAGTCTCACACTGCTCAGCCAACTGAACGGCTCAGTGCTTAACCGGGGGTGGTGCAGCACCATTTCCATTTATGTCTTAAAGGCCCTTGGCGTTTGTTTGTGGCGTGAGTCTGCTCATTTTGCAGTCTTTTCATTCCAGTTTGGGTTTGTTGTTCTGCTGTTGATTGTTGGGTTTGTTTTCTTGTTTTCTTTCCCATTCTCTGACTCACTGTATTCCTTGTGTTGGCTTAATGCAGGGTGGACACGCTACTCCTTAATGGGCGACCCGCTATCAGGCGAGCACAGCTTGATGATCGATTCGGCAGAACTGGCGGATGACGCCGTGTACGAGTGTCAGGCTACGCAGGCCGGACTGCGCTCCCACCGAGCCAAGCTCACTGTTCTAGGTAAGATACACAGCTGCTGCACACACACCACAAACAGGCACACACAGGGGAATACACACCCTGATCTGCACAGCAGCCCTCCAGCCAAAACCTGCAGGTTGGCTCTACAGAGGGAGATTGTCAGGCACCCATCTTCATTATGGTTCTGACACACACACACACACACACACACACACACACACACACACACACACACACACACACACACACACACACACACACACACACACACACACACACACACACACACATTTTAAAAAATGCTCATGGTTTCTATGTCTTGGGACTGTTTATGACATCACCTGCTGTTATCAGCTTTCACAAATAACACCTGGAAAATGTACTTACTGCCGTATATCAGCCCTGTAAATATTTTTCAAACCCAGCAGAGCCAGCAAAAAAAACTGTTTTTCCTTCAGTATCGATAATCAAGACTGTGTAAGTCTAGGATAATGTGATTGCTGCAGTCACAAATGACTTGCATGGACACTTAAAAGTCAAGATCTGCACAGTTAGCACATTTTACAGTGAGTCACAATATTTGTCAACTGTGGGGCAGCTTTTACATTGACGCAATGTGAGTGATCTACATATTCACCAGGCATCCAGAGGTGGGGAGAGGAGGGTGGTGGTGGAGAGAGGGATGGCGGAGGGGAGGGTGAGGAGAGAGTGGCCCCTCGTGGGACTCCCAGACAGTGAAACACTGCTGCCACCTGGTGGCCGATGGGGGAACAGGCAGCAGCACATTCATTAGTCTTTACTGAACGTCTCTCTGATGATCTGGCAAATACACCCAACAAAGCAGAGAGACAGTTACAGAAGACACTGGAGCCTCAGCTCTATGCACCAACAACAAGGCTAGGCTACTGTACTGTCTCCTCACTGCCCTGCTTGTTTCTGTCATTTTATGAGCTCGTTTAAGCAGCGAGACGAGGGTGAGAAGAAAAGGCAGCAAATGAAAGGCTGATCATGTGAATTCTGACGACCCATGATGAGGAACACTTCAACGACCACGCGCCTCTCAAGAGAGCACAGTGCCGCACAGTCAATAGAGATCACACCCACATACACACACCCACATACACCCACCCCGACCCTGCTTCACAATGCCCGCACCGCACCGCACAGCACAGAGTGGAGGTGGGCGAGGATGGACTGTTTGATTGGTTAGCGTGAGCGTGAGCCACCTCCGCAGTCACACTGACCTTAGCCTTTGTGGACAGAAAAGGCGATAGATGTTGTTTCCTCACACCTTGTAGAACGTCCGCATTAAGAGAGGAACAAATCCAGCAGGGACCGGGGTGTGTGTGTGTAGGCCTGTTTCGAGAACACAGATACACAGAGGCTAGAGTCTTGAAGTATGTGTGTGTGTGGGGGGGGGGGGGGGGGGGTCAATGCAGCCAGATGAGACCAAAGCAATCCGGCGCATTCAAAGGAGTCAACGGCGGGAGAGCAGCCAAGGGAGTCGGCATGGAAATTAAAATCACCTAGCACTCGGATTCCATTAGTGTCCGGGCCGCAGTGGCGGAAGGACCTCTGACAATTCAGATACACACACAGAAATTGGTTCAGCGGAGGGAGCAAGAGAGAGACCGGGGCGCAGGCCTGCTGCTGTTTACGCCTGCCGTTATTGCCTGGGGAGATAGACGCCTTCATCAGAGGTGGCACGCTCTGCTTGTGCGAAACCATGCAAATAAATGAACAAATAAGCAATTCAGATGAAACATCACTGGGCAACAGTGGGAGTAAAAGAGAGTATTAATGCCAGTCTCAATGTTAAGAAGGAAAATTAAATAGCTCTTCTGTTTTTTTCTTCTCACAGCCAAATGTTGTCGGTTTCCATTCCAGTCTACAAAGTAGAAACACACCTCGTGAACCAACACGATGATGAAAGGATATTGTTTTCTCTGTGTGCAGTGGATGAATTGATGCAGCGTTAACACATCACATTAATCTCACTAGATGTTCCTCTCATTCAGAAGCTGTGTACTGTAAAAGGAGCTTTCAGTTTGGTGGGTTGTTTCTCTTCTCTAACATGAATGCTTTGTGTTTCCTCCTTCTCTTCCTGTAGTTCCCCCCACAGACCCGGTGGTGGAGGGGGGTCCTATCATACGTGTGAAGGCCCACACACCCTACAACCTCACCTGCCGCTCCTCGGGGGCCAAGCCTGCCGCCGAGATCACCTGGTACAGAGACGGAGAGGTCATGGACACGGCCATATACTCCAAGGTACAGAAAGACTACAGCACAATCAGATAACAGGTTGAGCCAGGGCAGGTTAGAGAGAGCAGGGCCATGCCCAACCTCCTCAGGATCCACTAACACCCACACAACACCAACACAGCACAGCCGAGTACAGCAGAGCCCATCTACGCAGGTAAGGCAAGGTACAGCAGAGCCCATCTAAGCAGGTAAGGCAAGGTACAGCAGCTACTCAAAATGCAGCAACTTTCTCTCAGCCAACTCTTCCTTTTCCGTTTCCCTGTTTTCTCTCTATTTTCTTCATTTTCTTTTCTATTTCGCTCTCTTTCTCTCTCAGGACTTGTTCCTTCTCTCACTACCTCCCTCTCTGCAGTCGCCCTCCCCTTTTTCACTCATACCTGAACCCCCCCCCCCCCCCCCCCCGCACTCTAATGCATCGACACTACAACATAACTGGAGCATGCCAAAGCTCAGACAGGCATGAGCGTTTGATACAGTAGAATTTCTGCCGAGGAGAAATCACCCACAACAATGCCGAAACACAATGGGGGGATGCGCCAGAGCGTGAACCAGCCGCAGTCGGGAAAGAGTCACATTTGTCATGCTCTCTGACCACGCTAATCTATGCTAAATGACACATTTAAGGAGACTAGAGCCAGCAGTGGAGAAAAGGAGGGGGACAGGAGGGGAGAGAAAGAGAAAGGGAGAGAGAAAGTGGGAGTAAAATAAAGAAGGGTGGGAGATACTGAGATACAGTTCACTGAAAGAAAGAAAGAAAACTGGTGCTTTTAGAGAGAAGGAAGGCTAGAGTAGGTGAGGGGGAGGTAGAGAGGGGGAGAGGTGGCTTGGGGCAGAGTGAGGGGTGATGACAGGGAGTGATGCGACTCGATCTAGCGTAAAAATGCTTTTTGTGTGTCTGGCTGAGGAAGTGATTCATTGATTCAGCTGTCTGTTTGTCCGTCCATCCAGGGAATGGGCTCTGCTCTGCCCTTGCCCTTTTCCAGAGCTGCCTGTGAGACAACCCTCCCCCGGCCCCCCGTCCTCACGGCTACAGCCCAGAAATACGGACTCAGACACCTCTGCCATTACTGCACACTGTCTGACAGCCGTGTGTGTGTGTGTGTGTGTGTGTGTGTGTGTGTGTGTGTGTGTGTGTGTGTGTGTGTGTGTGTGTGTGTGTGTGTGTGTGTGTGTGTGTGTGTGTGAGTTTTTTTTTGTGTGTCCTTCGAAAGCGACGGGCGATATCTCCAGAATCTACCCCTTTCCTCACTTAGGCGTATTGATTCCTGTGAGCAATAAATAGATCTCAAAGATGATGACAAACAAGGAGCGCTGACTGGGAGCACTCTCAGAAATGTGGAAACAGCACATATCCCCAGGCACATCATAAAATATATGATTTAACTGCCATGCCAATGGACTGGATGGCAATTTGAATGCCTCACACGTCAGAAAGATAGGTCCCGCAGTGTCACACAGACACCCAGAGGGGGAAGACTCAGCAGGGCCTTACATGAGGCTACACCTATTCTATACCTTACTTCCCTACTTAAACCCCTTTGTCTCTTTAGGGACCAACATATATTAATTAATGGATCTAACCCAAGAGGTGAAATAAGGACTCATAACTCCCTCTGCATGTTTAACAGCTGTCTCTTGTCTGTCTTGACCATTGAGATGTACAGAAAACATCGTAGATGTCTTATCTCCATGTCTCTGGTCTGTCTCTCCTAGACGCGGATGGAGGATGGGAAGAGGGAACTGGCTGTCAGTATGCTTCCTGTGGTGCCGGAGGACAAGGACTCTGGTCGTACCTACACCTGCCGCGTCCTCAACCCTGCCGCCCCCGCCGGACTCCAGACCTCCGTCACCATCAACGTCCAGCGTGAGTGTCCTCAGTGATGCTTAGTGTCCCCTACAGTCACTCTGTAGTGTCCTCGTCCAGCGTGATGGAGACACACCTAAGGTACAACACTCTGTAGTACCCTCGTCCCAGTGATGGGGACACACCTCGGGTACAACACTCTGTAGTGCCCTCGTCCCAGTGATGGGGACACACCTCGGGTACAACACTCTGTAGTGCCCTCGTCCCAGTGATGGGGACACACCTCGGGTACAACACTCTGTAGTGCCCTCGTCCCAGTGATGGGGACACACCTTGGGTACAACACTCTGTCAGAGGACGGAGAATTCAGAGTCAAATACATTTAACTACCAACTATCACACTTGCATACTACTTAGTATGTACTGATGTATTGTCCATGGACACTAGTATGCTATTGTGGATACTAGTATGCTAGTGTGGATATTGGGACATAGTCCTATAGGTAAAGTTTATAGTGACAAATATACTGCCAATAACGACTAGGTAGTAGCCTATACACATATATCATCTATAATATATTTATTTATATACTCTAGGCATTAGTTGAGGGCTTTGGTTGAATAAATACATTTCACCCAGCACCACTTTAGAGTTAATGGAAGAGTGGTTAGTTCTGCCTGCCTGCACATGCACTCGCTCACCCTTCAATGATTCATACACTAACCTCTCTGTGACAAACACACACCCCTTCATATAGGTCCTAGCTCAGTGACACATACCTCCAGTGTTCACAGAGCTTCCTTTAGTACTGCTGTCCTGTTCCTTCTCCCTTGACTGACACATATTCAGCCTTCATATACTGTAGAATCCTCCTGTAAAGGGGTGCGTAACTGGTGGCAGGGAAGTCAGACACAGGAGAGCAGAACTAGGTAATAGCCGGAGCAGTTTAATACAAAAACCAACGGCATAAAGAAATAACCAATATGGGTACAAAACCCGACGCGCACCAGTAATCATGTGCACAAGCACTTACAACAAACAATTCCACACAAAGACATGGGGGGAACAGAGGGTTAAATACACAACAATTAATGAGGGAAATGAAAACCAGGTGTGTAGGAAAACAAGACAAAACAAATGGAAAATGAAAAGTGGATCGACGATGGCTAGAAGAGCGGTGACGCCGACCGCCGAACGTTGCCCGAACAAGGAGAGGAACCGACTTCGGTGGAAGTCGTGACACCTCCATAGTGATAGATATGACACATACTATGTTCACCTCTCAGTAATGTTGTGTGCTCCCCTCCATCCTGCAGACCCTCCATCAGTGACCCTGTCCGTCCAGCCCCAGACTGTCATGGAGGGAGCCAAGGTTCTGTTCATCTGCTCTGCCTCTGCCAACCCTGAGATCACAGGATACAGGTAAAAAACAGCACCTCAACCTACACTTTATTAGGTTCATTTCTTTCATAGTCAGTGTGTACTGCATTATTATGGAACTATTAGCCTTTTAGTTGGTCCAGTTTGGACTTTATTATTATGGCACAACTCAAAATTATCTAGTGACCCAAAGTGACATGGTAACCCAATATGTTCTGGTAAACCAAAGTGATCTTGTCACCCAATGTGATGTGGTAAATTGACCTTGCAACTTTATGTGAGCTGGTAAATTGACCTTCTAACCCTATGTGATGTGGTAAATTGACCTTCTAACCCTATGTGATGTGGTAAATTGACCTTCTAACCCTATGTGATGTGGTAAATTGACATTCTAACGCTATGTGATGTGGTAAATTGACATTCTAACGCTATGTGATGTGGTAAATTGACATTCTAACCCTATGTGATGTGGTAAATTGACCTTCTAACCCTATGTGATGTGGTAAATTGACCTTCTAACCCTATGTGATGTGGTAAATTGACATTCTAACGCTATGTGATGTGGTAAATTGACATTCTAACGCTATGTGATGTGGTAAATTGACATTCTAACCCTATGTGATGTGGTAAATTGACATTCTAACCCTATGTGATGTGGTGATCTGGTGGTCCAGGTGGTCCAAGGGAGGAGTCCCCATCTCGGAGGCGAACGGGGACAGCCTGGAGGTGACGGTAGACCACTCGTACTTCACAGACCCTGTCTCCTGTGAAGTGTCCAACTCAGTGGGCAGCACCAACGTCAGCACCCTGGTGGATGTACAATGTGAGTGGAGCACATCAGTGCATCATAGTACAGTACTAGTAGCCTATAGTGTAATCCAAGTAGTGTGTCTGTGAACACATGTTCACCCTCGTCACAAGAGTTATCGTGTCTTTGGAGGATACTGTGTCATATGCTTTATGCTTTGAAAAGGCCTTAGGGGATATAATAAAGTCATAATGAATGGTGAATAAGGGCTGTATTAGTTCTGATGGTGTCCTGGGCTCCTCTACAGTTGGTCCCAGGCTGCTGTCGGAGCCCAAGCCCATGAACGTGGACATTGGGATGGACGCTGCCTTCACCTGCACCTGGACAGGCAACCCTCCCCTCACCCTGGCCTGGACCAAACAGGGCTCCAGCGTAGTAAGACAAGTAGCTCAATCAATACTTATACTGTGTGTGTGTGTGTGTGTGTGTGTGTGTGTGTGTGTGTGTGTGTGTGTGTGTGTGTGTGTGTGTGTGTGTGTGTGTGTGTGTGTGTGTGTGTGTGTGTGTGTGTGTGTGTGTGTGTGTGTCGGATGCGAGTGTGTAATGAGAGAAAGCCCTCAGACATCAGAGCTAAACCTTCAGAGGCAGTGTGTGTGATGACTGTCAGGTTCTCACACTGCTGAGAGCAGGGGAGGTGACACTCTGTCATAACAACGTGAACACTAAATCAATCACATCCACAGTTGAGACACACTAGTTAAAAACTAGCCGACACATTTCATATCCCACTGCGAGAACAGCTTCTCAAACCGCTCCTCAACCCAGACCAAGACACAACACAAAGAACATCTAGGGAGGATTATGTGAGGTAGCTTACAAACAGCCCAGTTCCACCTTTAGTTTGCGTCATCCTGGTTCAAGGTCTCCCACCCCACCCCAGGCAACACTATCAGCGCTATCTCCAGGGAGCCTCTCCCGGTGTTTCATCGGATTTCAGAGGCAGCTTTTGCTAAAAACGCCACCGCTAAAGAGAAGAGAGCTGCAGGCCAGCAGGCGATGCTGTAAAAGCCATGCTGTCATCTCCATCTCCCAGAGTGAACCAACGCTCTCCGGGAAGAAAAGAACAGGCAGTGCTCTCTAATCCACACACACCGCGGCCACCATGCCTCACACAGCTACCAGTAACGGATTCATTAGGTTACTCTATAATTGTGGTTGAATAAAAAACGGAGAGTGGGAGTGAAAGGACAGAGGGAGGGAGAGGAGGGGCATAGAGGGAGAGTAAATGGATTAATCACCGCTTGATGGAATGGTGGGATCAATGAGCTAACGAGTGCGCAAGTGTAGAGCGAACTGTCGCAGCCTCTAAAGGCTACGGCCCACTCACACCATGATAACGTTATGCTCTGCCGGCAACGTTTAATTAGGACAATCTCCACAGCAGCATGGTCACTCCAGAGGAGGCTGTAGCTGGAGTCAGAGCAGCAGTGGCTGGAGTGCTTCATGTCTGTGATTGTCACCACCATTAAATTAAACTGAAACAGAGTGTAGGAGCTGGAGAGACTGTACGTACGGCCACATCCGTTCTGCTGCAACAACTGCCCCAATGAACTGCTGCTAAAAAGACACTCACTCACTCTCTCCCCTCCCTCTCCTCTTATCCCTCCTGTCCACCCCTCTCTCTCTATTTTCCCCTCTCCCTCCCCTCCTCTCCCTCCCCAGGTGCTCAGTAATGGCAACACCCTGCAGCTGAAGGCTGTCACCCAGGAGGATGCTGGGACGTATACCTGCAAGGCCATCGTCCCCCGCATCGGTGTGGCTGAGAGGGACGTCACACTCACTGTCAACGGTAAGTCTCATATTAGTCTCAATAGTCTGAAAATAGGGCTAATTCAATACCACTTTCAACATGATGTTTTTTGTTGACTTTTAGATGTAGAATATTAAAGATGCACGTTTGGTATTATATATGTAGAATGTTTACTCAAGCATAATATGTGTCAACCATCTGACAATGCATCTGTGTTTAATATGTCAATGTCTCAAAATCTCCCTCTTTCTCTCCCCCACGTCTCTCTCACACAAACACTTTCTCTCTCTCTCTCTCTCTCTCTCTCTCCAGGCCCACCTATCATTACAGCGGACGCCACACAGCACGCTGTCAAGCACTCCAAGGGCAAGCTAGAGTGCCTGGTGGGAAACAGCCCCCCGCCTGACAAGATTGTAAGTGAGCCTCTTGTCTTTTCCTGTCTTTCCTGTTTCAATGTTGTGTGTGCGTGCGTGCATGTGCTCACGCACACAAGTGTGTGCACATTTAATACACACCGACTCCCCCCACCTACACACACACACACATCATTCCTTCACCACTCAATGGGGATGAGAGAGAGGGAGAGAGAACAGAAAGGTAACTAGACGGGGGGGGGGGGGCTTCTGCAGGCTGCAGCCAAACCACATGGCTCAATTAGCGCTGCATCCATCAGGCCTCGGTGGGCTGACCCCGTTGTGACCCTGGGTGTGTGGGCAGCTCTGACAGAGGATAATTAGGGTCTGAGGGGGAGTGAGAGGCAGGCACCCCGTAGACCTTACCTAGCAGCAGGAGAGAAGCTTCAGCACCGACAGAAGCATCTTACACAGCCTCACAGGTCTGGCAGGGCTTAGAGGCTGACAGGGCTTACCTCCAGGGCAAGACGTAGGAGGCAATTTAGACCTACGGCCCTTAGCAATGTCAGCCAGGTGAATGGAGAGGGAGGAAAACAGAGAGAAGGAAAGAGAGAAGGAGGGAGGGTGGTTGGTTAGAGGGTACCTGTGATTGATCTAAGCATGGGAAGTAGTGGTTGATCTGAGCTCTGACAGCGCTGCTAGCCACTCACCTGTTGTTCATCTCCCATCTTTCTCACTAGGTGTGGACATTTGGAGACGTGACCCTCTCCTCGGGCTCCTCCGGTCGTTTCTCTGTCCAGACGGTGACCAGCGACCACGGGGTCCTGTCCTCCCTGGTCCTGTCTGAGACCCTGGCCCAGGACTTCCAGCTCCGCTACAACTGCACCGCATGGAACCGCTTCGGCACAGGCACCGCGCTGGTCACCCTCAAGGAGCAAGGTACGGGTAGGAACTGGACAGGGGTCCTTATTATCTATCATCTCACACAGTCAGCATGACCAATCTCACTAAGACGAGCACTATGGAGAGACGGTGCTGGGAAGAGAGAGGGGTTAGATGAGGTCAAAGCAGAACTCCAATCGAGTGCTTATCTTAATTATACTATTTTAATCAATATAACTTAATCAGCAGATGGTGGGCCTTAATGAATACATTGGGCCCATAACATAGATATTGATCGGGGACTAAAGTCAATTAGATCAGGCCACAGGTGTCCCAAGGCTGAGCCGCCGGCGGTCCCTTAGCTCCCTCTCTCTCTAAGCGTGTGAGAGCCACCCTCTTCAAATTTACTTAAACCACAATTTACTTACTCACACACACACATATGCACACACAAACACACACTCTGCACACTGGAGTTGGCGGAAGTAAGGAAGGAAGGCCTTTGTTGCAGTAGACACCAAAAATAAGGTCCTCGCCAGCAATTTCCATCAAGGCAGCTCAGCCGGGGTCTCGGGAGAGTTGAGCGGTGCGCCGTATCTCTCTCCTGGAATCTCTAATTAGATTACTGTCTATTGCTTCATTGCATGTCAGGCCTTGTTACCCTTCTTCCAGAGAGATTAGACACAATAGCCGAGGCTGTGGGGACGCAGGGGACTCTAAGTGTGTGTGTGTGTGTGTGTGTGTGTGTGTGTGTGTGTGTGTGTGTGTGTGTGTGTGTGTGTGTGTGTGTGTGTGTGTGTGTGTGTGTGTGTGTGTGTGTGTGTGTGTGTGTGTGTGTGTGTGTGTGTGTGTGTGTGTGTGTGTGTTTCTGAGGGACCACTGCAGATAAATTTATATAGGAGCAGGCGTTGGCAGAGATTAGTTGGGGGGGAATGAGTAGAGTGGCGTTAGAAGAGGAGAGGAGACTGGATCTGGTTCTGCCTCCTTCACTGTCTCTCTCTGATCAGTAGCAAGATCCTGACACTTCTCTCTTTTCCTCTCTCTCTCTCTCCTCACAGAGGCCCTGCCCATGCTGATCATCATTGGGGCGGCGGTGGGCGGAGGGTGTGTCCTGCTTATCTGTGTCGTCACCCTGGTCTCTCTCTGCTGCAGGCACACCGGGAAAGGTGAGGTCGAAGGTCAGATATGGGCCATACTGGGGTTGGGCTACATTCCATGTCAATTCACCCTATTCAAGGAAATACATTGACATTCAGTAAATGACTATTCACTCAATATTTTTCAATCAATGTGAACTGACTGAATTGAAATAGAACTGACCCCAACCCTTAGCGATGCATGGCTAGTTTCAACTTCATGAAAGGAGCACAATCAAATCCTTTTCTATAAAGGCAACAGGCATGAAAAGCAGTTTTAGAATCGTTTCTAAATCACCTGTCTCTTTTGAATCCTCACAGGTAAAAAGTGCACACGCCTCTCAAAGAGTGACATCAGAGTTCAGATTGTGCACAGCGACCACAACGCTACCCGTGGCAACGATGATGAGGAGGATGTCAAGGAGCCCATGGTAAATGCCTCCGTTCAATCACTTTCAGTAGGTTTTCAAATACCTTTTCATCTTTATATAACAGATATATATATAATGTATTTTACTGTGATGATGTGATGACACACAGTACAGTCATTTTGTTGTGCTCATGTTCATCTGAGTCTAAGATGTTCCACCTTTGTAATTGTAGGGCCTGTTGTTTCCCCCTCAGGCCCCCAACAGCAGTGAGTCTCCTGGGACGTCCCGGACGGAACACAGCGACCTGCTGGAGGAGGACGAGGACGAGAGGTCCGACATCAAGGTAAAAACCGTAAGGAGAAACACTCACTTATACAATGTTTATACAATATACATGCATGGGAAAAATTGCAAACATTTGTTGAGCATTTGTTGCATATGCTGTTTTGCTGGGGGTTTTGAAAAAGTCTGAAATCTCTATATACACACTGTATCTTTAAAAGCGGTTGAACAACTTAACACCCTGTTGTTATTTCCTCTCCCCTCAGGACCCCACTAACGGCTACTACAACGTGCATGCTCACGAGGACCGGGTGATCCGCAGTGGTTTCTCAGATTACGTGCCCAACCCCCGTCCTGTCTACACGCCATCCCAGCTGCCGTCCCCCAGCCCGCTGTACGGCCAGCACACAGTGGTGGCAGCCACACAGCCCCGCATCTACGACTTCTCCCACCGCTACGCCACCACCACAGGGGCCCGCTCCACCTACGAGCAGCAGCAGGCAGCGGCAGCCCAGCCCGGAGCCATCTACCCCACCGACCCCGTCTACAGCGGCTCTGCCTACCTGCCCACCGCCGCCACATACGGCCGAGCCTTCACCAGCTACGTCAAGCCCGCCTCCTACGAGAAGGTGGACGCCTACGATCAATCGGACCAGGCCAGCAAGGTGTCTAGCTCCTCCCGTTTCTCATATGCATCATCGCAGGTCTCCTCCCAGCAGTCCGACTACGGACGGCCGTCACAACGCATGCAGACTCACGTCTGATTGGACAGCGGAACAGGGGGTGGAGCGCGGAGGGCCATGTAAAGGGGAAGCATTGGTCATAAGTGTGGCCAGACTAACATGAGGAGAGAGGACTGGATGGCTGGTCCTTCTCCTGGACACGTTTTGGAAGGAGATGTAGGTGACAGGGATTGCCTTCCTTATTTGTTATTCAGTTGTCATTCTGGGATTGAATGGTCCCAATGGAGTCCCAATGGAGTCATTCCCCATCAATAAATCATCTACTACAGTGTCTGCTACTTCAGAGATGAGCCTGCTATTCTGTCATGACACTGGTTTTGTTTTACCAGTGAGGGGATGGGAGGAAGGCAAACTGGAAATCACCAGACAGGAGCATCTCATGACTTTGGGTGGCCTAAACTAACTGGATTCTGGAGCCTAGCTAACATTTCTCAAAAAGAACAGACTGCTCAGACAAATAGAATTTATAACAGACTATGAACAAAATAAAAAATGCAGACGTCTTCATTTAAAAAAAAGAAAAGTCAACACATTGTGGTAATTTGTTGTTTGTCGGCATGTGAAAGGAGTTCTAAGCACATTCGTGTCTCTCTATCCATTTAAAGAAGCCTGAGCTCCACAGTGGCAGCCATAAACCGTTCTGCAAAACAGTACGTGTGGCTTGTGTGTGGGTTATTGGGGAGTGAAAGCAGAGTGAGGTATGGAGAGAATGTGTATCCTAGCCTTCGCTTAATAGAGAGACAGCCTGTGTGTTATCATTCTACCCTGGTGGACAAGAAAAGGAAATAGAAAAACCCAAAGATGGTGAGCTACAGTACATAGCAGTGTATTGAAAGCGTTAGGGATAGAGATGAATTCCTCTGAGTACTGTATTACTTCTGTGTTTACCAGATTGCTAAATGGAGACTATTTCCAGAACAATCAGAGAATGTGGTTTGTAAAATGGTGGCAGTCTTGAACTTGAATAATCTCAAGGTGAAGTCTCAACTTGAACAGGCTAAGATGGGACCTACTTGTGAAACTGTCCCTCTTCAGACACCATCCACACGCCAGTCTTTATGACACAATCAAGTAGCTTCAATATGTTTACAAAAACACAGTACTACCCTGAAATACTGACTAGATCAACTGTACAAATGGGTGAAGAAGCCCCATTCTTTCTCTGTTGCATGCAGATGATGTGTCTAGTGAAACTCTTCAGCATTTCTTTTCCATGTTCATTACGCTTGTTTGAGAGACTGCTTACTGCACCTGGCTCAGTTGCATTCCGGTTCTGGACACTACTGGAACCCTGTACTGCCATTTTGGGTCGAGAGCCGCGCTACTGGTCAGTCGGCCCAATTGGAGAACAAATGTCACTAAGTGAACCAAGTGATTTAAAACAAAAATCATCGCTCGTCTTTATTTTTATATTTTATATAAGCCTTAATGTACAGCTTGTAAGCTGCTTTACTGTAAAGTATCTTTATATTATATATACATAAATCTATATCTTGATTGATTTTATTTGGGTCCACAATTTTTCTCTTTCTGTTCCGTTGTTCATCAATCACTGAATGCAGAAAGATGAACAATTCTTTTTGGGAACACAACTAATTGCCATTTGTTGGTTTGGTTCATTTTGTTTTTTTAATAATGTATTAAGGATTTTATTTGCTAAAAATGAGCTATTGTTGCTTGTAACTTTGTACACATATTTATATTTAAATAAAACCATTTCAGATAAAGAACAGCGTGGTTTGAGTACTGTACTGTACGTTGGCACGATGAGGAGATGCAGTGAGTATGCTGTGTGTGTGTTGTGTGTATGTCATGGGGGAACAGGTACAAACAAAGCTGCTTATGTACTGAAGTTGATGAATACATAAATTAGAAGAGCTGTCTATGTTGATTCTTCTATTCCCGTGGTGGAGTGTAGCTTTTAATGAAGACAGATGTGATTGTAGATCCCCCACTGTCTGTATATCCACCTCCCTACACCCACACGCCCAGCTCCCCTGGTAACAGGATATTGCTGTGACAAAGCTAGGTATAATGTGACAATATCAGCTTGTCATGTCACCTCGGTCTCTTGTTACATCTCGTCTCCAGGTAGACATGCTAGTCACAGCAGGGAGGAGATGAGTGCTATGAGAGCTCCACATTCACAACAGGCTGCTGTGTAAAGGGACATGGCCCCACAATAGACTCAGATAATACTTACTATGCAATAACTATTATAGAGACACGAATCAGTCCATTACAAATGGAGGTAATTGACATGCAGAAGATTCAGGTAAAGTATGTTTATTGTGTAGGATTCATAAATATTTTATATAAAAATGAGGAATACAAAAAAATATATCTTCAACCTTTAACAATTAAAATCTCTTCAGCACTTCATCATTTACAAACATAATGGAGATCTTTGGGTTTTCAAGTCACAGTAAATGCACAAATACAAGCCAAAATAGAGAGTGAAAGAAAACCAATGAAGAATCTGAACAGTTAAAAGCAGGACCAAGATTGTCCAATAAGAAGTCCACTGTTTGAGAGGGATGAGATGAACTCATTGTGTTGCTCCGTGCAAACAGCTAAACCCAATTGATTTTCTTGAGCTGCCGTGTGTAGGGGAGTGAAGACCCGAATCACCCTCAGCTCAACTGGCAAATGGAGACAATTTTAGCTAGCCTGTATATTGAGTTCTCCTAGAATACTAATGTGAGGGAAATGGCCAAGCATCTATTGGAATTGATAGGAACCTCCAAATTGCACTGTGCCCATTGACCCTCAGAGAGGAAGAGGCGAAGCGAGAGGTTTTACTCTGGTCAAAATCTGTCCACGAAAATAAGTCCACGGGGTGTCGAATTTGGTCAACAAACATGTTTTATTGCTAATTTGCTACGTGCCGCTTATTTGATAAAATATACGTTCTGTAATACTTTGGTTATTACTGATATAAGAGGAAGCATGTGGCCTTTCTGCAACTTACCCAAAACAACTTTATATCAGAGTTGTGCCTATTTTCACAGAGGACTCATCATAGATATAACCCATTTATCATGGGCATTGCCATTGAGGGCTTCCACTAGTTTAAATTAGTCAACTGGGTGAGGATTCTAGAGTTGGGAGCAATCACCCAATGAAGGAGAAAATTGACTACTTTAAAATGGAGATAGCTAGGGTTGAGCAGTATACAGTATCCCGTGGTATTTAGAAATACGCTCTGTTTGATTTTCCAATACAGTTGTTTTTGAATATTTATACTTCTTAAATAAATATCTGCATTCAACTTATGCACTAGGTAATAGATAAAACAGATCGCATTCCTCATTTCCTGTTACATTATTTTTCACTATGAAGCTTACATGTACTAGTTTCACAAAACAGCTGTTTCAGCCAGTCAAGTGCTTGTTTACAAAGAAGCACAACAAAGAAAACAGGAGCTTTGTGAGATGATTCACTCCTGCTTCACCAATTCCTGGTTGCTAAAACTAAATGTTTGCCTAATTTCAGTTTATGTGACAAAATAAGCTAGTATAGTGTAGAGAATCATTGCACCATCTACACCGCTGTGAAATATGCACTATTTTCCATAACCAAGAATATTGTTTCAGTTGTTTGACGCTGTTATACAAAACTGAAAGTTGGAGACGCTAAAACAAAACTTAATAACGAGAAGCATAAAAATAGCCCACATTGTCACGACTTCCGCCGAAGTTGGCTCCCCTGCCTGTTCGGGCGGTGCTCGGCGGTAGTCGTCACCGGCCTACTAGCCTCCGACCATCACTTTTAATCGTTTTCTGTTTGTTTTGTCTTATTAGTTGCACCTGTGTCTATTTGTGTTTGCCTGATGGGCTTCCTTATTTAAAGCTAGTTTACCCGCCCTTGTTTTGTGCGTGATTATTCTTGTGTTACGTGTTTGTGTTGTTGGGTGTGTTCGTGCTCCGGACCGGGTACCCTGTGTTTTGGGTTGGTCCATATTTTTCGCGCCCTGTGTTTTGGGCATTGCTTTTGGTGCCATATTAAAGTGCACTTCTCCCTATGGAACTCTCTGCTCTCTGCGCCTGATTCTTCCCTCACACACCTAGTATTCCGTGACACACATAGAACAGATCTACCACTTCTTAGACTTGCTTTCAAGCAGAATGATAGATCTATAACTCACATTTATGTGAAATTGATCAGGTACCCAAAAAAGTAAATATTTCCATTTTAAGTGAGGTGATCAATTTACAGGAAATTTACTGTTTGCCAACTAGATATCGTATTACTATTAATAAGTTAACTAAGACGTGCCAAATACATTATTTCCAGGTTTTGCTAACTTGATAATGTTAGCTAAGTGGCTAACATTAGCTTAAAAGATCAAGCTTATTGGTAACAGCAGCAGAGACAATCCCCTCCTGGTCTAAGATCCCTGTGGTCTAAAATTTGTTTTGTGGGTGCTGCAAACTGCACTTTGAGATACAGTTGAAGTCGGAAGATTATATACACCTTAGCCAAATACATTTAAACTCAGTTTTTCACAATTCCTGACATTTAATCCTTGTAAAAATTCCTCTCTTTGGTCAGTTAGGATCACCACTTTAATTTTTAAGAATGTGAAATGTAATTTTCTGATTTATTTCAGCTTGTATTTCTTTCATCACATTCCCAGTGGGTCAGAAGCTTACATACACTCAATTAGTATTTGGTAGCATTGCCTTTAATTGTTTAACTTGGGTCAAACGTTCCAGGTAGCCTTCCACAAGCTTCCCATAATAAGTTGGGTTAATCTTGGCATATTCCTCCTGACAAAGCTGGTGTAACTGAGTCAGGTTTGTAGGCCTCCTTGCTCGCACACAAATCTTCTATAGGATTGAGGTCAAGGCTTTGTGATGGCCACTTCAATACCTTGACTTTGTTGTACTTACGCCATTTTGCCACAACTTTGGAAGTATGCTTGGGCTCATTGTCCATTTGGAAGAACCATTAGCAAAGAGGCACTGAGTTTGAAGGTAGGCCTTGAAATACATCCACAGGCACACCTCCAATTGACTCAAATTATGTCAATTAGCCTATCAGAAGCTTCTAAAGCCATGACATAATTTTCTGGAATTTTCCAAGCTGTTTAAAAGGCACAGTCAACTTAGGTGTATGTAAACTTCTGACCCACTGGAATTGTGATACAGTGAATTATAAGTGAAATAATCTGTTTGTAAACAATTGTTGGAAAAATGACTTGTGTCATGCACAAAGTTGATCCTAACCGACATGCCAAAACTATAGTTTGTTAACAAGAAATTTGTGGAGTGGTTGAAAAAACAGTTTTAATGACTCCAACCTAAGTGTATGTAAACTTCCGACTTCAACTGTACTTCATGAGCTGGGTTGTCTGATTTAGTAGTAAATGTTTGCATGCAGTCGTTAGCATTTACCTAGCATTCACTATGGGGGATTCCATAGTACATGTTAGCATTTTGTCAGCATTCTGGTAAGTTCAGTTTTATTTTGAAGGGGGGGGGGGGGGGGGTTAACGAAGAAAAATAAGATAAATTGCACTGCTGATAATACCATATATCCCGGGATGGCACAGTATGAAGGTATGGCAATCTGAATACCTTCCAACCCTAGAGATAGCATGGGAAGCACCATCGATACGTGTGTGAACACAGACACTATAGTGGCACAGATACCAAGACGAGTCATACATCTATCTCTATGGCCTGTTGTGCACACACACACACACGTATCGGCCCTCTCATTGGCTAGAATGGTCCCACCTGATCTTGCCTCCTCCTGCCTGCCTTCCATCTTTGAGGACATGTACTTCCATTGTTAGAGCGGTCACTCAAATATCTTGTCAGTTCCTCTTGAAAGTATTCATACCTCTTGACATTTTCCACATTTTGTTGTGTTGTATTCTCAATTTAAAATTGATTAAATTGAGATTGTGTCACTAGCCTACGAACAATATTCCATAATAAAGTGGATTTATGTTCTTAGAAATGAAAAGGTGAAATGTCTAGAGTCAATAAGTATTCAAACCCTTTGTTATAGCAAACCTCAAAGTTCAGGAATAAAAACAAGTCACAAATTGCATGGATTCACTCTGTGTGCAATAGTGTTTAACATTATTTTTGAATGACTACCTCATCTGTATAACCCACACATACAGGTAATTGTAAGGTCCCGAGCAGTGAATTTCAATCACAAATTCAACCACAAAGACCAGGGAGGATTTCCTATGCCTCGCAGAGGGGCACCTACTGGTAGATGGGGGAAAAAAAGGGGGAAAAAAGCAGACATTTAATATCCCTTTGGGCATGGTGAAGTTAGTAATTACACTTTGGATGGTGTATCAATACACCCAGTCACTACAAAGATACAGGCATCCTTCCAAACTCAGTTGCCAGAGAGGAAGGAAATGGCTCAGGAATTTCACCATGAGGCCAATGGTGACTTCAAAACAGTTACAGAGTTTAATGGCTGTGACAGGAGAAAACAGAGGATGGCTCACCAACATTGTAGTTACTCCACAATACTAACCTAAATGACAGACTGAAAAGAAAGCCTGTACAGAATACAAATATTGGAAAACATCTATCCTGTTTGCAATAAGGAACTAAAGTAAAACTGCAAAAAAAAGTGGCAAAGATATGAAATGCACACTACCGTTCAAAAGTTTGGGGTCACTAGGAAATGTCCTTGTTTTTGAAAGAAAAGCACATTTTTTTTGTTTATTAAAGTAACATCAAATTGATCCGAAATACAGTGTAGACATCGTTAATGTTGTAAATGACTATGGTAGCTGGAAACTGATTATTTTTTATGGAATATCTACATAGGCGTACAGAGGCCCATTATCAGCAACCATCACTCCTGTGTTCCAATGGCACGTTGTGTTAGCTAATCCAAGTTTATCATTTTATAAAAGCTAATTGATCATTATAAAGCCCCTTTGCAATTATGTTAGCACAGCTGAAAACTGTTGTGCTCATTAAAAAATAAATAAAACTGGCCTTCTTTAGACTAGTTGAGTATCTGGAGCATCAACATTTGTGGGTTCGATTACAGGCTCAAAATAACTTTCTTCTGAAATGCATCGGTCAATTCTTGTTCTGGGAAATGAAGGCTATTCCATGCGAGAAATTGTCAAGAAACTGAAGATCTCGTACACCGCTGTGTACTACTCCCTTCACAGAACTGCGCAAACTGGATCTAACCAGAATAGAAAGAGTGGGAGGCCCCGGTGCACAACTGAGCAAGAGGACAAGTACATTAGTGTCTAGTTTGAGAAACAGACGCCTCATAAGTCCTCAACTGGCAGCTTAATTTAATAGTACCCGCAAAACACCAATCTAAACGTTAACAGTGAAGAGGCAACTCCGGGATGCTGGCCATAAAACCTGCCATTTCCAACTACAATAGTCATTTACAACATTACCAATGTCTACACTGTGTTTCTGATCAATTTGATGCTATTTTAAATGGACAAAAATGTGCTTTTCTTTCAAAAACAAGGACATTTCTAAGTGACCCCAAACTTTTGAACGGTAGTGTATATCCTGACAAAATGGCAAAATGGAAGAGAGCTAAGCACAGTCAAAATCCTAGAGGATAACCTGCTTCAGTCTGCTTTCCATCAGACACTGGGAGACTAATTCACCTTTCAGCAGGACAATAACCTAAAACACAAGACCAAATATACACTGGAGTTGCTTACTAAGATGACATTGAATATTCCTGAGTGGCTTCGTGACAGTTTTGAATTAAAATCGACTTGAAAACCTATGGCAAAACTTGAAAATGGCTGTCCAGTAATGATCAACAACCAACTTGAAAGAGCTTGAAGAATTTTGAAAATAATAATGTGCAAATATTGTACAATACAGGTGTGGAAACCTCATAGGGACTTACCAAGAAAGACTCGCAGCTGTAATCTCTGCCGAAGGTGATTATAACATGAATTTACTCAGGGGTGTGAATACATATGTAAATGAGATATTTCTGTACAAACATTTCTAAAAATAGGTTTTCACTTTGTCATTATGGGGTATTGTGTATAGATGGGTGATTTAAGTTTATATTTAATCCATTTTCAATTCAGGCTGTAACAAAATGTGGAATTACTAATTACTAACATCACTAGTATCACACTGACTTATAAAACATTCAATGTTCTTGTCAAGGCACTTTAAGTGAAAATTGGCAGGTGAAAACAGCTGGTAAAGAAATACATTGTAAAAATACAACCAACTATTCTACTTCTGTTACATTTCTAATTCCCTCAGTTCATTTGGTATGTCTGTCTGTCTAACAGAAGATGTGATCTCACATCATAGCAATGGGGGAGATTTGGCAAATACTGTACCACTAAAAACAAAGTGCATCTTCAAAATATACATCTTCCATTATTTACACTTGGAGAATATTAATCAAACCAGTGGAACATGACATGATTGATAGAGGTGCAGGAGTCTTGCTGCTTCTCGGAGCCTTTGAGAACCAGGGTTGCATCAGTACAGCATAAAAACATTGAAAAATCTAATCCAAAACCCATTTGAAATCATTCATCTGAGCAGTAGCTAGCCCCATGCAGGCCCTCAGTGGGTGTCGGAGGCTGGTTGAGGCTGGCTAGAAGGATGGATAGCTCTGGTCATCATGGGGGGACTCGACCTCAATCAGACTCAATGTTCCATATTCCTTATTTTTTGTCTTGTCCTGTCAGACCCCCAAACTGTCTACCCGCTGTCCCTCCCCCTCCCCCATCATCAGCATCAAACCCCCGTGTTCTTGCGGATCCAGTCTCTCAGCTTGGTGACGCGCGAGTAGACGCCGGGCTTGTTCCGACGAGCGCAGCCCTCACCCCAGCTCACGATGCCTGCCTGGAACCACATCCCACTTTCCTCGAAGCACACCAGGGGACCCCCCGAGTCTCCCTAGTGATGAGAGCAACAGAGGACAGAGACATTACATTGGGCACAAAGGAAATGTGTTTAGGAGTGTTTTAAGATGTAGGTGTATGACATACGTTTCTGTTTATAATTGCATGTGTTTGTGTTGTGTGTGTGTGTGTGTGTGTGATAATGTAGCCTGCCATGCGTATCCCTCCCACCTGACAGGCGTCAACCCCTCCGGACAGGAAGCCGGAGCAGAGCATCCTGGATGTGACCTGACCCTCGGTGACCACGTTACACACCGTGTCGTTAATGATCTTCACCTCCGCCTTCTGCAGCAGCCGTGCTATGGCACCTGACCGCCACGAGAAAGAGAGGACACGTGGTTATAACTAGCAGGAGACGACCTTCATGTCCACTAGCTACTGCCTACAACCCAGGTGCTAATGAGTTGGCTTTGGGTTGGCTAATGTACAGTTAAGAGATCCCTCAAGAGAAAGAGGGAGAGGGATAGGGAGGTCTGGTATGAAATATGGATGTGGAAGAAGGTGTAATGGAAGAGGGATGATAGGAAAAAGATGTGTGCGAGATGAAGGGAACAAGAGGAATGACATGATGAGAGAGATGAGGAAAATATTAGGATGAAAGATGAGGGAGAAGGAATGGGAAAGGGGTGACAGAAGACAGGGACGTCATGAGAGATGAAGGGAGACAGAGCGGGATGTCATGAACGGGAGAGATGAGGGTTGAGAATGAAAATGGGGAGGAGGTGAGGGAAGACGGCCGTCAGGAGAGAGGGATGAAGGGAAGAGAAGGATGCCATGGCGATGAAGGGAAAGACGCCATGATGGGAGACAGATGAGAGGGATGAAGAGGGAGGGATGGAGAGAACGCGCGAGGAATGTCAAGATGAGGGAAGCGCAGCATGCCAAGAAGAAAGAGAGATGTAAAAGATGTATATACATCATAGAGGAGTTATAACACACCTGACTGAGTCAAATACTATGCCAAATGGTTAGTATGTGAGGTGCGCTGATTCAGCACTTTCTTGGACTATTCCACTGTCTCTTGGCTCCATTCCTTTCAAACGAAATCAAGTGCAGCTCAAGCATATGGAAATACTTGATCTAATGCACAGTATTTGACCCAAGTCTGCCGTATGAGAACAGTAGTGCTGGTCTAAATGAGACCCTTAATACTAAATCAAGCACAGCTCAACAATCTTAAAGAATTCAACATGTATGACCTAGGGATGGGCATGAGTAATTGAGTACCGAGTACTCGAATGGATGTCAAAAATAATCTTTAACCAGAGATTGGCGATAGTGTGCATCTCTCTCCATGTACACTCTTCCGCCAATTTGTGCTCAATCATTGTTTTCATGGTGTGAATTGTTTGTGAAAGTTTATGAATTCCCCGCTATATCTCAAAAGTATCACCAGCAGTAAATGTAGGCTACCGTTAATCATTGCAATTTCCCCATTCATCTAGAATGTTTGGTTACGGTCATTTCTGTTAATTCAATGTATTAGTCCAGCATACCACTCTCATTCTTGTAGTGGAGACGTTGTTTTGAGAGCTCACTGATGATGAAGTTGTGGTTTATTAATCATATTTGCCAGTTTTATGTCAACATGTCTGGTTTCTCCGTCTTGTCAGTATTGCTTGAGTGCGCACAGATGTGGACTACCTAGGTCGAACGCCGGGATAGGTGGTCGAGTTTAAACCCTTTCACCTGCGTTTTGTTGGAAGTCGCGTTTTTTTCTTCAATAGAGTGATCAGGGTTGAGCAACTATATCCTTCACAGAAAATACATTTGCGCAACACATTCACCAGGAAATAGTTTCATTTTCATCAGATGACATCCGAAGTGCAACGCTATTTGGCTAGCAGCCACACAATTAAATGAGCTTCCAATGAGTAAGGTCATTTTTTGCAAAAGTGTTGTTTCTAGTGTTTTTCTAGTGTTGTGTACCAGCTCCATTTCATAATCTAATGTTTTATTTGAAGTTAATCTTGCATTTTACCAGAGAAAATGAAGCTACGAGAAAAGTAGCTACAAATCAGTCCGAGTGCTGTCTGCTGATAGAATGCCAGTTGGGGAATTCTCATCAGAGTGAAGAAGCGCAACTGAAGCAGTCTGATGCCGAGCATAATTTTAGGTCTGCGTTTAGAAAACGCAGTAAGATTATTTCCTTATGCGTTTTATCTTTTATTTTTTGCCACTGCTAGGCGAAGCCAGAGCCGAGCAGGTAATACAGCTCATTATGGTTTCAATTAATGATTCTAAAATGGCACTTGGTTTTTTATTGACTGAATATACTAGGCTATATAGAACATGTTATCTGTGAAGGTTATGATAAATTAGGCATTTTTGCACGCTGTTGGCATATAGATAAACGTGCACATATTTTCCTCTAGTGTGTTCTAATATACTTTCTTTTACTTGAGTACTCTAGTACAAAAAAATAATAATGAGAGTACTCTTAACAGTAAAAACATTTCAAATGACCATCCCTAGTATGACCCAGTTCTGTAGCATGAAATAGAAGTAAATGTATGTTAACTTTGACCCCATGCACTAAATCAATTGCAACATTAGCATTTGGAGCTATTCAACATATGTATTGTATATGACCTAGGTCTATAAGAACAACAGTGTAACTATATGATCCCCCACCTCCTTCACGGAGCGTGCCCCAGCCTGTAACCCAACAGGCCATGCCAGCAGGGAAGAGGTGGGAGCGTGCGGGTAGGCAGATGGGGTGGATGGTGTTGGTGAACTCCAGCGGCTTGCTCAGCTCCAGCAGGGCGATGTCGTAGTCATAGGTCATCTGGTTGTAGTCTGGGTGGGTGATAATGGTCTTCACCAAGCTTCTCTGAACAGTATCCTGCTTATACTGGTCCTGCATGCCACTGTACGTCTGCCAGTTGGAGGCCACGTGGTTTCTAGAGGCGATGAGAGAGAGAGAGAGAGGGCATGGGATGTTAACATTATTCAGTTATTCTGCTGGCCTCTCTGCCTTTGAAATTTCACTTGAAAGTGTTTTTTTTACAAAGTACAGGAGTGGATAGAATTGATTGTGGGCATGTTAACCAGCCTACAGGGCAAAGGGCTGGCAGTCTTATCTGAAAGGGGCCAGTGTGGTGGCAGGCTTTTGCCACGGCCAAAGCAGCAACACACCTGATTCAAATAATGAACTAATTAGTCTTTAATAAAGACTCAATTGATTGAATTGTCCGTGTAAGATTGAGTCTAAGATTGCCTACTGCTGCTATAGGATATGAGCTTGAGCTACTCCTATAGAGCCTCTCCACAGCATAAGAGAATGCTGTCTGTAAACAGAAAGGAAGCCATTTCTCTTCCAAGCTGACTGTGTGATTGTGAGGGGAACCAATGCTAGCAGCAGAGCTCTGTAAATCTCTGTACTGTTCATGAAACTGCCGCAGTGCACAGCTACATCATCTCCTACAGTGGCTGGCTCTAAATGGAAAAGACCACATCCATCCCAACACAGCAGTGCTGGATCACATTCTAGTGCAGGGCTAGTGCTCCACCTACTGGCAGCCCAGCTAATTACACACAGTATATACACACTATAAAGCTGCTTTGATGTAAATGTGGCCCTGAAGCATCTCTTCTAAATAGTATAATCAAGGGGTAATTTCTCAGTCCTTGTGCTGTGGATCAAAACTCCTGTGTTGTGTAAAGCACTGTTTACCCATCATACTCGCATCTCTCTTAGGGCTCTGTTCAATCCGCATTGAGGAAATTCAGCTTTACAGCGTGATTGAAATGTAAAGGCAATGTTCCCACTTTAGTGGAGAACGCATTCATGGTAAACGCTGCACATGTTGGCTCAATACCTTTACATTTCTATTGTGGAACCTGGAACTCTTCAGCTTTACAGATTGAAAAGCCCTTAGTATAAAATGAACAGGATCTCTAAAACCATGTCCTCAGGAATAATGAATAATAATAATAATAATAACAACGAGAATGGGGCGCCAACAAACTAAGTTAACTCAGTGAAGTAGTTGAAAGACAGCAGAGTGGCCATAAACTACCCCCGGGCGTGGGAAAGGTCCAAAAAAAGATGTTTGAAAGCAGAGTAGAGGGAGGTGGGAGATAGAGGCTTCAGAAGCAGAGATGGGATGATCTGTCTGTGAATCAGAAACCAGAAGAGGTGTGAGGGGTGCCATGTACACATACAGGGCTGGAGATCTTGAAAGAAGAAGTCAAGGAGAGAAGCTTCAGTAGAGTAGAGAAGCCATAAACTACCCACAGGCATGACGGGATAGACGGACCCAAAAAAAGAGGCATAGAGAACAAAAGCGAGGCGTAGGGAGGGATGAAGGGAGGACATTCGAAACAATAGGAAGGACAAACTGCAGAGAGGCAGGAGGAGCAGAGAGGAAGGAAGGAGGAGCAGGGAGGAAGGAAGGAGGAGCAGAGAGGAAGGAAGGAGGAGCAGAGAGGAAGGAAGGAGGAGCAGAGAGGAAGGAAGGAGGAGCAGAGAGGAAGGAAGGAGGAGCAGAGAGGAAGGAAGGAGGAGCAGAGAGGAAAGAAGGAGGAGCAGGTAGGAAGGAAGGAGAGCAGTGTTGTGTATGTGGACCTCACTCAAGGCTGATGGTCTTGAAGCAGTGGGCGGCAGACAGGAGCCAGCGGTTGGAGATGATTGACGCGCCACACACATGCCCACGGGTCTGGAAGTGCAGGCTCACCTGCCAGGGCCACTCCCCCAGCTGCGCATTCTCCCCGCCCACAATACGGTTAAGCTTATATGGCCGGATGCCACAGTCTGTTGGAAGGTATGGTGGAGAGGAAGAGTGAGATGAGCGTTAATGAACAGAAGAGAAGGAGAAAATAACTTCAACTTGACACCGCAGCCTTGGCGCTGAACTGAACGGCTCGTTGAAATAAGGTACCGACATTAGCTTATCAAAAAAACACTGCCAGACCCCGAGGCTTGTAGGAAAGGAAAAACACAAAAATATTCACACAGATGTCAATAGTTCTCCAAAGAAGAATCAAATAAATAAGAGTGCTGGATGGAGGCCCTCCGGCTTGTTTGGTGTTCTGTAGACAAGCAGCCAGTCATACGTTATCCCAGCCCCACTACTCTGCTGTCCTGTAGCTCACTGTTAGGAGTGACAATGATGAGTTTACAACTGGTTTCATGTGCTAGTCGAGGTTTTTGCATCAAACAGGAGTTCTAAAACTACATGCTAACTCATGGATGTTTTTACAAAGACAGAGAGAGATGCCCAGAGAATAGGAAGCGAGTGAAGACGTAAATGAGAGGAGGAATGAAAGAGCTTGCTGCTGGGTTGTCTTGTCTTACCGCAGCCTTCCTCGTCTGATTCGTCGGTGCAATCTTTGACCCGGTCACACTCAGCGTTCACCTTGTTCACACACGCCTCATTCTTACACTTAAAGCTGAAGTCAGAGCAGATACCAGGAGCTGCACAGAGAGAGAGGTGGATAAAAATGTAAAATAAAAGTCAAAACCCATCAAGAAATCATAAGAAAACACATTTCTGATATTAAAAAAACAATCCCATTTTTCATAAACCTATTTCAGTGCTAGGCCAGGTTTGATGAAAAAGACACTCCAATCAGTCAGGCATTAGAATGCAGTGCACCATACATGGTGATGGTGCTGTGGTTTACATTGACTGGCTGTATTGATTGAGACTGTCTAGTCTAACATCCCACTTTAATCACAAAACTGAGATTGAAAAGGAGTGACAGGGTTGTGTGTGCAGTAGCATAGCTAATGTATGTCAAAAGAGAGGTGTGTCCTGTCATGTAATGAGTGAGTCTGGTGTGTGTTGACTTACAGACGGTACAGGAAGCCTCGTCACTCCCGTCTACACAGTCCATCTTAGTGTCACACACCACATCCTGAGGCAAACAGGTCCCGTCGCCACACCTCCACTCATTCTTAGCACAGCCTTGGAAGGGGGGAGGAGAGAGAAAGAGACATTTTTACTGGTGGCCAGACTGGATGCTTGTTCTCCCTCCATCTCTCCCCTGCTCTGTGTTTTAAAAGGCTGAATGCATTATACATGATTAAGAGTCTAGACGGAGGCTGAGCAAATTGGGCAAGGCTTCCAACAAGCCACATTACTGATAAAGTAATGACCACACACAGCCGAGCTAGGAGCCAGTGTCCACCGATTAGCGCCTTTAATGTTAGCACAATTAGCATGGCATTAGCGGGCCGTTTAGCCCGCAGACTGGCATTACATAGATAGAGAGGGTCTGGCCGACTAGGAGGCTACTCACTGCAGTGCTTCTCATCACTCTCGTCACCGCAGTCATTGACACGGTCGCACACCCAGTACTTGGGCTTGCACATCCCGTTGTCACAGGCAAACTGGTCCTTTTCACATTCTGAAAATAGCAAGAGGAAATGTCCAGTGTGTCAGAGGCTTCTATCACACAGATATGCACACACATAGGAATGTGAGGGGAGTGGGAAGTATGTGAAGGGAGGGTAAGGGGGAGTGAGGAAGGGTTGAAGGGGCAGTGAGGGAGGGTTGAAGGGGCAGTGAGGGAGGGTTGAAGGGGGAAGCGAAGTAGGGAGGGGTGAAGGGGGAAGCGAGGTAGGGAGGGTGAACGGGAAGTGAGGGGAAAAGAGGGAGGGGAGTGAGGTAGGGGTGAGGTGAGGCCAAGCAAGGCCAGAGTCTACTTACTGCAGTTCATTTCATCACTCATGTCCCCACAGTCGTTCCAGCCATCACAATGCAGCTCTTTCTTGATACAGAACCCAGAGCCACAGGCAAACTGGTTGGGGCAAGCTGCACACAGTAACAGAATGGAGGGAATGAGGAAGGAAGGAGGGAGAGAGGGAGACAGGGGGAAGAGGCGAATGAGAGTGAGCTATGAGAGAGAGAGAAAGATGGAGTGTGAGGGAATGACAGTGTATATCCGGCCCATCCGTCTTGTTGCAATCTGCTCGTCCCTATTGATCAAAGCAATTTGAAATCCATTATGGCCCAAACTCTGAAAGAGCAGCACTACAGAGGGTAGAGGGGACGAGGGGACAGACAGAGACTAGAAGTGCTCCTGCCTGATAAAACAGACAATAAACACACTCTCATGGTGATTGGTGGACCTGTGAAGTCAGAGCTGCAGTCTGTAAACCTCCATCATTGAACCGTCTCTGACTGAGTGTCAGTCAGCGTGCCACTTGGTTTGGGGCACTAGTTCAGTTGTTATAGTGACGATTACTCTGTCATATAGCAACTTTCACTTCAATAGCACCACCACTCCCATATCAGTTGCCATTGAGATTAAGAGTGGTTTGAAAACAGTACCATAAAATGGTAACACCTTCATAGGACGTTTCATACAATCCAGAGTCATATATAACACCAGAGAGAAACCACTCACGGTTGGAAGGATCGTATGCATTGTACTGAGCCTGGAAGCCTTTGTCTGTGAAGGACTCATCAGAGTGGAACATCACAACCAGTGAGCTGGTGGTACTGGTAAGGGCCAGAGAAGACAGCTCCCCACAGTACCTGACACAAAGCACACAACGTTTATTTCAGTGGAAATACTGACATTGCTTTAAACCATCACATTCCGTTGACATACAGAGGACACATTTCCTTTATCCTGTGAAAAACAATAAAGTCATACTATAGAGCTCCAGTAAGTAGAGGAAAATTCTTACTTGGTGCCCATGACCTCTATGTAGTCTTTGTGACACACCCTGACGTCCACTCTCGGCTCCTTCATACGGAACATGGTGAACTTGACACGTACCTGCTTCCCTGCAGGGACCTGAGACAGGGTTGTGTTCATGTGAGTCTTAAGAGTTGGAAAATGCCACCACTTTTCCCCTCTGCCCTGCTCCTTAGAGGTACGCACTTGTTCCTTCCTCCTCATAGTTTCTAAATAAATGGTGTAGGAAATATAGTGGTCTCTCAAGCCTGCTCACACCAATTCAATGATTTGAAATCCACAAGGGGAACGGAACCAAGTGGGAGGTGTAGGGAATTGGAACTCAAACTACAGTAGCTGTGGGAGAACACCTAACCCACCTCCTCCCCCCAGACACAAAACCTTAAGGACTGCTGCTGCAATAGGACATATGAAGATGGAAGAGGTACTGAACAGCCTGGCTGACATTCTGCAGCCTCAGCATTCCCCTCATACAGAGCTATGGATGGTGCAGGAAAGAGGGAACTAGAGAGCGGGACCAGAGAGTGAGGGGGTAAATAGAGAGGTAGCAGAGAGAGGGGGTAACAGAAGGGGCTATGATGCAGGATCACCAACCTCGATGGTCCACTTGCAGTCCAGGGCTGGGGGATAGAAGCTGGGGTAATGGGGAGAGCTGAAGTTCCCCTGAGCATCACTCAGGACTCCTCCACAACTTTCAGCTAAAATGGCAACAGTTGGGTCATTAGAGTGTTCATCATGTTAACTTAGTGAAATATGGACTGTTTGACTGGCATTGTCGTTGTACATCTTGGTAAGGGGATGACTGTGTGATGTTATCTTACATGTTGTTAGGGGGATGATTGCGTACTCTGCACTGAAGCCGGGCCTCTGGACAGCACTGTCGGTGATGAGGTTGATGAGCATGATGTTACTGGACGACACCACCTCCAGAGGATTGCTGGGAGGCCTCTGACCACACTTGCTATAGGAGGCGATTCATACAGGAAATGGAGACGTCAACAAATGACAGGGCTGGGCAACACTGATCAAGGTGTGGGACTTCAATTCATTCACTGACAGAATGTGGTGCAGGCGTGAAAGGCATAAACCATCAGTATACCATCTACACTGTGTTGTTAGAGTGACATAGTACACTTTTAATAAAACACATGAATCAGAAACCCAAAGAAGCCCATTAAATACATTTGAAATGTCTAAATAACTGATGAGCACCCACACATCAAAAAGCATTAAGTCAACTATTAAAGGGAAGAAAAATAGCCCTGCCCGCTCAGACACACATTTCAAAGTCAAACAGGTATTTTAGCAAAACGCTCCTGCAGCGTGGGCCGGCGGCCGGAGCCACAGAAGTGTGAATGACGCTGCAAGAGCAGCACTACATCTACCTGCAGCAACGTGATGCCATTAGAAACTATTGTATTAAGGCTCTCAAACCTGGTGTCACCTTGGATAAATCTGAAAGGCTGAGCAGCAATATAAAAATCTTATGCAGCGCCTGGCTACCCGCATTTGTTTGGCGAAGGGTCTGGAACTTGAAATTGCCTGCAGTGTAGCCCCCACTGATTTGCACTCAGGTTGCCACAGTGGGGGAGAGAGAGAGCGCAAGAGAGACAGACACCCACAGAGTCCACAGACAACCAACCACAATTACACACAGCAGCATGGCTCCTGGGTGGCACCCCTGGTAGATTGGAAAAGAGAGGTCCTTCTGAGCCAACTCAATCTCACTGAAGGTCCCCAATGTTAACAATGAAAGACGACGTGCTGGGCTAAATGCACCAGGATCCCAACAAGTGACTAAAATCACCAATGATGTATTGGGAATGAAGTCCACAGCATTCGCTACACTTCAAAACGACCGTTTTCGCCCATGTTTTTCTATTCCCACTGGGGACCTTAGCCAAATACAAAGTGATGTTCCGGTCCCTCTTGGGAATCCTGGAAAACTACATGACACACTTTTACCTTCTTTCCTCATTAAGTAAGCATATGTTGGTACTGGTAGTATGCATGTCTTGGTTGGACCCTAAATGAATAAAAGGTTGTAAACAAGTGGGATACACTGAGTGTACAAAACATTATGAACACCATCCTAATATTGCGTTGTACACCCACAGATGTTGGCCCATGTTGACTCCAATGCTTCCCACAGTTGTGTCAAGTTGACTGGATGTTCTTTGGGTGATGGGCCATTCTTGATACACACAAGAACCTGTTGAACGTGAAAAACCCAGCAGCGTTGCAGTTCTTGACACAGTCAAACCCGGTGCGCCTAGGACCAACTACCATACCCCGTTCAAAGGCACTAATATCTTTTGTCTTGTCCATTCACCCTCTGAATGGCACACAAACAATCCATATTTCACTTGGTTTAAAAGTCATTCTTTAACCTGTCTATGTATCTTGGTAGGATGAAGAATATATTATTTATTGTGCTGAAAGAAAGCAAGTTTGAAGTTGACTTCCTGCTTCCTTTTTCCCCACTGTAACATAACCTTATTGATTGGAAACAAACCCGCATTCTCGCAGCACAACAACCTATGAATTACACCTAGCCTAGACACCAGGAAACCACCTCCGATTGAACAAAGACAATATGTCTCACACAAATTTGAAATCTTACAATTGAATTCACTTGTCTGTGTATCACTGCTGATATTAAGATGGAGTTTGTCACAGATTTCCTTGGGCTGTGGAGAATAGTGGCATTATGACAGACACTGGCCTGATTCAGCCTCTCTCATCACCATCCCTGTACTAGAGTCTTTGGGTTCATGAAATGCACTAATAAAAAATCAATGCATTATTCATATTATTTATCTATCATCATTATCACAGTAGTGGTTGTGAGAGCACTCACTGAGTGATGGCCTGGGACTCATCCGGGCTGAGGGAGTCGTAGATGGACACAAAGTCATCGGAGCAGTCGTCCTCTATGTGGAAGTGGGAGAAGCGGACTGAGATGGCGTTCTGTTCCGGGGCTCTGATCTGCCACTGGCAGCGGGACTGGGCCGGGTACTGATCTGGGAAGCCTGGAGACTGGAAGCTCTGAACTAAGGTGCCAGCCTCCAACCGGAAGAAACACTCATAATCTGACGGTCAGGAAATGAACAGCATAACAGATTACATTAGTAGATGTACAGACATACAGGTACAGTAGCCCAACAAGGCTGTGGGTTTTCCCTGGTCAGCTCACATGCTAAGGAAGAACTTTAGACTCGCTAGTCCCAAAAGTGCAAACGCCAAGGCAGATAACATAGTGGAAAAAAGAGCTGTGCTGAGCTGTGTTGTATGGCATCAATCAAAATGTCATATCATGGTGTGGAGAAATGTACACATCTTATACCATGTCTACTACACTGTTCATCATCCAGTGTCATCTGTTGATGCAATGTCAACTATCAACTCTCATCTGAAATTAAATGGAACATGCGCAAAATCGTTTGAGGATTACGCCTCAACAGAGGGTAAAAGAAGACGAGTGAAATAGGCCAACATCCATTTTTATTCAGTAGTCCACTGATGTACTATATAGCCAGTGCTCTCAATCTCTTCATGAACGGAGCAGCAGCAGCATTATGTATCAAGCGGGGCAGGCATTCGTCACAGACTGGCAGCAGCGGGGTGAACATCTAGCGGGCTGGAAAATTACAGCGGCGTGTGATTGAAACGGGAGACAGTGGGTTTACTCACCGGCTCTGGGGTTCCGGGCCATCCTGGGGTCTGTGCCTGGAGAGAGGGGGGGGGGGGGGGGTGAGAAGGGGGGTGAGGGAGAGAGACAGAAGAGTGGTGGAATAAGAGGGGGAGGGAGAAGGGAGAAAAGGAGAGATGGAGAAGGAGGAGAGAGAATTGAGGAGGAAAGGGAAAGGGGAAATGAGAGATAAGGAGGGAGGGTTAAGAGTGTTACCTTACTGAGAGGCTGATAGAGTTTGATGCACGGGCGTATAATATTTGGGTTGCACTTTTACTGTTCCAATTCGCCGTACGCACTGCTGTTGAGAGAGCTGCCGATGGACAGTTTTTTTTTTTAAACCCCCCCATTGCCCCACGGAGCCCAGGGATACATCTCTGTCTAACCGTCTGACAGCCACATCAAATCATATAAACAGAAATCATTTTAAAGAGAGCAAAACCACTAAGTCATATAGGGTGACCTTTTTTCAATGCAATGTGAAGTAGACAGAAGCTAGAATAATGATAATGGCTAGAGCCAGGCAGCTAGAGGGCAGCCCAGGGGCCAACTACTGTAACGTCATTAGAGGACCCAAACTACATAAAGTGTCCAATCACTGATACAATACAAACAGAGTGGCATCCCTTATACCTCCACGTTATCTTATTAGGGCATGTCAGAGACATCTAGCTGGCATAGAACAGCCATTAATGGCAGAAATCAGATCAGATATGAATGCTTATGGAAAATGACAGAGGGGGCTTGCTTCAGACAATACATTTCTCTTCATTAAACATGACCCTTTAGTTGAGGGGAGGCCAACCCTGCATCTGGAGAGCTACTGGGTGGCTTTTGATCCAACCCTGTTACCCCTCATTCAGCTGATCAAGGTCCTGGTGACCAACTCTGTTACCCCTCATTCAGCTGATCAAGGTCCTGGTGAGCAGCCAATTAATAGAATGATAGGTTTTGGATTTGGGTTGAAGTGGAAGCTTGCAGGACTCAGGGTAACTCTCCAGGAGGAGGGTTGGTCACTGCTTGCTTAGTTTAAACCCTAAGCCTCTAGATAAACCACCTGCCCCAGAGACTAGACCCCCTGGTTTGGTCTTGACTGGGTTGTACTAACTACTAACTCACGTGAGGCAGTGACTTGGCTGATGCGGAGGCTCTGGCCGGAGCGTTTGCCCTGCTCCCTGATGCCATTCCACAGTACCTCCAGGACCCGCTCCTCAGAGAACTCTGGCAGCATCTCCAGGTCCGTTGCCGGGATGTCAAACTGGGTCCAGTAGTAGGCCAGCACCCCCTCACTGGAGAGAGAGAGGGACTTGAAGGAAGAAGACCAAACTATGCTGACTGAGGCCTTCATTGATCACTCAGTTATGCACTTCAACGTTTCTATAGTGCAGGTTTGACCAAACCTCTCCTCAACAACAGCTGGCGTTTTGAGTTGCTGCAATGGACGTTCCATTGTCCAAATCACACTTATCCAATAAGCATTTTCAAAGATTCATATTATGTAATAAACAAAGTGATCACATGACTAGCTTTATGGCCAACTGTACATTACCAACATGCAGAACCTCCACATCCCAGAATGCTCTCCTACCTGAAGGCGGTCACCACAGATGTGGTGTAGTACTTGGAGAGGAACTCAACTTGTTTGTAGTTAATCTTAAGCTGGTGAAAAAAGACAAACATAAAAATTAGCATTCATTAGGTTACCTGACAACCCATTTGCTGTTACCATGGCGAAGATAGGGAGCCATGACCTCAGAGTTCAGCTGAATCCTCCATATATGGTTTAATTGATCAAGGTTACCATGGTGTTGGGAGTGCTCCAGGTATTGGCCAGTTCGATACCAAGAAAAGTTTGTCTGCGGCTGCAATAAGGCCCCTGAGAACAAGTGTGTATGCTTGCATTCAAACTGCCTGCATGCCATGAATAACAGGGCTTCCATTGGAGATCCCATGGAGGACGAGTGTCTTCAGCTACAGTTATGTGAAAGAAATGTAGAAAGAAACTGGATTTCGAATCCTAGCATGTGTTGTTACTAATCATGCTGTCTGTTCATAGTGTGTGTTAAACTCCAGTTCAGACTGTGAATAATAACGCATGTAGCGGACATGTAATTATCAGGCTGGTAAATGTTAAATCCAAAAGGTACATTATAAAGGCAGAGTAGCTGAACTCACCTCAGCTCCCTGAAACAGACTGAAGAGAGTAGTGAACGATCTTCATCTGTATCAACTCTGATAAGACCACATTGAGAACCGAGAAATGGGCTGGAGACTTTAATGGACCACAATGGAGAAAGCCCATTAACAATTTCAGAGGAGAGCAAAATGAGTGATCCACTGAAGTTGAACCCAGAAGTGTAGAATGTGATCCCATTGCCATTTGCAGAGCTCAGATGAGAGACACAGTGTCTCCTACGTGTGGATTTCCTTATTCAAAGCCATTTCTAAGCACAAATACCATGTTCTACAGCAGGTAACAGCAGACTACCAAGTCAACCACACAGCACCGCCAACATACAGAGAGGTGCATTGTTCCCTCAATTTAAAAATAACTGTGTATTCTTTAGTCTTGCCAGTGGAGCCAATAGTGTGTTGGTGTCTGATTGGCTTTGTTAGTTCAGTTGTATATACTATAGACCCAATCACCAACATATAATGACACTTTGCTCTACTGCATCTGCAATACATGGCCAGAGGATGAACTGAATGTACCGAGCAGAGAGAATAATGGTGGGGGTGTGTTCTGTTGTCACATTAATGCTCATTGAACAGTCATCTAGAATTCCATTCAGACCACCTACCTTACATTGTCACTCATGCAGCCATACATTCTAAAGCAATGCCACACTGACCGGGGGTTTAGCAATAGCAGTTTATCATTGTCATGTTCCCAAGTGGCGATACACACATCTCCATAACTCCAGTGAAAGGAAATGTTGTTGGAGGAAATAACAGAGTAACTAAATGATGTTCTCTCTTCCAGTCCACCCCCACAAATATGCCTTTAGCAATCTCCTTCCACCAGGAGAAAAACATGCTGTGGCAGATAGCTACAACAAACAAGAGAGAAAAACAATCTCAGTCAGTTCTGAACTCTGACACCTGACTTAATACCTGGCCTAAAGGGTATTGTGGGTGGAGGTTAACTTGGTAGAAGGGTATTGTGCCAGTCATCAACCTATCTATCAAAAGTTCAACTAATTTCAACTTTTGACGCAGGCAAGAAAATGATGGGAAATGACTGATGTCTGTCTGTCATCTCATCACTTTTGTCTGTCACCATACAAAAACAATAAGCTCAATCGTTTTTTTTAACAGAACATCACCAGGACATGGTATCTGAGCCTAAACCTGGGTCAAACTCACTATCTCTTCCAGGTCGTCTGCCAGCTTTTGGAACTCTGTGCTGGTGGGGTCCTCCAGATTCTGGTTGTAGGGCACGTTGTCCAGTTTCATGTGCCCGCTATACACCCGCTGAGCTGGGACACGCTTCATACTTATGGTGGCCGCCGACTCTCTGCCTTTGACTGAGTGAGGGAAAGAGAGTGGGAGAAAGAGGAAGTCATTTAGATAAATTGTACATGCAACACCAATGCCTCCTCATACATTTCCAGAGATGGTTAATATGATTCTCTGCTGGAGCAAATAAAAAGAGAACAGGGATTTAGGATAATTAGGAGTTTGTTAATCTTTTGATTATCTCTCAGTAAAAGCCTCTGATCAGGCTGTAGAGTGAGGGTGTGTGTGTGACTGTCAGGATGTTCCGTCTACTCTGCACCGCGCCACTTTACTCCCCTGAATTATTAACACTAAAATTAAGGCCTGTCAAACAGGTTATCAATGGCAAATTAAAACTTCCAAACTTCACACTTATTTAGGATATTTGTATCAAACGTCTAGGCCCACAAAGCAGCAGTCAGGCAGCGCCTGTGAATGTGAAATCTCCTGGGTGTGCTCTGTAGATGGCAGGTTTAGATTGGCCAATTGCAGTTGGCTAGGGCTGCCAACTCAAACCCAAGTCTTTCCGGGTAGATTATAAAAAGCTGTTTGCCATTATTTACATTTCAGGTATCAATTTTATATTCAGACATTAGAAGAAACAAACCTCCCAGAATACTCCAGGCCAAACTGAGAGGATTGGAAATTAGAAACATTAGTACAGTTGGAGTTATTGAGCCACTTTGGGGCATCCTTTGCATTTTCAGTTAGACTGAGTGATAGTACCTAGTCTATGATTATTACATGCATTAGTCTCAGACTACATAGTAAAGTTGTACTCACTAACAAAGAGCCAGATGAGGATTCCTGCCACGGCTGCCAAGACAAGCAGAGCGATGAGGACTCCCACTATCACTCCAGTCTTCTTCTTCGATGCCATCTTCTCTTTGTTATCCAGGAAGGTGACCTGCTCATGCCGCCCGTTCTGCCCCTAGGTAGACAGAGACATAAAGAGGGAGATAAGTTAATTTCTTACCTACAGTTATATGATGAGATTACTAATACTCAAGACGTAGGAGTACAATAACATATCCAGTGTAGTGTGTGAGTCACCTAACTTGGAGGACATGGAGATTGTTAGGAGATCATAGTGTTCAGTCTCCTCCTAAAATCATCCTGAAACTAAGTACAAGACAGTAGCTATAGCCACCTCCAGACTCCAGTCTTACCATACGAGGTGAAAGTAATGACAGTGGACTTGTAAAAAGCTACAAAGGAAAAGCCTGTGACATCAACGAAGGCACTAGAAACAAAGTGCCAATTCTACTGATCCTGGCATCAGAAAGATCCCATCGTCAACATTCGAACAGTAACAAAAAACTAAATGAAAGCTAAAATTCTGTGGCTCGGCAACTAAAATCAAGAAGCAACCGCAGCTGCATTATCCCAAAGAGGAACTGACTGTTCTCATCAGGAAGGGTTATGTATCGTTAGTATAACCTCTGCCATACTTCTCATTTCACATTGGAGGCTAAAACCTTATTTAAAAAGAGATGAGCACAGAGAGACAGGGGGGGAGATGTCCTTGAGGTGCTGCCATGGAAAGTTCAGTGTGTGTCTATCGGTGTAGTAGTCAGATGTGTGGTGTGTGTAGGTCAGCAGGGGAAAGACAGACAATTGCGTTGTTTGTGAAACTGACCGCCATCAGGATCATCACCCTGTATTAGACTGACGGTGAATTGCAAAGACGGCTAACACTGATTCACACCATAACAATAACGTGTCTGTTTTACATTACTTTTCATGTTTTTGTTTAGGGAGAATCACTGACAAGTTGAAACAGGCTCAGAACGAATCCTGACGTCAAAACAGGCCCAACCAGTTTAGTGACCTGAGAGCACACACGTTGCACTGCAGAGAAGACTTCCATGGCACTCTGTATGTGCTCCACCTTCTCTAAGGAACAGCCAACTGTGAGCAAGTACTTGGTGACATCAACAACAATACTCCCTAGCCACTGCCTCACCATGTCACTAAACGTCAACAAAACGAAGGAGCTGATTGTGGACTTCAGGAAACAGCAGAGGGAGCACGTCCCTATCCACATCGACGGGACAGCAGCGGAGAAGGTGAAAAGCTTTAAGTTTCTCGGCGTACACATCACTGACAATCTGAAATGGTCCACCCACACAGACAGTGTGGTGAAGGCGCAACAGCCCCTAAGACCCACAAAGTTTTACAGATGCACAATTGAGAGAATCCTATCGGGCTGTATCACTGCCTGGTACGGCAACTACACCGCCCACAACCGCAGGGCTCTCCAGAGGGTGGTGCAGTCTGCACAACGCATCACCGGGGGAAAACTACCTGCCCTCCAGGACACCTACAGCACCTGATGTCACAGGAAGTCCAAAAAGATCCTCCAGGACAACAACCACCCGAGCCACGGCCTGTTCACCTCGCTATCATCCAGAAGGCGAGGTGCATCAAAGCTGGGACCGAGAGACTGAAAAACAGCGTCTATCTTAAAGGCCATCAGACATCACTAGCTGGCTACTACCCGGTTACTCAGCCCTGTACTTTAGAGGCTGCTGCCCTATATACACATAGACATGTAAACACTGGTAACTTTAATAATGTTTACATACTGCTTTACTCATTTCATATGTACAGTGCCTTCTGAAAGTATTCAGACCCCTCGACTTTTTCCACATTGTTACATTACTGCCTTATTCTAAAATGGATTTTAAAAATCCTCAGCAATCTACACACAATGCCTCATAATGACAAAGCAAGAACATTTTGCAAATCTATTAAAATAAAAAACAGAAATACCTATATTCAGACCCTTTGCTATGAGACTCAAAATTGAGTTCATGTACATCCTGTTTCCATTGATCATCCTTGAGATGTTTCTACAACTTGATTAGAGTCCACCTGTGGTAAAATCAATTGATTGGACAACATTTTGAAAGATACACAACTGTCTATATAATGTCCCACAGTTGATAGTGCATGTCAGAGCAAAAACCAAGCCATGAGGTTGAAGGAATTGTTCGTAGATCCCCTAGACAGGATTGTGTCGGGGCACAGATCTGGGGAAGGGTACCAAAACATTTCTGCAGCATTGAAGGTCCCTAAGAACACAGTGGCCTCCATCATTCTTAAATGGAAGAAGTTAGAAACCAAGACTCTTCCTAGAGCTGGCCGCCTGGCCAAACTGAGCAATCGGGGGAGAAGGGCTTTGGACAGGGAGGTTACCAAGTACCCGATGGTCACTGACAGAGCTCCAGAGTTCCACTGTGGAGATGGGAGAACCTTCCAGAAGGACAACCATCTCTGCAGCACTCCACCAAATCAGGCCTTTATGGTAGAGTGGTCAGAATGAAGCAACTCAGTAATAGGCACATGCCCGCTTGGTGTTTGCCAAAAGGCACCTAAAGAATCTCAGACCATGAAAAACAAGATTCTCTGGTCTGATGAAACCAAGATTAAACTCTTTGGCCTGAATGCCAAGCGTCACGTCTGGAGGAAACCTGGCACCATCCCTACGGTGAAGCAAGGTGGTGGCAGAATCATGCTGTGGGGATGTTTTTCAGCAGCAGGGACTGAGAGACTAGTTGGGATCAAGGCAAAGATGAAATGAGCAACGTACAGAGAGATACTTAATGAAAACCTGCTCCAGAGCGCTCAAGATCTCAGACTGAGGTGATGGTTCACCTTCCAACAGGACAATGACCCTAAGCACATAGCCAAGACAACGCAGGAGTGGCTTCGGGACAAGTCTCTGAATGTCCTTGAGTGGCCCAGAACCCGATCGAACATCTCTGGAGAGACCTGAAAATAGCTGTGCAGCTACCCCCCCCTCCCTCCAAACCTGACAGAGCTTGAGAGGATCTGCAGAGATGAATGGGAGAAACTCCCCAAATACAGGTGTGCCAAGCTTGTAGCGTCATACCCAATAAGACTTGAGGCTGTAATCACTGCCAAAGGTGCTTCAAGAAAGTACTGAGTAAAGGGTCTGAATACTTATGTAAATGTGAGATTTGTTTTTTTATTTGTAATAAATTGTGTGTTGGTTATTGATTGATGAGGGAAAAAAACAATTTAATACATTATAGAATGAGGCTGTATCCTAAGGATACAGGGGTCTGACTACTTCCGAAGGCACTGTACATACTAGAGGTCGACCAATAATGATTTTTCAACGCCGATACCGATTATTGGAGGACCAAAAAAGCCGATACCGATTAAAATCGGTCGATTTTTTATTTTTATTTGTAATAATGACAATTACAACAATACTGAATGAACACTTATTTTAACTTAATATAATACATCAATAAAATCAATTTAGCCTCAAATAAATAATGAAACATGTTCAATTTGGTTTAAATAAAGCAAAAACAAAGTGTTGGAGAAGAAAGTAAAAGTGCAATATGTGCCATGTAAGAAAGCTAACGTTTAAGTTCCTTGCTCAGAACATGAGAACATATGAAATCTGGTGGTTCCTTTTAACATGAGTCTTCAACATTCCCAGGTAAGAAGTTTTAGGATGTAGTTATTATGGGACTATTTCTCTCTATTCGATTTGTATTTCATATACCTTTGACTATTGGATGTTCTTATAGGCACTTTAGTATTGCCAGTGTAACAGTATAGCTTCCATCCTTCTCCTCGCCGCTACCTGGGCTTGAACCAGGAACACATCGACAACAGCCACCCTCGAAACAGCGTTACCTATGCTGAGCAAGGGGAACAACTACTCCAAGTCTCAGAGCGAGTGACGTTTGAAACGCTATTAGTGTGTACCCCGCTAACTAGCTAGCCATTTCACATCGGTTACACCAGCCTAATCTCGGGAGTTGATAGGCTTGAAGTCATAAACAGCGCAATACTTCAAGCATTGCGAAGAGCTGCTGGCAAAACGCACGAAAGTGCTGTTTGGATGAATGCTTACGAGCCTGCTGGTGCCTACCATCGCTCAGTCAGACTGCTCTATCAAATCATAGACTTAAACATAATAACACACAGAAATACGAGCCTTAGGTCATTAATATGGTCGAATCCGGAAACTATCATCTCGAAAACAAAACATTTATTCTTTCAGTGAAATACGGAACCGTTCCGTATTTTATCTAACGGGTGGCATCCATACGTCTAAATATTCCTGTTACATTGCACAACCTTCAATGTTATGTCATAATTACGTAACATTCTGGCAAATTAGTTCGCAACGAGCCAGGCGGCCCAAACTGTTGCATATACCCTGACTGTGTGCAATGAACGCAAGAGAAGTGACAATTTCACCAGGTTAATATTGCCTCTTAACCTGGATTTCTTTTAGCTAAATATGCAGGTTTAAAAATATATACTTCTGTGTATTGATTTTAAGAAAGGCATTGATGTTTATGGTTAGGTACACGTTGGAGCAACGAGTCCTTTTTCGCGAATGCGCACCGCATCGATTATATGCAACGCATGACACGCTAGATTAACTAGTAATATCATCAACCATGTGTAGTTATAACTAGTGATTATGATTGATTGATTGTTTTTTTATAAGATAAGTTTAATGCTAGCTAGCAACTTACCTTGGCTTCTTACTGTATTCGCGTAACAGGCAGGCTCCTCGTGAGGCAGGTGGTTAGAGCGTTGGACTAGTTAAGCGTAAGGTTGCAAGATTGAATCCCTGAGCTGACAAGGTAAAAATCTGTCGTTCTGCCGCTGAACAAGGCAGTTAACCCACCGTTCCTAGGCCGTCATTGAAAATAAGAATGTGTTCATAACTGACTTGCCTAGTTAAATAAAGGTGTAATCATATGACACTACTGAGGCCTGTAGCTGGAAAGACATCAGCACAGTTCACAAATGGATCTAACTCAGTGTTCAAAATGACCGATTTCCGATTGTTATGAAAACGTGAAATCGGCCTGAATTAAATCGGCCATTCCGATTAAAATCGGTCGACCTCTAGTGTATACACTTTATTCTATTCTACTGTATTTTAGTCAATGCCACACCGACGTTGCTCGTCCTAATATTTATATATTTGAAATTCCATTCTTTTACTTTTAGATTTCTTTGTATTGTTGTGAATTGTTTTATATTACTGCACTGTTGGAGTTAGGAACACAAGCACTAACATCTGTTAAATATGTGTATGTGACCATTAATTGTAATATATGTCAGTGTATATGTAGTGACTCTCCATATCAGCCCTCTCTCTCTCTCCCTACAGTACTTCAGTATGATGGGTAAGTTCAGGGCTACCTGGGGCATAGGCTAAGATCTATGTGCCCTGCCCTGGGTCCAGGGTGTGTCCGAGTCCTCTTGCGCACGCAGACGGCAGAGAGCGATTACAGAGCAGATAGTAATCACCGCACACAATTGCCTCTGCGCCTGTGGCCCAGCGTGGAGAGAAGGACCCGATCCACCATTAGGGACGGGAGAATCGCTTCGGTATTAAATCAATTTGTCAGAAGTGCCGCCCCTTAAGATGGGGGCTCAATTACACTGGTCTAGATGATAACTCATCGCAATTTAAGGCCATTCTTACCATGCTCCGGCTCTCACACATAACTCCTAATTGGAATTTATAACAGCAATCACGGTCTGGAATTAAGGGAATCATTAGGGATGGGGTCAGTGAGCGCTCGGGGGGGCGGGGGCGGGGTGGTCACCCTCTCCATCAGTCACCCTGATCACAGCCTAATAAAACCATTACATGCTTTTCGTCATATCCCCTGCCTCCATCTCTCTGCCCTCAAACAAAAAAATACTCCCTCCAGTTAGATCCATGTGAACTGTGCTGATGTCTTTCCAGCTACAGGCCTCAGTAGTGTCATATGATTACACAGGAAATGGTGTTGAATGCAGTGGACACATACAAACACAACTTTCACTGACAGTATAAACAGAACAGAGGAAAACAAATCAAAAACATTGCAAAAGCCTGTCACAGTATTATGCCTGTAAACCTTTTTTTTTTTTTTACACCACAAAAAGTAAAATACAGTGGCTTCAGAAAGTATTCACACCCCCTGACTTATTCCACATTGTTGTGTTACAGCCTGAATTCAACATTGATTACATACATTTGTCTCACCCATCTACACACAAAAGACCACATAATGACAAAATGTTTTTCAAAATTTTAGCAAATTTATGAAAACGAAAAAACAAATATCGAATTTACATAAGTATTCAAACCCCTGAGTCAATACATATTAGAATCCCCTTTGGCAGCAGTTACAGCTATGAATCTTTTTCAAAATTGCTTGTTGAACATTGCTAGACAACCATTTAAATCTTGCCATAGAATTTCAAGAAGATTTAAGTTAGAACTCGGCCACTCACCCATAACACGACGCAGCCACCACTATGTTTGAAAATCTGGCGAGTGGTACTCAGTAATGTGTTGTATTGGATTTGCCCTAAACATAGCACTTTGTATTCAGTACAAAAAGGATGCATGTTTAGGAATTATTTTATTTTGTACAGGCTTCATTCTTTTCACAGTCATTTCGGTTAGTATTGTGGAGTAACTACAATGTTGATCCATCCCCAGTTGTTTCCTATCACAGCCATTCAACTCTAACTGTTTTAAAGTCACCATTGGCCTCATGGTGACATCCCTGAGCGGTTTCCTCCATCTCCGGCAACTGAGTTAGGAAGGACGCCTGTATATTTGTTGGGAATGGGTGTTTATACACCATTCAAAGTGTAATTAATAACTTCAGCATGGTCAAAGGGATATTCAATGTATGCTTTTTTTCACCCATCTACCAATAGGTGCCCTTCTTTGCGAGGCATTGGAAAGCCTCCCTGGTCTTTGTGGTTGAATTTCAAATTCACTGCTCGACCTTACAATTATCTGTATGTGTGAGGTAGTGAAATTAGGTAGTCATTCAAAAATCATGTTAAACACTATTGCACAGAGTGAATCCGTGCAATTTGTGACTTGTTAAGCAAATTTGAATTCAAATCAAATCAAATGTTATTGGTCACACACACGGTTAGCAGATGTTATTGCGAGTGTTGCGAAATGCTTGTACTTCTAGTTCCGACAGTGCAGCAATATCTAACAAGTAATATCTAACAATTCCACACACAAATATAAGTAAAGGAATGGAATAAGAATATATAAATATATGGATGAGCAATGACAGAGCACCATAAGCTAAGATGCAATAGATAGTATAGAATACAGTATATACATATGAGATGAGTAATGCAAGACATGAAAACATTATTAAAGTGGCATTATTAAAGTGACTAGTGTTCCATTTATTAAAGTGGCCAATGATTTCAAGTCTGTATATAGGCAGCAGCCGCTCTGTGCAAGTGATGGCTGTTTAACAGTCTGATGACCTTGAGATAGAAGCTGTTTTTCAGGCTCTCGGTCCCAGCTTTGATGCACCTGTACTGATCGCGCCTTCTGGATGGTAGTGGGGTGAACAGGCAGTGGCTCGGGTGGTTGATGTCCTTGATTATCTTTTTGGCCTTCCTGTGACATCGGGTGCTGTAGGTGTCCTGGAGGGCAGGTAGTTTTCCCCCGGTGATGCGTTGTGCAGACCGCACCACCCTCTGGAGAGCCCTGCAGTTGTGGGCGTACCAGGCAGTTGCCGTACCAGGCAGTGATACAGCCCGACAGGATGCTCACAATTGTGCATCTGTAAAAGTTTGTGAGGGTTTTAGGTGGCAAGCCAAATTTCTTCAGCCTCCTGAGGTTGAAGAGGCTGTTGCGCCTTCTTCACCACACTGTCTGTGTGGGTGGACCATTTCAGTTTGTCAGTGATGTGTACGCCGAGGAACTTAACTTCCAACCTTCTCCACTGCTGTCCCGTCGATGTGTTTGGGGGGTGCTCCCTCCTGCTGTTTCCTGAAGGCCACGATCATCTCCTTTGTTTTGTTGACGTTGAGTGAGAGGTTATTTTCCTGACACCACAATCCGAGAGCCCTCACCTCCTCCCTGTAGGCTGTCTCGTTGTTGTTGGTAATCAAGTCTACTACTGTTGTGTCATCTGCAAACTTGATCAAATCCAATTTATTTATATAACTCTTCTTACATCAGCTGATATCTCAAAGTGCTGTATAGAAACCCAGCCTAAAACCCCAAACAGCAAGCAATGCAGGTGTAGAAGCACGGTGGCTAGGAAAAACTCCCTAGAAAGGCCAAAACCTAGGAAGAAACCTAGAGAGGAACCAGGCTATGAGGGGTGGCCAGTCCTCTTCTGGCTGTGCCGGGTGGAGATTATAACAGAACATGGCCAAGATGTTCAAATGTTTCATAAATGATGATTGAGTTGGAGGCGTGCATAGTCACACAGTCATGGGTGAACAGGGAGTACAGCAGGGGGCTGAGCACACACCCTTGTGGGACCCAGTGTTGAGGATCAGCGAAGTGGAGATGTTGTTTCCTACCTTCACCACCTGGGGACGGCCCGTCAAAGTCCAGGACCCAAGTACACAGGGCGGGGTTGAGACCCAGGGCCTCAAGCTTAATGATGAGCTTGGAGGGTACTATGGTGGTGAATGCTGAGCTGTAGTCAATTAACAGAATTCTTACATAGGTATTCCTCTTGCCCAGATGGGATAAGGCAGTGTGAAGGCGATTGCATCGTCTGTGGACCTATTGGGGCGGTAAGCAAATTGAACTGGGTCTAGGGTGACAGGTAAGGTGGAAGTCATATTCCTAAACTTTAGGTTTGCATCAACAAAGGGGTTGAATACTTATTGACTCAGGACACTTTAGCTTTTAATTTCATATTTATTAGTAAACATTTCTAAAAACATAATTCTACTTATTGTGTATAGGCCAGTGACAAAAAAATCTAAGTGTAATCCATTTTAAATTCAGGCTGTAAAACTATTTATCTTTTTGAAAAAGTCAAAGGGTGTGAATACTTTCTGAAGGCACTGTATGTGACCACTACAAGCACGAGGGGACATCTGGAGAGCTAATGGTATTAACTAAACAATAAGGTATAGTAGGACTGCTAGGCATACAGCAGGGCAGCAGCATATTAGTCAAACCAGTTAGACTGATGGGTAATGAGGTGTTCTGTACTGAGAGGCGTGGTCCAGAGAAATAGCTAGCACTGACAAGCTCCTTTTCACACACAACCATTTGATGTTTGTAATGTAAACATACATATGTGCATCCTCTGTGTTTTTCATATTGTATAGTACACATTACAAGATGTGGCTTTAGAGAGTGGGAATGAAAGTTAAACCAAATCAATGAGTAGTCTGATTCGGCCTACACAATATAACTGAGCAGAGCAACTGCGCTTTAAATAGACAGGCATTCCATCTGTTTAAACATTAACCAGGACTCAATGGTTGTTATTTAAACCTTCAATCATTATCTAGGTAGCACCTTTTTATTGTCAGCTCCACCAGAACTTTAGAAACCTGTTGATTGAAATATCTCATCAGCCTAAAACTACATGACAAATACATTGTAAGAAAGTGAGGAGCGTGAGAGTGTGAGAGAGAGCGTGAGAGAGCGCGAGATCTGAAATGGCTTAAAATTCACAAATTAAGTGATCTATTTATGAAAGTGTAATGCATTTGTGAAAGCATATTTAATGTAAATTTCACATCAAACATGACTACACTAACCTTCTCAGGCTAGTAACTAACTTAAATTGAAAATGTAGTGTTATAATAAAGTCATGATATAGCGATGCTTTGTTTATGACAATGAGCATTCTAATAGTCCATGTTATGTTATGGAACTTTGACAATATAATAACCCATAACATTAGATTACAGATAAGTGGTAGAAAATGGTCATGACAAGTGTCACTACTATGGACATTGTAGAGGTTATTTTGTTCTAGTACAATAACATCACCACATTGTGCTGAGTTGGTGTCCAGGGAGAGAGAATTCACACGATGTGGAACTGACCTGCTGACGTTACTAGGTGACTCGGTTCATTTAATAACCAACCTGCTCTACTGGTCATGTGTGAGAGACTGCAGTAGGCAGGGTTAACTGGCCATTCCACAGGACAGTCAGGAGATAAGACCGCAGACTGTCGGAGACTCCCTTGTTGAATTCCTACCTGGGTGTCCCTGTACTGCTCACTTCCACTCTGACCCACACCTTTCACTCACTACCAGATAGAGAGCGAGGGAAGGAGGACATTGTGTGCTCTGATCTGACCGAAACAACCACATTCTCCCATAATCACACTCCACTGCTGACACTGATCCTGTCTGGAAAAGGACCGGTCACACTGACCTCACCTGACCTGACCCTCAGCTCAATCTTGGGATCTCTGGAATTCTAAGATCAGAATATTGCTGTTGTGCCCTTACATTTGGGGATCCACCTTGTTTATGGATGAAACGCATCTCCACATGTACAAATAGATCTTCTGTGAGCAATTATGCCAGTCGGTAGAGGAATATGCATTACTGGCCAGAACAGAGTTGGTGGTGGTTATAATAGTGGAATCACTCATGTTCTCTTGCTTCGTTTCTAGAAAACCTTTCTTGAAGCGCAATTTAAAACGGGCAATCTGCAGTTCAAACAATAACAAAGTGGGTACCCCGCCACTGTTTTTGTAAAAAGCTGAGGTATGAGGCAGGAGAAAAATAACCACTCTCAAATCCATAGAAAGAGCTATGAATGCAAGGACTGACCATCCATTATATCAAAATGTTTGATTTAACTTTGTTGAGACTATACGGTGTTTGTTTACGTTTACAAGCTTATATTTGGGGTTCTGATGGGTACGATAGTTGAACTAAGCTCATAAGGCATTTATAAAGTTATATTCTTCCAGAATCAATGGGTGTACAATGAGTACACCTTCCACCCCCCCCCCCTGCAATTTAGCTAGCCAAAATAAACAACATCTTTACACAAACTCTGAGTGAAGGAATTTTTTCTCTATTATAAATACTCACTCACTGTTATAAGTCACCCATGCATACACCACAAGACACGCCAAAGGTCTCTTCACAGTCCTGAACAGACTATGGAAGGCACACAGTACTACATAGAGCTATGACTACACGGAACTCTATTCCAAATCAAGTAACTTATGCAAGCTGTAAAATCAAACTTTAAAATGCACCTTAAGGAACAACGGGGACTGTGAAGACACACACACAGGCATACACACACGATAACATACGCACTATACACACACACGTACACATGGATCATGTGTTGTAGATATGTGGTAGTAGAGTAGTGGCCTGAGGGCACACACTTAATGTGTATCTGTTGTGAAATTTTATGTCATGTTTTTTAATTGTATAAAACTGCTTTAATTTGGATGGACACCAGGAAAAGAAGCTGCTGGCATAATAAATACAAATACTCAAGAGGATTCACACAGGAAATCCTAAATTGGTAACTGAGGAAATGACAAAGCACAAATCAGGACTATGACATCATTCCCCGATACTAAGGTGGAAAATATACAGTGCCTTCAGAAAGTATTCATAACCCTTGACTTATTCCAAATTGTGTTGTGTTGTGTTACAGCCTGAATTCAAAACGGAGTACATTTATTAAAAAATGATTTCAATACCCCATAATGACAAAGTGAGTGTGGTGTCAGGAAAATAACCTCACTCAACGTCAACAAAACAATAGCGATGATAGTGGTATTCAGGAAACAGCAGAGGGAGCACCCCCCAAACACATTGACGGGACAGCAGTGGAGAAGTTGGAAAGTTAAGTTCCTCGGCGTACACATCACTGACAAACTGAATTGGTCCACCCACACAGACAGCGTGGTGAAGAAGGCGCAACAGCGCCTCTTCAACCTCAGGAGTCTGAAGGAATTTGGCTTGTCACCTAAAACACTCACAAACTTTTACAGATGCACAATCGAGAGCATCCTGTCGGGCTGTACCACCGCCTGGTATGGCAACTGCTCCGCTCACAACCGCAAGGCTCTCCAGAGGGTAGTGTGGTCTGCACAGCGCATCACCGGGGGAAAACTACCCGCCCTCCAGGACACCTACACCACCCGATGTCATAGGAAGGAAAAAAAGATCAAGGACAACAACCACCTGAGCCACTGCCTGTTTATCCCCGCTACCATCCAGAAGGCAAAGTCAGTACAGGTGCATCAAAGCTGGGAACGAGAGACTGAAAAACAGCTTCTATCTCAAGGCCATCAGACTTAAATAGTCATCACTAACATAGAGTGGATGCTTCCAACATAGACTCAAATCTCTGGCCACTTTGGTAAATGTAATAAAAAGGTATAAAGAGGTCTTGGCTGATTTCTTTTGATTTCCCCATGATGTCAAGCAAAGAGGCACTGAGTTTGAAGGTTGGCCTTGAAATACATCCACAGGTACACCTCCAATTGACTCAAATGATGTCAATTAGCCTATCAGAAGCTTCTAAAGCCATGACAATTTCTGGAATGTTCCAAGCTGTTTAAAGGCACAGTCAACTTAGGTGTATGTAAACTTCTGACCCACTGGAATTGTGATGCAGTGAGTTATAATCTGTCTGTAAACAATTGTTGGAAAAATTACTTGTGTCATGCACAAAGTAGATGTCCTAACCGACTTGCCAAAACTATAGTTTGTTAACAAGACATTTGTGGAGTGGTTGAAAAACGAATTAATGACTCCAACCTAAGTGTATGTAAACTTCAGACTACAACTGTATATGTACATATTCTTATTTGTACATATTCTTATTTGTTATTCCCTTTACATTTGTGTGTATAAGTTAGTTGTGGTGAATTTGTTAGATTACTTGTTAGATATTACTGCACTGTCGGAACTAGAATCACAAGCATTTCGCTACACTCACATTAAAACCTGTCTGGCCGAGGCGTTCCGCTAGCGGAACTCCTCCCACATTCCACTGAAAAGGCAGAGCGCGAAATTCAAAAAATATTTTTTAGAAATATTTAACTTTCACACATTAACAAGTCCAATACAGCAAATGAAAGATACACATCTTGTGAATCCAGTCAACATGTCCGATTTTTTAAATGTTTTACAGCGAAAACAGCACGTATATTTATGTTAGCTCACCACCAAATACAAAGAAGGACAGACATTTTTCACAGCACAGGTAGCATGCACAAAGCCAACCTAACTAACCAAGAACCAACCAAACTAACCAAGAAACAACTTCATCAGATGACAGTCTTATAACATGTTACACAATAAATCTATGTTTTGTTCGAAAAATTTGCATATTTGAGGTATAAATCAGTTTTACATTGCAGCTACCATCACAGCTACCGTCAAAAATAGCACCGAAGCAGCCAGAGTAATTATAGAGACCAACGTGGAATAACTAAATACTCATCATAAAACATTTCTGAAAAATGCATTGTGTACAGCAAATGAAAGACAAGCATCTTGTGAATCCAGCCAATATTTCAGATTTTTTAAGTGTTTTACAGCGAAAACACAATATAGCATTATATTAGCTTACTACAATAGCCTACCACACTTCCGCATTCATTCATCAAGGCACGTTAGCGATAGCAATAGGCACGTTAGCGTTAGCGAATAAACCAGCAAAAGATATTAATTTTCACTAACCTTCATAAACCTTCCTCAGATGACAGTCCTATAACATCAGGTTATACATACACTTATGTTTTGTTCGAAAATGTGCATATTTAGAGCTGAAATCAGTGGTTATCCATTATGCTAACGTAGCTTCTATTTCCCAGAATGTGCGGATATTTCTATTAGACTCTCACCTATTCTGACCAAATAGCAATTCATAAACATTACAAAAAAATACATGTTGTATAGGAAATGATAGATACACTAGTTCTTAATGCAATCGCAGTGTTAGAATTCTAAAAATATCTTCATTACGACATAAGGCTTATGTTATAGCGAGGAGAGTGGCCAAAACCTGGGCGCAAAACTACTAGTACACAGTTCGACACATATATGAAATAGCATCACAAAATGGGTCCTACTTTTGGTGATCTTCCATCAGAATGTTGGACAAGGGGTCCTTTGTCCAGAACAGTCGTTGTTTGGATTTAGAACATCGTTTTTCCCTCTTGAATTAGCAAGCACACTGGCCAAGTGGCGCGAAGCTCCCCATCGTCAACAAACACAGACAACGCAACACGCCTAACGTCCCGAAAAAATGTCAATAATCTATTAAAACTATATTGAAAAAACATACTTTACGATGATATTGTGACATGTATCAAATAAAATCAAAGCCGGAGATAGTAGTCGCCTATAACGACGGCTTTTCAGAAGGCAATTCCAGGTCCATGTTCGCGCTCTCCAGAAAACAAAAAATGGATGACTCGTCGTGCCAAGATGATTTATTCCACCTCAGACCAAGATAAACACTTCATTTCTTCTCTCACTTCCTCTTGACATCGAGGGGAAGGTGTATGACGTGCATGTATACTCATACGTATCATGCCCATTTATAGGCAGGCCCTTGAACAGAGCATCATTTTCAGACTTTCCACTTCCTGGTCAGAAAGTGTGCTGCCAAATGAGTTCTGTTTTACTCACAGACAAAATTCAAACGGTTTTAGAAACTAGAGAGAGTGTTTTCTATCCAATAGTAATAATAATATGCATATTGTACGAGCAAGAATAGAGTACGAGGCCGTTTAAATTGGGCACGATTTTCCCCCAAAGTGTAAATAGCGCCCTCTATCCTCATCAGGTTAACATCTGCTAACCATGTGTATGTGACCAATACAATTTGATTTGAAAACATGTTTTTGGAAACTTTTGCAAATGTATGTCAAATGAAATACAGAAATATCTAATGTACATAAGTATTCACAACCCTGAGTTAATACATGTTACAATAACCTTTGGCAGTGACTACAGCTGTGAGTCTCTCTCGGTAAGTCTGTAATGAAGTGTTTATATGGTACGAGATAGACAGCAAACCGGATGTCATTGTTTTCAATGAGAGCACAACAGTGAATGCCGTTGAGCCTGGCTGTGAATGCCGTTCGCTGCCCCAGTAGACGGAACTTGCCGCCTGAGTTCAAATATTTCAACTTTTGCTGTACCGTTGTTATTTTTACCCATCTACCGATAGGTGCCCTTCTTTTCGAGGCATTGGAAAACCTCCCTGATCTTTGTGGTTGAATCTGTGTTTAAAATTCACTGCTTGACTGAGGGACCTTACACATATTGTATGTGTGAGGTACAGAGATGAGGTAGTCATTAAAAAAATCATGATAACCACTATTATGGCCAAAGTGTGAGTCCATGCAACTTATGCGATTTGTTAAGCAAATTTAGGCTTGACATAACAAAGGGTTTGAATAGATATTGAGTCAAGATTTTCATCTTTAATTCATTTGTAAAATGTCTAAAAACATAATTCCACTTTGACATTACGGGGTATTGTGAGTGGGCCAGTGACAGAAAATCTAAATTTAATAAATTTTTAATTCAGGCTGTAACAACAAAATGTGGAAAAGTCAAGGGGTATGAATACTTTCTGAAGGCAATGTACACTGCTCAAAAAAATAAAGGGAACACTAAAATAACACATCCTAGATCTGAATGAATGAAATATTCTTATTAAATACTTTTTTCTTTACATAGTTGAATGTGCTGACCACAAAATCACACAAATTATCAATAGAAATCAAATTTATCAACCCATGGAGGTCTGGATTTGGAGTCACACTCAAAATTAAAGTGGAAAACCACACTACAGGCTGATCCAACTTTGATGTAATGTCCTTAAAACAAGTCAAAATGAGGCTGAGTAGTGTGTGTGGCCTCCACGTGCCTGTATGACCTCCCTACAACGCCTGGGCATGCTCCTGATGAGGTGGCGGATGGTCTCCTGAGGGATCTCCTCCCAGACCTGGACTAAAGCATCCGCCAACTCCTGGACAGTCTGTGGTGCAACGTGGCGTTGGTGGATGGAGCGAGACATGATGTCCCAGATGTGCTCAATTGGATTCAGGTCTGGGGAACGGGCGGGCCAGTCCATAGCATCAATGCCTTCCTCTTGCAGGAACTGCTGACACACTCCAGCCACATGAGGTCTAGCATTGTCTTGCATTAGGAGGAACCCAGAGCCAACCGCACCAGCATATGGTCTCACAAGGGGTCTGAGGATCTCATCTCGGTACCTAATGGCAGTCAGGCTACCTCTGGCGAGCACATGGAGGGCTGTGCGGCCCCCCAAAGAAATGCCACCCCATACTATGACTGACCCACCGCCAAACCGGTCATGCTGGAGGATGTTGCAGGCAGCAGAACGTTCTCCACGGCGTCTCCAGAATCTGTCACATGTGCTCAGTGTGAACCTGCTTTCATCTGTGAAGAGCACAGGGCGCCAGTGGCGAATTTGCCAATATTGGTGTTCTCTGGCAAATGCCAAACGTCCTGCACGGTGTTGGGCTGTAAGCACAACCCCCACCTGTGGACGTCGGGCCCTCATACCATCCTCATGGAGTCTGTTTCTGACCGTTTGAGCAGACACATGCACATTTGTGGCCTGCTGGAGGTCATTTTGCAGGGCTCTGGCAGTGCTCCTCCTTGCACAAAGGCGGAGGTAGCGGTCCTGCTGCTGGGTTGTTGCCCTCCTACGGCCTCCTCCACATCTCTCCTCCTGTCTCCTGGTAGCGCCTCCATGCTCTGGACACTACGCTGACAGACACAGCAAACCTTCTTGCCACAGCTCGCATTGATGTGCCATCCTGGATGAGCTGCACTACCTGAGCCACTTGTGTGGGTTGTAGACTCCGTCTCATGCTACCACTAGAGTGAAAGCACCGCCAGCATTCAAAAGTGACCAAAACATCAGCCAGGAAGCATAGGAACTGAGAAGTGGTCTGTGGTCACCACCTGCAGAACCACTCCTTTATTGGGGGTGTCTTGCTAATTGCCTATAATTTCCACCTGTTGTCTATTCCATTTGCACAACAGCATGTGAAATTTATTGTCAATCAGTGTTGCTTCCTAAGTGGACAGTTTGATTTCACAGAAGTGTGATTGGAGTTACATTGTGTTGTTTAAGTGTTCCCTTTATTTTTTTGAGCAGTGTATTTCCGATTCATGGGTTAGCTATGGTTATCTATGGTTGACATACACAACAATTCTACAAAGAAAACTTGAGGCTGAGAAAATAGAATATGATAGTGAGGAAACTTTATACAGCTGACAAGTGACAGCACCAGGTATCTCAGCTTTCACATGAGGAACAAAGTAAAAAGAAATATACAGTACCAGTCAAAAGTTTACACACCTACTCATTCTAGGGTTTTTCATTATTTTCTACATTGTAGAATAATAGTGAAGACATCAGAAATATGAAATAACAACTATGGAATCATGATGGAACCAAAAAAAATGGTTTAAAAAATCTAAATACAGTGGGGAGAACAAGTATTTGATAACCTGCAAAATCGTCAGCGTTTCCTACTTACAAAGCATGTAGAGGTCTGTAATTTTTATCATAGGCACACTTCAACTGTGAGAGACGGAATCTAAAACAAAAATCCAGAAAATCACATTGTATGATTTTTAAGTAATTAATTACCATTTTATTGCATGACATAAGTATTTGATACATCAGAAAAGCAGAACTTAATATTTGGTACAGAAACCTTTGTTTGCAATTACAGAGATCATACGTTTCCTGTAGTTCTTGACCAGGTTTGCACACACTGCAGCAGGGATTTTGGCCCACTCCTCCATACAGACCTTCTCCAGGTCCTTCAGGTTTCGGGGCTGTCGCTGGGCAATACGGACTTTCAGCCCCCTCCAGAGATGTTCTATTGGGTTCAGGTCTGGAAACTGGCTAGGCCACTCCAGGACCTTGAGATGCTTCTTACGGAGCCACTCCTTAGTTGCCCTGGCTGTGTGATTCGGGTCGTTGTCATGCTGGAAGACCCAGCCACAACCCATCTTCAATGCTCTTACTGAGGGAAGGAGGTTGTTGGCCAAGATCTCGCGATACATGGCCCCATCCATCCTCCCCTCAATACGGTGCAGTCGTCCTGTCCCCTTTGCAGAAAAGCATCCCCAAAGAATGATATTTCCACCTCCATGCTTCACGGTTGGGATGGTGTTCTTGGGGTTGTACTCATCCTTCTTCTTCCTCCAAACACGGCGAGTGGACTTTAGACCAAAAAGCTCTATTTTTGTCTCATCAGACCACATGACCTTCTCCCATTCCTCCTCTGGATCATCCAGATGGTCATTGGCAAACTTCAGATGGGCCTGGACATGCGCTGGCTTGAGCAGGGGGACCTTGCGTGCGCTGCAGGATTTTAATCCATGACGGCGTAGTGTGTACCTAATGGTTTTCTTTGAGACTGTGGTCCCAGCTCTCTTCAGGTCATTGACCAGGTCCTGCCGTGTAGTTCTGGGCTGATCCCTCACCTTCCTCATGATCATTGATGCCCCACGAGGTGAGATCTTGCATGGAGCCCCAGACCGAGGGTGATTGACCGTCATCTTCAACTTCTTCCATTTTCTAATAATTGCGCCAACAGTTGTTGCCTTCTCACCAAGCTGCTTGCCTATTGTCCTGTAGCCCATCCCAGCCTTGTGCAGGTCTACAATTGTATCCCTGATGTCCTTACACAGCTCTCTGGTCTTGGCCATTGTGGAGCGGTTGGAGTCTGTTTGATTGAGTGTGTGGACAGGTGTCTTTTATACAGGTAACGAGTTCAAACAGGTGCAGTTAATACAGGTAATGAGTGGAGAACAGGGGGGCTTCTTAAAGAAAAACTAACAGGTCTGTGAGAGCTGGAATTATTACTGGTTGGTAGGTGATCAAATACTTATGTCATGCAATAAAATGCTAATTAATTACTTAAAAATCATACAATGTGATTTTCTGGATTCCGTCTCTCACAGTTGAAGTGTACCTATGATAACAATTACAGACCACTACATGCTTTGTAAGTAGGAAAACCTGCAAAATCGGCAGTGTATCAAATACTTGTTCTCCCCACTGTATATTATATATTTGAGATTCTTCAAAGTAACCACACTTTGCCTTGATGACAGCTTTGCACACTCTTGGCATTCTCTCAACAAGCTTCATGAGGTAGTCACCTGGAATGCATTTCAATTAACAGGTGTGCCTTGTTAAATTTAAATTTGTGGAACTTCTTTGCTTCTTAATGCGTTTGAGCCAATCAGTTGTGTTGTGACAAGGTAGGGGTGGTATACAGAAGAGCGCCCTATTTGCTAAAACACCAAGTCCATATGGCAAGAACAGCTCAAATAAGCAAATAAAAATGTCAGTCTATCATTAGTTAGACATGAAGGTCAGTCAACATGGAAAATTTCTTCAAGTGCAGTCGCAAAAACCATCAAGCGCTATGATGAAACTGGCTCTCATGAGGACCGCCACAGGAAAGAAAGACCCAGAGTTACCTCTGCTGCAGAGGATAAGTTCATTAGAGTTACCAGCCTCAGAAATTAAAGCCCAAATAAATGCTTCAGAGTTCAGGTAACAGACACAGCTCAACATCAACTGTTCAGATGAGGGTGCATGAATCAGGCCTTTATGGTCGAATTGCTGCAAAGAAACCACTACTAAAAGGACACCAAGAAGAAGAAGAGACGTGCTTGGGCCAAGAAACACGAGCAATGGACATTGGACTGGTGGAAATCTGTCCTTTTGGTCTGATGAGTCCAAATGGGAGATTTTTGGTTCCAACTGCGTGTCTTTGTCAGACGCAGAGTAGGTGAACGGATGATCTCCGCATGTGTAGTTCCCACCGTAAAGCATGGAGGAGAAGGTGTGATGGTACTTTGCTGGTGACACTGTCAGTGAGTTATTTAGAATTCAAGGCACACTTAACTGGCATGATGACTCCTTGCTGTCCCCAGTCCACCTGGCCGTGCTGCTGTTCCAGTTTCAACTGTTCTGCCTGCGGCTATGGAACCCTGACCTGTTCACCGGACGTGCTACCTGTCCCAGACCTGCTGTTTTCAACTCTCTAGAGACATCAGGAGCGGTAAAGATACTCTTAATGATCGGCTATGAAAAGCCAACTGACATTTACTCCTGAGGTACTGACTTGTTGCACCCTCGTCAACTACTGTGATTATTATTATTTGACCATGCTGGTAATTTATGAACATTTGAACATCTTGGCCATGTTCTGTTATAATCTCCACCCGGCACAGCCAGAAGAGGACTGGCCACCCCTCATAGCCTGGTTCCTCTCTAGGTTTCTTCCTAGGTTTTGGCCTTTCTAGGGAGTTTTTCCTAGCCACCGTGCTTCTACACCTGCATTGCTTGCTGTTTGGGGTTTTAGGCTGGGTTTCTATACAGCACTTTAATGGCTACCACAGCATTCTGCAGCGATACGCCATCCCATCTGGTTTGCGCTTAGTGGGACTATCATTTGTTTTTCAACAGGACAATGACCCAACACATCTCCATGCTGTGTAAGGGCTATTTGACCAAGAAGGAGAGTGATGGAGTGCTACATCAGATGACCTGGCCTCCACAATCACCCGCCCTCAAACCAATTGAGATGGTTTGGGATGAGTTGGACCGCAGAGTGAAGGAAAAGCAGCCAACAAGTGCTCAGCATATGTGGGAACTCCTTCAAGCCTGTTGGAAAAGCATTCCATGTGAAGCTGGTTGAGAGAATGTCAAGAGTGTGCAAAGCTGTCTGTCATCAAGGCAAAGGGTGGCTACTTTGAAGAATCTAAAATTATTTTGATTTGTTTAACACTTTTTTGGTTACTACATGATTCCATAGTTGTTATTTCATATTTCTGATGTCTTCACTATTATTCTACAATGTAGAAAATATTAAAAATAAAGAAAAACCCTGGAATGAGTAGGTGTGTGCAAACTTTTGACTGGTACTGTGTGTATATATAAATATATATATCATTAATAAAAATACAGGATGTGGCCAGGGCAGGGAGCTAAGGCAAAGTACAGAAAAGTAGGGCTAAGAATTGCCAGGGGCCTCACAATACGATATTATCACGATACGATATGTATTTCAGATTCGATACTGTGAATTTATTACAATTTGATACTGTGATTTTATTGCGATTCGATGTTCCAAACATATTGCTCAAACTGTCTGCTGCAGAAAGAAACAGAGAGCCATGAAAACAAGTCTTGTTCAGTAGTGGAAATAAAAGCTCTGAAAGAAAATTGGGTCCCTTTTTAAAAAGATGGGGAACAAGCTATGAAGGAAAAATATTGGCGTTTTGGTGCACGTAAAGCCAACAAGCGCAAAAATAATATTGCAATATATATCATCAAAAATAATATCCCAATATGTAACTGTATGGATTTCTTCCCCCATCACTACAGAAAAGGGGATCTTCTTTCCAGCAATCCTGACCCATACAAATTATTACCTATACAAATTAGTTAATTTGTTTGCACAACATCAATTTCTTCGACATCTTTCCACTAGTGACACTTTATATATATATGTATATATATATATATATATACACACACACACACACATACATACACACACATCATCTCTAACCAGTAAAGACTTAGTCACATGCTTCATGGTTATTAATATCATTGATGAAAAGCAACTCTCTATTGGGTTCAGGGTTGTGAAAAACAACTAATACCACACATAAAAAGATATACACTATATATTTTAAAAAGTATGTGAACACCGCTTTAAACATTTGTAGCTTTTGATATTTCAGCCACACTGCTGACAGCTGTATAACATTTAGCATGCAATCTCCATCGACAAACATTGGCAGTAGAATGGCCTTACTGAAGAGCTCAGTGACTTTCAACATGGCACCATCATAGGGTGCCACTTTTCTAACAAGCCAGTTGGCCCTGCTAGAGCTGCCTCGTTCAACTGTAAGTCCTGTTATTGTGAAGTGTAAATGTCTAGGAGCAGAACCGGCTCAGCCGCGAAGTGGTGTGCCACAAGTTCACAGAAGGGGAAGATCGTAGTCTGTAAAAATTGTCTGTCCTCGGTTGCAAAACTCACTACCGAGTTCCAAACTGCCTCTTGAAGCAACATAAGCACAAGAACTGTTCGTCAGGAGCTTCATGAAAAGGGTTTCCATGGCCGAGCAGCAGCACACAAGCCTAAGATCCCCATGTGCAATGCCAAGCGTCGGCTGGAGTGGTGTAAAACTCACCGCCATCGGACTTCGGCGCAGTGGAAACGCGTTCTCTGGAATGATATATCACACTTCCCCATCTGGCAGTCTGACAAATTAATCTGGGTTTGGTGGATGCCAGGAGAACGCTACCTGCCCCAATTTATAGTGCCAACTGTAAAGTTTGGTGGAGGAGGAATAATAGTCTGGGGCTGTTTTTCATGGTTCGGGCTAGGCCCCTTGGTTCCAGTGAAGGGAAATCGTAAACGCTACAGGACACAATGGCATTCTAGATGATTCTGTGGTTCCAACTTTGCGGCAACAGTTTGGAGAAGGCCCTTTCCTGTTTCAGCATGACAATGCCACCGTGCACAAAGCAAGGTCCATACAGAAATGGTTTGTCGAGATCGGTGTGGAAGAACTTGACTGGCCTGCACAGAGCCCTGACCTCAACAACTTTTGGGATGAATTGGAACGCCGACTGTGAGCCTGGCCTAATCGCTCAACATCCGCTCCCAAACTCACTAATGCTCGTGGCTGAATGGAAGCAAGTCCACGCAGCAATGTTCCAACATCTAGTGGAAAGTCTTCCCATATTAATGCCCATGATTTTGGAATGAGATGTTCGACAAGCAGGTGTCCACATACTTTTGGTCAAGTAGTGCACGTGTTCATCAGGGAACTGCTCTTAATGACACTTGTGGAAGCAATGGAGCATTTTCCCTGAGACACAACTAATGAAAAGCTACTGCATGTACTAACTTACTGTGTAACCTGGAAACATAATCAATGACAAACAGGATATCTGTGTGGACATCTCCATGACCCAATTCTACAGACTATACTTAATCCAGCTCTTCTATGTGTAGCTAATATTTAACTAAAGACCTCTGGTGACAGAGTTTTTACTATAATTTCTGTATTTGTTACGGGAAACCTAGAGACAGTCCAAGAACTATGACAATGCATACTGTACAAACTAGGAAAACTATGACTACATTCCTGAGGATGAATGAACTGCACAAGCGCCCATCTCATCAGGACACTCAGGGAAAACGGACCATATAATTCAGTATACCAGCAAGTATTAAGAACTGTTGTTCCTTTCCCTTACAAATATGATATCCATTATTGGTCCCTAAAAAGTGCATGTTCTTTCAGGACTCCAACCTCCTGTTTGCTTTTCTTTTTTGACTGAGCTCAAAACTATGTAGCATTTCACAAGCCTCACTTTTTAATCAACATGTATGTACGTGTATAAACATCAAAACTAACATTTAGAATAATATCAAAATGTATAGTGTGTGAAAGAGGTATACCATAGAGGAACCTACCTTCCCCCCCTCTCTAAACTCCTCTGTGCAGCGACTAACTTTCTTCTCAGTAGTCTTCCTCTGTGGGTGAGCAGCAGCGAGGCTAGAGGGGGATCGAGTCAGGACAAGTCTGGAATCCACAGGGTATCAGAATACCTTGAAGTTGGGGCAGGGCAGCACTGTCTGGGCTAGGAGTGGGGACTCAATACTATGTACTGTTACCAGGGGGCCGGTGCCTGCCCTTAGTACAGCAGGGACATGTAATTAGTTTGTGATCACTGAACACTGCAGGTATATGAAATCAATATGGCCGCCCTGACCAGTGAGGGAGAGATTGAGTACACGGTGCTGACATATTAATTAGAGTTATGTGACTTATATCATGAATTGATACCTTTACACTTGTCATGTGTGTCTCCTATCAAAGTGTTTACGGTCTTTAAATTAACATAAGGGTTGAGAAATATCCAGACAGTCAAGATGGGGAGGGTCCCTGCTAACTGGGCTACAGGTGTTTCATTCATGCTATCTAGGGCTCATCTGGAAAACAGATGTAATTCTCAATGTGACTTCCCTGGTTAAATAAAGGATGTTTTAAAATAACATATCCTATCCTGTGTTCCTTCCTCCAACACAATTTTTTTAAGTCATCAAAAATACATCGCATTCAAAACAATCAAATGTTTATTAAATGATTTAACCTTTATTTAAAATCTAATTATGCCAATCCATATTCAAATTATATAATAATGAATAACTACCCTACATAAAAGTGAACTATACAAGTTCAAAATTAACTGGGATAACCTGAAGGCCAGTGAGAAAGCAACGTAACGTTACTTCCTTGAAGTGTTTACTTGTGGTATGTTGTCACTGAAAGTCAATTGGAGTAAGTTTGCCTATATGGCTGAGTTTGACAGGTGGGCCTTACAGAAACATTATGGTGACTGGAATTAAACGTTGTGCATTTGTCTGTGAAATAGAATTTCAAATGAAGTTTCTAACAACAATACAACTGTGAAAATGCAAAAGTAACAGCAATGGCGAATGCGCGACTTGGTTACATCGTTGTTCCTACATTTCTAATTTGTTTGGTTTACACAACATTTCCCAAAAAAATAAACTTACCTCGTATTCAAATCTTGCGGAATTCATTTTCTTCAATTATTTCAGCGTTAAATCCAGTTGGTAGACAGTTCGATCAATCAAAACGATTTAGACACTTTAAATGCACGGGACTATAGTCCTCCCTCCCTGGGGTCCAAGAAGTTTCAAATCAACGCGTGAGGGAGCTTTATTTAAAATGTTGATCAAAAGTAGCAACTGTCCCTTTGGTAAATTCCTTCAATGACTCAAATCCTGTGGTTAAAAGGTGTGAAACCTTTGTGGTTGTCGTGGCTGAGGTGTTTGTTTCAGTCAACAATTGTACACCTTGAAACTGACCCTTTCCATCCACACCCACGACATTTAGCCACGCCCACACCTGGTGCAGCCTTTGTAAATGGCCAGAACGCCAGGTGAGATCAGGAAGTTGCGATTTTACAGAACATTTAAATTAGAAGTAGTTTGTGTAAACAGATGCGGTTCTGTTATATCAGCTCTACATGTACGTAGGCTAAAAACATATATATCTTCTCTATAGCAACGTTTTATAACAGATAGGTCTATATCACATCTTCATAACGCTGAGAAAAATATTGTGTATATTGTGTAGAAGTAGAAAAGTAGAAAAATCGCCAATACAGTATTGGAAGTGATTGAAGACACTGATAGCCCTCACGTAGAGAACGAGACCATTATCTTACCTTGTGTGCCCCCTAGTGACCAAATACAGAATTGGCATATTTTTATCGTTCGTATGATGAATGACTGGGTCCATTGCTTAATGCTTGGGCCAGGAAATATTTTTTGGACCCGACCATACTTACAAGGTAAAACACACTGAAATTCAATCAAACATGCACCACGGGAAAAAGTCGGCATGTGATCAATTACATCATTGTGAATTGTAAGGTTATTGTGTTTTAAGGGTGCGTTCTTCTTTTTCTTCTTCTTTGATGAGGTTTAACGGCGGTTGCCATCCAATAAATATTGCATTACCGTCACCTACTAGACTGGAGTATAACTCCCTTATACGTTGCTAAAAAATAAAATAAAAACAATAACCTACCTAAAAATAAAATAAATACCATACTCCACTATTTAAATATATTTCAGCCTGAAAGGATGGGACACCCCCACTTAACACACCATGTAACTCTTCCGACGTCAAATCTCCCAATCCCAAATCGGACATTTCAAAGTTGCCTAGTTCCGAGTAGCACATGAACGCAGCCTCTTTCAGCACTGCTGTCACTGAATTGGTGACGCATATTATGAAAACGCTCAGGCAGTTTCATAGATAGACCAGTTTCTATCCACTGCCTGCACTTCCCATTCATATCCATTGGGTGTCTCCCTCTACCAAATCAAACCGCAGTTAATCTAAAAATGTTGGCGCTTTAAGGAAAGTCCATGGTACAATACAAGCTCGTAGATGGGCGTTGAGAAAAAAAGCTTTTTTTTCTGGCCAGGCTGCAGCCACATAATAGTCTGGGCTGCGATTGGAGAGAGCAAGTGCGCACGGACGCAGACGATATCCGAGGCAGGCACCGACCAGAACAGAGCTCAGCATAGTATCTGATTTAACTGTATTTGGGAATCAATTCAGATTATAAAGAGAAAACGTTCCAATTGAGAAACGGAAAAGAAGAAGGGGTGAAAATGGGACATACAGTGTTACCCATTTTGATGGCCGTATTGTCCCACTGCATGTGGGGAAATGTCGAGGTAAGCCCCAATAGTATTATCTTTCATTTCTATGATAAACACATTGTTGCTTTATATTTGTTGTATAAACATGCGTTTTGCTCGAAGTGGTGTTGTAAATGTTCATATCGATATCACTCGTGTCATGAATATCAATTCGTATCCTTTTTGCTGACGCGCACCGTTATCTTGGACAGATTTAATTAGCAAATGAATGCGCACACAGACTGTCAGATGATAAATGACACGTCAACAAGAAGGAACGCTCAGTAACCTACCTACGCAGAATATATGCTATTGTCCAATTAGCAAATTTGTATTATTGAAATGCAGAAAATATCTGTAGACATTTGGTCATGCCAACCAAGTATTCAAGCCAATACATTTATTTTGTATTAGGCTATTGTATGTCAGCCTCTCCCCCATGGTTTTAGTGAGCAGGAGAGAGAGACCATCTGGGATCTACCCTTGATAAACAAAGAGATAAATGTACTGAACGTCTTCATAGCCTGGGGTGGGGTCATTGTTTTTTGTTGTTTTTTCTTCTGGTCTAATTGAAAAAATGAAGAATGCAACGCAACATCTAATTTGTTAGTATCATATCAGTAGGCCATAGACTGGTATATGCTATTATAGGCCTGCAAGTCTATCGAAAGAATGCACAATCAAGTGTTGTTTGAACATCACAGAGCCATGAATGTAATGGTGGCCTTATACCATCAGTATAGAAGGTAGGGGGGCTGTAGAGGAGCCCCACTGGCTGCCTGCTTGCTTTGTCATGATGCCCATGCTAGGAATGCTGAATGAGAGAACACAGTAGGCCTTCCGGCTGCCTACAGAGAGAGAGTAGCATCACACCTGCTATTTTAATGAAAATGCACAGTCTTCTCCAGGCTATGTCTTGAATCTGGGACTTGCATCGGATGCATAAGATTTATCTGCAGTGGAGGCCTGTGCTTGAACCTTTATTGCGCCACTGTGAATCCAGGGGAAAGAGAGAAATTCTGTATTGATTGTGAAATGTGGTGCTTTTCATCTTATATCCTTTCTTTTTTTAATGAGTGCAAATTATCTTTCTGTAAGCCTACACCTTAGCCTCCTGCTTTGATATGGGGTCATCTTTGATCTAAGTTTGATCCGACTACATGTTGTATAGCAGGATGTAGAATGAACTAAGGCTGAGGCCTGAGCCACTACTAAGCTCCATCTTGTCACTGCACTGAATGAAAAAAATAATAATAATGCAAATGGCTGTTCTCAGGTCAGCTCAGCAGGCTCTATCTCATGCTTCATGTGTTGTAGATAAGAGTCTCTGACAGACAGACTGTTCTGGGGCCAGATCAATGTAATGACCAGGCAGCCATCAGTCACTCTGCCCTCCCACCATATTGCTATCACTGACAGCAGACTTTAATGAGCTCTACCACAGCATAGCACTGCACTCTCCAGACTATGACTCTTCCATTTCCCCCATGGATCACTAGAATAGACCCAATTATTTTAGTTTCCCAACTCAAAATCATGACGTTTGAATTGTTAGTACCTTGCTGTGTTACTTGAATGGGGTAATTTCTTTTCTATTCTACCGTTTTACCTTTTTATATAACGGCTCGTGTATCTCAAAGTGCTAACACTTAGACATAACATTTAACCTTGTCCAAATCACTCCTTAGGCTAATTGGGAAACCATAGCACATGTGCAGAATTTTCTCACATCTGGCTATTCTATATAGAACACCTATGAAGGTCTAGACTCCAGACTGATGTGTGCCATCATGGGCCCTTTCAGCCTGTGCCACCCACCACCGAGCTGTGCCAATGCGTCAGAGGTGACTTCCAGGGACCACTAGACCCAGACGCCTCCCTCACCCAGCCCCCAGAGGCCTTCAGCCCCACAGCTAATGAGGGAGGCCAGGCTCCCTGTGGGGGCTCTGGAGTGGAGGGGAGGTATAAAATGGCAGAGGGTTGTGCTGGGTGGAAAGCAGGGGAGAGTGGGGCGTGAGCAGTGACTCATGGAGTCTCAGCTGGAGTTACAGTGCAGGTCAAGCTTACTTTCCACCTGGAAATAGAAGTGTGAGTTGTTCCCTCTCTTTGTTACTGTTGCATTGTAAGGGTGTAGGTAGACTAGAGGAGAAGCTCTATGTTCCTCTGTAAGAACTAGCTCACATGCATAATCTGTCTATCTATCTACACATTGATCTTTCTATCTATTTATTGTATCTATTCATATACTGTCTACCAACGGTACATTATGCCCTTGGAAGGTATTATAAATCCCAATCTCCAGTCAGTAGAAAGCATGTAATCATCATAGTGTGGTGTGTAAGGATTCATTCTGAAGATGTTAAGAGGATTAGCATGTGTATTTATTAACCATCGGCGCTGGTTGCTCACAGTGCGTTTTATTAGCCATAAACCTGTTCCTTTCATTGTGGAATTATTCCACTGCTGTAAGAGCATTACTGGGATTACTGCTGTATGCTGAGGAACCATGCTTAGGTTTACACAAGGAGACCCGCAGATATGTGAAGGTTTACAGTCCAGATTACACTTTGAAGAGGGCTGGCTTGCTGGTTTAACACCCTGGTATTAGCTGTGTTAAAGATGGTTCTTGAATTGTGTCACCATTTCCGTGGTAAAGGTTGAAATTGGGCAATTTTGCGTTGCTACAGCCTGATCTTTTCCACTTAATGCATTGTTGGTAGATGGCACTACTCTGTATTTTTATAGTCTAATAATGCCTTTGTAAAGGAGATGGAGTCAAACTGTTGTCTGTATAATGTAAGGGCTTTAGGGTGCAGTACAAATGGTGTTTGTTTACACAGAACGAAATGTAAGAGAACGAAGGCATTAGAGAGTTTCAAAGCACAAGGGCAAAGTCAACATTTACCTATCTGAAACACAACCATAATGCAATGTGTTCTTCTGCTCTCTGTCCTTGTTCTCCATTTTGATTGCTATTCACATACTGTGTGTGATGTTCTTAATGTGTATTGTGTTAATAGCAGGGACCAGTGCATTGTAGATTTTTTTTTTTTTTACTGTTTACTTCACATCATTGTCCATGAAGCTAACACAGTAGCGTGACACTCCTAGCATGATACTTTTACAGTTTATCTATACTGTCCTATGTGTCTTAACCTCAGCCACCTTGGATGCAATGACATGTGCCACTTGCAGTGCTGAGATTGTTTAGTTGATTGACAACTTGGCATAGGTCTTGCCTGATGACTCACTGAATTCTTAATTCGCTAAATACTTGAGTCTGAGACTGCAATCTCAAGTTGTTTGTGGTGACATCAAAATGAGTGGTGTTGTACAAAACAAAGCCATCAGTGATTGGATCATCTCTAACCAATCAGAGTATCAAAGACAATGATACATTTTCAAAATGTTGCTCCCTCCCGCTCCACACGTTTTGTCTCTGGCCCAACCCTGGATTGCTGATGCTTTGTATTGGCGATTTGAGAGGCTTTGAAGTCACCTGTCTGCCATATTGGCACTCCCCAGTAGGAGCAGTACTCCATAAGAATCAATGAAATTCTACAGTATTTCAATACAATTTTTAAGGACAAAAATACATGTATTTCAGTGTTTTTGTTGTAGTGGTGACAGTAACATAATAAAATTAAAAAAGTACTTTAAGGATTTATTTTAATACATTTATTTGAAATGTTTTATGTTTAGCTCACATAATCTAATTTAAAAGTATGCATTAGGGTGTCTGCATCAAGGTGTCTGTAGACATTAATAAATGCATTTCTATATCTTCAAAATATTTCTTTATAATGGTGGGGAGTGCCATGATGGAGGCATGGTGGTGTCAACACAGCACCCCCTATCAGTCATATAGTGTGTGTGTATATATATATATATAAATCCTTGGGCCCAACCCATCGGTTTCTGGGACCAATCAGACTGTCTAGAATGACCAATCAGACGGTCTAGAACATGTTTGCATTCTAGAAATTGTAGGGGAGGTACTCAGATCCAGACTCATTGCAGAGAAGAAACTAGTGGGCGTGGTGTAGCGTTTGGCCGGAGCAAGGAGTTTTGGTAGTCAGTGAAGCAGAGGTCACCTTTCCTACAATAACACAGCGTGTGTCATGACTCTGACAGAAAATAACTGCTATAAAAAGATTATGTTGATGATCTTAAACATTGACAGATTCTGTTTTATAACAGCACTTCAGCCTCATGCTACTTTCACCTGCCTGAAAATGGAAAGATGGCAATGATGATGAAGATGAACGTTTCCTCAAAGACATGTTTTGTTTCAAGCTGAAGAGTCAAGTGATGTATTAACGAAACCTGCTCATTCCTCATCATTATCTGCCAGTGCATATATTTGAGTACAGTACAGGCCTCCCGAGTGGCGCAGTGGTCTAAAGCACTGAATCGCAGTTGCTAGCTGTGCCACTAGAGATCCTGGTTTGAGTCCAGGCCCTGTCGCAGCCGTCCACTACCAGGAGACCCACAATTGTCCCAGCGTCGTCCGGGTTAGGGGAGGGTTTGGCCAGCAGGGATGTTCTTGTCCCATCGCGCTCTAGCGACACAGTCGCCAGGTGTACAATGTTTCCTCCGACACATTGGTGTGGCTGGCTTCCGGGTTAAGCGGGCATTGTATCAAGAAGCCGGAGGACGCATGGCTCTCGACCTTCGCCTCTCCCGATTCCATACGGGAGTTGCAGCGATGAGACAAGACTAACTACCAATTGGATACCACCAAATTGGGGAGAAAGGGGTACAGTACAGTAAACCGCAAGCTTTGGGGGAAATGCACATCGTGTTTATCAAGATAAATTACTGCAGAGAAGGCCACTGGAACCAAGGGAGGCCGGAGAAGCTACCTGCCATTGGTAGAGCCATGAAACGCAGCTTTCCGGGTCTCATATGCACTCCAATTTATGAGGGAGGAAGGGGGAGAAAGATAGTGGGGTATGTTTAGAAGAGGAGGAAGAAGATTAAACGGATACAGGGAGTTGCTAAATTGCTGCGCATGTTCCCCCCTCAGCACTTTCAGGCCTTGTGTTGGAACACAGACGCTCACCCCTCCACTCCCCCTGCCTGTGACTGCAGTGCTATGGATATGTAGAAACAGTTACAGGATACTAGCAGCTCTCTCTCTCTTTCTGTCTGTCTGTATTTCTTTCTCCTTTAATTAATTTCCGAGCCAGGAGATAATCCGGTTTCCTTAATGGTTTCCCTTGTGCTTTGCTCTGTCGTGTGCCTGTGCCAGAGGACATGTACCATTTTATTGGATCCCATCTTTCCTCTCCTCTCTTTATTGTGCTCTTTCCAAGCGTTTTGATGGGGAAAGCACATAACAAGGACCTGATCCAAAATCTTGCACAGTCATTGTGAAATTAAACCTGGGCACAATGAAAGGAAAGGCATGAGATAAAATAATTGCTGGAAATGTGCCTCAGCAATCAAGCCGTTACCAGAGGTGATGGCTAAATGAAAAGACGTTACGTGTGCCATTTAACAAGCGGCCTGGGTTATTCGTGCCATGACAGACATTCAAGGAAGTGCATGGAATCACGAAGTATGAATGGCCACCGGGAGTCTCATGCAAATCCAACAGCTAGAGAGATTGGGAGGGTGCAGCACAAATGGGAACTAATATTCCCTAAAACTGTGTGTGCATGTTTAGGAGTTAGGGGAACGTGTGGAGAGGGAGGGAGTGTGAGGCATACAGTACATCCATAACCACTCTGATCACATCTGGATCCTGTGCCTGCTTGCATGTCAGAACTTCTGGCAGGCTGGAGATATCACTCCAATCCAAGGTCCCCCATCCCAAACGCTAGGCCTGGTAAGCCTAATTGGCTAAATTTCTGCTGTAAAAAGTTGAAGCGAAAGGGAGCTGTGGGTCTGGCTGGTCCCTGCTGAAGCCAGCAGGAGGTTTCAGTAGAGCCGCCCGCGAGACATCTGCGGCGTAGTGATAACATTTGTCCTCCGTGTTTGGGAGGGGAGAGAGAGAGAGCGTGTCCTCCATTAGTCAGAGAGAGTGGGGGAGGCTAGAGAGAGTAGACAGAGGGAGAGGAGACAGTTTACTGAGAGAGAGCGGTGATATAGGCTTGGTGGGTAGGAGGGGAGTAGAAGGCACATAGTTGGTGCTAAGAGAAACTCTAAACCCACAGGCTCTCTGACCCTGGTGTCTTGAAAGGCAGAGATTAATCTCTGTCATGTACTGTATATGTATTCACAGGTGGCCCAGGGAAAGTGAAGGAAGGACACTGCCTGCAGGCCATAGCACTGAGCCTAGTCATTACCCATTCACACACATGTGCGCACACACACATGCAGAGAGCCAGTGAAGAGGAGGGCGAGGCGGGGCTGGACTGCAACAGGACGTTTCCATAATGACACTGGGACGCATGGATAGATTTGTGGAGGCTAGCCTGGCTGACAGAGAGTGGTGGGGAGGAGGCTGGCCTGATTGACAGGGAGTGGTGGGGAGGAGGCTGGCCTGACTGACAGGGAGTGGTGGGGAGGAGGCTGGCCTGACTGACAGGGAGTGGTGGGGAGGAGGCTGGCCTGACTGACAGGGAGTGGTGGGGAGGAGGATGGCCTGGCTGACAGGGAGTGGTGGGGAGGAGGATGGCCTGGCTGACAGGGAGTGTTGGGGAGGAGGCTGGCCTGGCTGACAGGGAGTGGTGGGGAGGAGGCTGGCCTGGCTGACAGGTAGTGGTGGGGAGAATTTCAGAGGGTCTGGTGAGGCTGATCAGCAGTGCATTAACATTCCACACACCATTGGATGGGTGGAGTGGATTGGCATAGAGGGAGATGTCTGGATCAGTGTCAGTGCCCTGCTCTCTGCCATCTCTAGCAGCAGAGGGATGCAGCATGGCACAGCGGTAGCTAGGGCAAACCCAGCAGCTGGTGGCAGGTCAGTGAGGTGGTGTGGTGTGAAGCGGGTGCGCTAGCGACTAATTTCCTCCTTCCTATGCTCACATGAATACGAAAGGGATAGTGGGTACACAATGCAACTCAATGACACACACACCTCTACACGTGCTAACAGACAAACAGCCCAGACACATGCAGGGTAATCCAACACACACACACAGACACACACACACACTATCCAGGCACTCACACTCACTGCTTTAAAAAGATGGCACGCTGCGGCAGCTGCATCAATTATTGACGGCCTTGGAAAGGTTTGGGCTCTTGCTTGTTGGATTGAGCTCTGGAACTCTTGTCACGCACTCACTCCTCCCCAGAACCCGCCCCAGCCCCATCCCTCCCTCCGTCCTCCCCTCCCAGCCTCAGAGTGGATCCTGACTGTACACCAGCTCTTCTCCAGGTTTTTTTCTACAAATACAATATGTTTGCTCTTGAAATATTCATCCTCCACGCCCACTCTCCATTCTCTCTCTCTACCTCTCTCTCACTCTCTCTCCTGTCCTCTTTTTCTCTCTCTCCTCTATGTTCTCTGTCTCCATCTTCCTTGTCGTCCATCCTCACCCAACCTCATCAGATCTCACTGCTGCTCGTCTGAGTGTACATTTTTCATACCTCAAACGAGACAATATCCTCCACATACAGTATGTTCTCACAACAGAAATCTCTAACTGCACTCAATTGCCATAGCACATATTTTTACACCAACAAAATAGTAAGTTGATAGATATCCTCTTACTGTATTGCCATAAAGTAATGTATGTGCCGAGGATACCATGGTTGTAAACATGTTGTAGTGACACCTACAACCTTGTCAAGAGGTTCAGACCTCTTGGGGTAATGGCTAAGGTGACAGACGTAGGTATCTGTGTTCGATATGGAAGGGAACAGCTAATGAAAAGTCTCAGGTATTTAATCTGTGACAATAGGACTCCGACAGAGACTGAGACAGCTCAATATTTCATTCATCCCCCAGCTCACCAAGGCCAAGCTCTCAGCTGCACACACCAGCCAATATTCACGCTAGCTCCACTGACAAATTGGATATTTTTTGGTCTACTGTCTGCAAAAAAATAAGTTCAGAAAGGACAAGAAGCTCAAATGGAGTTTTCTAGGCCTGGACATAGAGGGTTCATTTTACAGATCGTCTGAATGATTCAACCATTCTTCTCCCTCATCTGACAGTCTATAGGGATTTGATGGCCTGAGGAAATGAGATAATACTAATGTTTAATCTACTGAGGGACTGGAGCACAGACAGACCAGCAGACTGCACCCTGCAACACATTCTCACCAGAGCGGCACAGGCTGAAATGACACACACAGAGACAGACCAGCAGACTGCACCCTGCAACACATTCTCACCAGAGCGGCACAGGCTGAAATAGCACACAGAGACAGGACATGCAGTTACACACACAGACCGGGGCAGTACAAGACAGGACATGTCATTTTGGCATTGTTTCATAACACTATTCCTGGCCTGTTATCCGCAGTGCCTATTTTTCCATCTTGTGTCACGACAAGATGCCAGCCCTCAAACCATTTCTTTAACTCTGATTTTAAAGAGGGGGAATAGCAGGAAAGCAATAACACAATGCGGTGTTCATATAAAGAGGCACTGAGCTGTGTCTGGGAGTGACAGGCTCAGATTGAGTGGAGAGATGGTGTCAAGCCTCTCACAGTGATCGTTGTAGCCCTACAGCATGTAACATGGTGATATGTAGCCTTGTCCAAATTGCATAGCCTACTGTTAAAGGACTAGTGCATGTAGGGTTGTATGTAGCCTTATCTGAATTGTATAGTGTACTAGATTTTGTATGGTTGACCTTTATGTAAAAAAGTGAAGTGACTCATATTATTGTGCTATTATCATGTGGTGAAGTAACTGATATTATTGTGCTATTATCATGTGGTGAAGTGACTGATATTATTGTGCTATTATCATGTGGTGAAGTAACTGATATTATTGTGCTATTATCATGTCGTGAAGTAACTGATATTATTGTGCTATTATCATGTGGTGAAGTGACTGATATTATTGTGCTATTATCATGTGGTGAAGTAACTGATATTATTGTGCTATTATCATGTGGTGAAGTGACTGATATTATTGTGCTATTATCATGTGGTGAAGTAACTGATATTATTGTGCTATTATCATGTCGTGAAGTAACTGATATTATTGTGCTATTATCATGTGGTGAAGTGACTGATATTATTGTGCTATTATCATGTGGTGAAGTAACTGATATTATTGTGCTATCATGTGGTGAAGTAACTGATATTATTGTGCTATTATCATGTGGTGAAGTAACTGATATTATTGTGCTATTATCATGTCGTGAAGTAACTGATATTATTGTGCTATTATCATGTGGTGAAGTGACTGATATTATTGTGCTATTATCATGTGGTTGTAACGCTCGTCTTCCTCCTCGTCTGAGGAGGAGCAAGGATCGGACCAAAGCGCAGCGTGGTTTGAATACATATTTTAATTAAAGCAACGAAGACGAAAAACACTTGACAAAAATACAAAACAATAAACGATGTGAACAAACGAACGAAAACAGTACCGTGTGGCGAACAAACACAGACACGGCAACAATCACCCACAAACAAACAGTGAAAACAGCCTACCTTTAATATGGTTCCCAATCAGAGACAATGACAAACACCTGCCTCTGATTGAGAACCATATTAGGCCAAACGAACAAACCTAAACATAGAAACAAATAGCATAGACTGCCCACCCCAACTCACGCCCTGACCATACTAAATAAAGACAAAACAAGGGAAATAAGGTCAGGAACGTGACAGTGGTGAAGTTACTGATATTATTGTGCTATTATCATGTGGTGAAGTGTTACCTCCTACAGGGTGAGTCACCTGCAGTCAGTTCAAACATGGTGATCGGGGTGGCAGTGTGGATTCCATGATAATGACTGTGTCAAGGAAATGTACTGGTGTTGAGTCATACAAGACAAGGTGTGTGTGGCATATCACAGCAGCTGTCAGTAGAACAGATTCAGGCTTGAAGATCGAAGGCGAGGATGATAAAAAAATAAGGAAAGATGGGCACAGTCTGCTCTGAAGCAAGATGCGTTGTCATTCCACAGTGCCCTGAGGCAGTGGGAACAGAAGGGATGTTGCCACAAGATAAGGGATTGGGTAATCTAATGGTTCATCAGGAGTGGCTCTGACCAGTGGCTCACGTCTGGGAAGAGCAGGGTGATTAGCCCGGGGAAGAAGAAATATATCTGATTTGATTTGAGGCTCAGCAAATCAGACTGTTATGAGTTTTTGTTTATCAGTAGTGTTGGTAAAACATGAGCTCTAAACAGATCTATCTTCCACTCTGTTAGTGTCCTCTACTACTCATTAGTCTGGACCTGAGGCCTGAATCATTGATGTGATTCCTATTAACATGACTCTCAGGCATGCAGAACTCTGATAGGCTGTTTGGATGGGATTTTTCTGTTTAGAGATTGGTGATGCATTTTAGTTAGTCAATTGCATTTAATTATTAAAATTATTGTGATGTGTCAATTGTTTCTAGGAATTTGTAAAGGAGGCACTCGTAAGATGGAGGTTTCAGAGAGGAGGCAGACAAGTTGTAGCAGTGCAATGTCCAGGGGGAGGACTTTTATTTAATGTGCAGGAGAGTGAGTGGCAAACTCTACACTGTGTATATGTATACAACAAAAAGGACGATGACTAAGATGAGTACCATAAACTGGGGATAACAAAGTAAATCAAATAATACATTAAACTCAAATAACGCAGGCCTCAATCATGCCTGAACCAGCAGTATGCCAGCCTTACCCATGTCTGCCAGTTACAGAAATGACAAGGCTTAAATAGTACCTGGGATATCCTCCCACCTGGAACATACCAATATTGACCAATCAAATATCACTGGCGTGAAATAAAGACAGGAAATAACCAAAAAGCATGTGCAGGCATTTACATGGACATTTTATAAATGCACACTCTCCAATAACAGGTTAGCAAGAAACATAAGGCATAGCATCGCCCGGGGTAAGGAGTCATAATATCATACACGAACTGACACCAGCTCCGTGACAGAATTCTTGAAAACATTTTTTCCGATGTTGTCTTTCCCAACAAATGCATACTTCCACGTTGACGGGCAATTGAATGGATGTGTGAACTAAACAACAACCAGCTGGCAATGCTAAACATTGCCGAACCAACCATTCCTCCAGCCATCAGTGACCTACTGAGCCCATATCACTGAGCAAACATGGAGACACAATTATCAGACACAGTGAGAGCAAGCAAAGGAGAGAGACCAAGTGGCGTGTTTTGAAATTCTGCAGGGAGCCAGTTGCTACGGTAACAGGGAATGTAGCCAGCTCCGATGGGAGGTGTTTCCACGGCAACGGGTCTCAGTGGCCAAGTGATCTTGCTGAGAGGGAGAAAGAGAAGAGGGAGTGAGAGGAGAGGGGGGGGGGGGGAAATGTATGCGTAAGTGTGTGATGTGAGAGGGGATGTTAAATGAGATGAGAGGAGGAGAGGAAGCTGATGAAAAACGTGTGAGTGTGTCATTGAGGTGTGCCGTGATGCGTGTTTCATTAATTAGTCCATTTAGCGGAGCCTCCGCTCCTCATGGAAATTTCTTAACACTCTCTCTCTGTGAAGTGAGGGTAAAATAAAGAGAGACGGATGGGGTGAGAGGGACTGTGTGAGAGCTGGGATACCCTGGGGTCTCATTTATAAACCGTGTGTACGTACAAAATATACCCCACAATGTACGTGCGCCAGTTTTCACACAAAAGTTTGTATTTAAATTTACTTGACATGAGAATGTTCTCATCTCCCCGCAATTTTTGACCAGGTCTCTCCAACCCTGTTCCTGGAGAGCTATTGTCCTGTAGGTTTTCAGTCCAACCCTAATCTACCACACCTGATTCTAATAATTAGCTGGTTGATAAACTGAATCGGGTTAGTTATAACTGGGTTTGGAGTGAACCTACAGCAGGGTAGCTCTCCAGGAACAGGGTTGGAGGGCCCAGCTTTAGACCATGTGCACATCGTCTAGTGGTTGAAATGTTGTACTGAAAGCTGACAAATATGTCTTTTGTGCTAATGGGGGATATGATGAAAAGCTTATTCATAAAAAAAAATCTGAAAACATATTAACAAGAATGCAACCATTTGCCAATAGTGAGAAGTTAAAATCTTTGTTTTATTTTTAGAATCTGAAATAATTAGATATAGGAATCTTATAATTAGACATATGAATCTTTTTCCTATTTTTATTTTTATAGCAATTGCAGAATATACTGTAATCCTCACCTTTTCTGTCTGTGATGGGTTCATATTCCTGAAGGAGCCATACAACAAATGACACATCTCTCATTTAATTGGATCTAGTAGCCTAGTAAATAGATAGGCTATATGTATTTAAACTTTTGCAATATCGTAGGCAGCTCTGTTTATGTTACCAGTATACAGTTGAATTTAACAGCTGATCTTTTACGTTGGAGTAGACCTACGTATCAAGTTCCATGTTTTTATTGTCACGTGCGCAAGTACAGTGAAATGCCTTTCTTGCTTGCTCGTTCCCAACAATGCAGTAATGAATATCAGTGGTACTATTTTTTTTTTAAAGTCAAGTAGAACAAAACGCTTGAGAAATAGCACTAAGTACTGTAATTTAGTTTTTTGAGTAGCCTACCCTACAATGTTTCAGAATTTGCGGGCATATTTGGGTTGGGGGAAAAGTTGATTATATACACTACCGGTCAAAAGTTTTTGAACACCTACTCATTCAAGGGTTTTTCTTTATTTTTACTATTTTCTACATTGTAGAAAATTTAAATAACATATATGGAATCATGTAGTAACCAAAAGTGTTAAACAAATAAAATATATTTTAGATTTGTCACTGGTGTAGAGAGGAGTAGGCAGGAGGCAGTTGCAGGTTTAGAACTACTGAGTTTGTTTAAGGACTATAGATCAAAGAGACGGAACTCAAATACTGTTGTGCTCAAAACATATCTTCAGAAACAAAAGGCACAGGGCGAACCCAAAGTGCAAAATATAAAGTACTCAGGAAATAGTAGGAGAGATTTCTCTCAGGAAAACAAGTAACATTTGCAATGACCGACAAAGACAAATGGCAGAGGGAGTGTATATATAGAGTGGGGATTGGAACTAGGTGTGTGTGTGTGTGTGATGACGAGACAAGTCCGGGGTTGATGAGTGAAGGGCGTTTGCCAGTAGTAGGATCGGCAGCAGCTAGAAGGCTGGCGACGCCGAACGCCTGAGCTGGACAAGAGGGGGAGCCAAAGCGAAGGCTGGTGTGACAAGAATCTTCAAAGTAGCCACCCTTTACCTTGATGACAGCTTTGCACACTCTTGGCATTCTCTCAACCAGCTTCATCTGGAATGCTTTTCCAACAGTCTTGAAGGAGTTCCCACATATGCTGAGCACTTGTTGGCTGCTTTTCATTTACTCTGCGGTCCAACTCATCCCAAACCATCTCAATTGTGTTGTGGTTGGGGGATTGTGGAGGCCAGGTCATCTGATGCAGCAATCAGCCCTTAAACAGCCTGAAGGTGTGTTTTGGGTCATTGTTCTGTGGAAAAACAAATGATAGTCCCACTAAGCGCAAACCAGATGGGATGGCGTATCGCTGCAGAATTCTGTGGTAGCCATGCTGGTTAAGTGTGCCTTGAATTCTAAATAAATCACAGACCATGTCACCAGCAAAGCACCATCACACCACCTCCTCCATGCTTCATGGTGGGAACCACACATGCATAGGTCATCCGTTCACCTACTCTGCGTCTCACAAAGACACGGCGGTTGGAACCAAAAATCTCCCATTTGGACTCATCAGACCAAAGGACAGATTTCCACCGGTCTAATGTCCATTGCTTGTGTTTCTTGGCCCAAGCAAGTCTCTTCTTATTATTGGTGTCCTTTAGTAGTGGTTTCAATGCAGCAATTTGACCATGAAGGCCTGATTCACACAGTCTACTCTGAACAGCTAATGTTGAGTTGTCTGTTACTTGAACTCTGTGAAACATTTATTTGGGCAGCAATCTGAGGTGCAGTTAATTGCTGATTTCTGAGGTTGGTAACTCTAATGAACTTATCCTCTGCAGCAGAGTAAACACTGGGTTATCCTTTCCTGTGGCGGTCCTCATATGAGCCAGCTTTATCATAGCGCTTGATGCTTTTTGCGACTGCACTTGAAGAAACTTTCAAAGTAATTGACATTTTCTGGTTTGACTGACCTTCATGTCTTAAAGTAATGCTTATTTGAGCTGTTCTTGCCATAATATGGACTTGGTCCTTACCAAATAGGGCTATATTCTGTATACCACCCCTACCTTGTCACAACACGACTGATTGGCTCAAATGCATTATTAAGAAAGAAAGAAATTCCACAAATTAAGTTTTTTAACAAGGCACACCTGTTAATTGAAATGCATTCCAGGTGACTACCTCATGAAGCTGGTTGAGAGAATGCCAAGTGTGCAATGCTGTCATCAAGGCAAAGGGTGGCTACTTTGAAGAATCGCAAATATAAAATATATTTTCATTTGTTTAACACTTTTTTAGGTTACTACATGATTCCATATGTGTTATTTCATAGTTTTGATGTCTTCACTGTTATTCTACAATGTAGAACATAGTAAAAATGAAGAAAAACTGTGGAACGAGTACGTGTCCAAACTTTTGGTACTGTATTTATTTTTAAAAATTCAAATGTTCTGCTGACAGTCCATGACAATTTGCCATTGTTTTCTCATTCAGAAACTGACGCAATCCTTTTCCAGATACAACATAAATTCTGCCAATACCATAAATAGACCAGTAGTTTATGTAAAATCGTTGACAGTAAGGTAGGCTACAGTATTGCTGTGCAATAGGAGCGCGATATCGTTGCATATTTAATCTCAGCGTCTATACCAAGGCAGGGTAAAGAAACACAATAATCTATTGATAAGACAAATTGTTGTTCAATATTTAGTTTTTCTATGCCGTGGCCTAATGGCAATAGTTCCAAATTATACAGCAAATGAAGGGCGTTATTGTCACCATGAAAGGTGAATGGCGGCGGTTTCCAGGTGTTTTAATGCTCGTTCATGTGCACACAGTTTTACGAACGGTCTGATTTATAACAGGAAACATGCGTATGTATGGCGTGCACCAAGTTTATAAATCTCAATATTTTGTGTGAAATTTACACAACGGTTATAAATGAGTCACCTCAGTGGAGCACAGCAGAGACCCCAGCCTCTCCACAGCTCTCTCCACAGCTCTCTCCCAGGCAGCCCCAGCTGCTCTGCCTCCTGTCCATTAAAGCACATTAGCAGCTCCTTTATTATCATGAACAATGTGCAATATTATACAATATTATGACATTGTTTTAATACCTCTTCAAATCTGGCCACTGTACAGTAGTCTACAATGGCTCTGCCCCTCATGCACCTCCTTTTATTTTAAAGAAACACCAAAAGAAATGAAAGAAAAGCTTCGTATCGCCCCCCCCCCCCCAAAAAAAAATCCAATCTCACGCATATTCCGTAATCTCCAATAACCTGGGATGAAAAGTGGCCGGTTCCAAAGGGGGATTAACAATTTCACACTGGTAACATACCCAGTTCAATGCACCGGCTGTCAGCCAGTTAAACGTAGGGCGGCTGATTCACCACGCTCAAATCGAGGAGGAAAGGAGATGCAGCTACCGTCCTGTCTTCTCCTGTCTTGTCCTGGCTGTCCTGTCCTGACTGCTTTCCTTTCCAACTAGATGCCTGGTTCGCCTGCTTAGCTGAAGCCCACACTGAATTGGTTCACTATGTGACTATCTGGGATTGATATTTTTTATGTTTCATTTGAATAGGGACAGAACATTAGATTTGATTGTATTAGGCCTATGCTTTATTCATCCCTGTAGGGATATTATTTTGTCACCTTGACCATGGCATAAAACACACATGCAATAAAATGACAGACAAGCCACTGGGCACACACTGGTTAATCCACAATGTTTCCACTGAAATGACGTTGAACCAACGTGGAATAGACATTGAATTGATGTCTCTGGACAGCTAGAAGCATCTTACATGGTATCATATAACTAAGGTTTCATAATTTAATCTAGCAATTTAAACCATTGACATATTGAGTAAACATATCTCTGTTGCACACCAGCTTTTTAGATGAGCCTTTACATAGGATAATGTTGTCTTTTGAGGCATGTTGAGGCTGCTTTCCATACTACCTGTCTTTATCTGAGGCAAGCAGCCAGGTGCTGAGTGAAGTCTAGTGCTCAATCTCTGATTGGGTAACAGTTGAGTTGACAGTTGGGTGTTGCAGTCATAGAGATCTGCAGTGGAGCTCCAACTAGAGCTAAGCCTTTGATTCCTTAAACCCCCGAGGGTACAGATGTAGGATCTTAATTTGACCAGTATTATTATATATATATATAGTATGTTATACAATTCTCAGCAACAAAAGAGTTAAGCTCCTACATCTGTAACACTTTAGCTGGGAGGCCTTCATCACATCTGGAAGAGTTACACAACACTTGGCATTAACATGATGACATTACTAGTGTGATGTTCACTGTCATGGACGACCAGTATGTTACATGGAAATTGCATTTCATGGTTTGTGTCGGTGGACCAGGTTATCTAATGTTAATTTCAGTGGACTTGATGTTGAGATTCTGATGGTATTGACTAACTGCTGGACTTGCATGTTCGGAAGTTTCCTTTTGAAGCACAGGAACAGTTTACAGCCTACTAATGCAAAGTTAGACAAGTTCAGTTTTCAAAGTCCAAGGTCCTCCCTAGTGTCAGTGGAGACGTTGAAACAGCAGGACATTCTGGGCAGACCTCCTTGTGTTGTTTGAAGATCAGAACAGTTACTGTACGCACGTAGGTTCCCACTTCTAGTGTGACGAAGGTGCATGACTCGGAGAGAGAACGCATCTGTCAAGACGTGGGAGTCAGAGAGGGGGAGAGAGAAAGAAGGTGGGGTGGCCTCTCTTTAACCAATCACTACATTCTCTAAAGAGAAATCCTGACTACAATAGAACCGTCAATATAACAAGTCTGGGAATGAGTGCCTCTCAATAAGAATCATTCCAGAGCACATGAATCATTTTAGTGTCAATGGGAGTTAGTGTTGATTGAATTGTAAGGTTTTCATTGACTGATAGGATGACTCTTGCTGTGTCTTCAGTCTCTGTTCTATTGTTTAGTAAATGGAGAGAAAGTATTAGGTAAACAAATGGATAACAACAAAAGCGGTGCACTAGTGCTTGTTTCTGTGTAAGTCCATATTTCAAATGACTAAAGCCTTGCCTCTAATGGAAGAAAACATCTAGATAAAACCCTTAGTGTATGAATGCATAAACAAACCACTTATAAAGGAGTGGAGAGACAGAATATGAACAGAAGATGGATACATTGAATGGAATGATTAAAATGTGCTCCTACACTATAGCATTGATACAAATACTGTGTGTGTGTTTGAGTCACGGCTGTGAACCCATCTGTGTGAATGGGGGAGTTTTGTGGAGGAGATGCCTACAAGTCTGTTGGGTGATATGCTCCTGGACCTGGACTGGTCCCATCGTCTGTGGGAGACAGGACTCTGCCCGCCATCCACAGCCTCATGACTTCAGGAGAAGTTTGGGACCTTTGCAGAGGAGAGATGCCTACTGTAAGTCACGACTTACTGTGCTGCTTATTCTCCAAGCCACAGCCTGATAGGTCAGGATGATAAGCAGGCGCTCAGAGAATGGAGCTGTAGGCTAGTAAGGTTTTTTTCTACTAAGTATCTATGATGCTGTATATGTACGGACCAGTGCACATATGACTCAGAAAAATTATACACACTGTAGGTTTACTTCTAAGAGGTATAGCCACCATAGAAATAGAATCCCCAAAATATGACGATCACCATCATGAACTGGTTTATATAACTGCTGACCAATCTCTCCATCTCTGGACTCTGATGTTTGTGTCAGCTGATAGCCTACGCCCCTTATTTTAAGCCACATCTGAAATTCAATTAAATGTTGCTCTGTGGCTTTTGGCTGGTTTCTGGCCGGTGCTGTGGCCCTACGTGACCTGTGGGGTGCCGGGGTGATTATAGACCATCTGCTCCCAGTGGGCCCAGCTGGATGGGACACTGCTGTAATCTGGTTGGATGAAGTCCGGGTCGCTGAGGGACAATGTCACAGTATAACCATAAATAAGACCCTCTACCAGGATGATCTAAAGCCATGTTTTATTTGATTTGATTGTGTAAGGCATCCACTAATTTCTGGGTTGAAGGAAAGACAACAATCCTCCATTACAGGGATGCATTCATTGTAGAATAATAGTGAAGACATCAAAACTATGAAATAACACATATGGAATCATGTAGTAACCAATTTCTTTTTTAACAAATTAAAATAAATGTTATATTTGAGATTCTTCAAATAGCCACCCTTTGCCTTGATGACAGATTTGTTCTTGGCATTCTCTCAACCAGCTTTTCCAACAGTCTTGAAGGAGTTCCCACGGGGCGGCAGGGTAGCCTAGTGGTTAGAGCGTTGGACTAGTAACCGAAAGGTTGCAAGTTCGAATCCCCGAGCTGACAAGGTACAATCTGTCGTTCTGCCCTTGAACAGGCAGTTAACCCACTGTTCCTTGGCCGTCATTGAAAATAACAATTTGTTCTTAACTGACTTGCCTAGTTAAATAAAGGTTTAAAAAAAATAATATATATATATGCACTCTGCGGTCCGACCCATCTCAATTGGTTGAGGTCGGGGGATTGTGGAGGCCAGGTCATCTGATGCAGCATTGTCCTGTTGAAAAACAAATGATAGTCGCACTAAGCCAAAACCAGTTGGGATGGCGTATCGCTGCAGAATTCTGTGGTAGCCATAAGCGTGCCTTGAATTTTAAATAAATCACAGACAGTGTCACCAGCAAAGTACCCCCACACCATCACACCACCTCCTCCATGCTTCATGGTTGGAAATACACATGCGGATATCATCCGTTCACCCACATCGCAGTTGAAACCAAAAATCTCCAATTTGGACTCCAGACAAAAGGACAAATTTCCACTGGTCTAATGTCCATTGCTCATGTTTCTTGGCCCAAGCAAGTCTCTTCTTATTATTGGTGTCCTTTAGTATTGGTTTCTTTTCAGCAATTTGACTTCGACCATGAAGGCCTGATTCACTCAGTCTCCTCTGAACAGTTGATGTTGAGATGTGTCTGTTACTTGAAGCATTTATTTGGGTTGCAATTTCTGAGGCTGGTAGCTCTGAACTTAGAGCAGACTCGGATGATTCTGGGTCTTCCTTTCCTGTGGCGGTCCTCATGAGAGCCAGTTTCATCATAGCGTTTGATGATTTTTGCGACTGCACTTGACGAAACTTTCAACGTTTTTGAAATGTTCCGTATTGACTGACCTTCATGTCTTTAAGTAATGATGGACTGTCTTTTCTCTTTGCTTATTTGAGCTGTTCTTGCCATAATATGGACTTGGTCTTTTACCAAGTAAGGCTATCTTTTGTAGGTAGTCCTGAGGTGTGGTCCTTGGGCTCCGGTTCTCCGGAGGGGAGAGAAAGATGGGCGAATTAGATGGAGCATACTTAAGATCACACAGTACTATAGTTTGACCCGTTCCGAAATAGACCTTAGGCTTTCCCAACCGGACCTAATATGCATACATTTATTAGTTTAATATAGAGACCGGTTCCGAACGAACCCGAGGACAACTAGAACCATTCTGTATAGACCTGGTTAGATCCAGACCTGATCTGAATGAGGGAAGCAGCAGAAAAGTCATTTTTTTTAAGCTATTTTATTAACCGGAGCTGATAAAGGGAGAGAGGGATTCCGCTCTAGCAGGCGGGGGATGGGGCTGTACTGTGAGCGAGTGACACGGGAAGAGGGAGGGAGAGACAGCTACCAACCAAGCCGACTCGCGCTATAGTAGATTTAACGTTGCCATAGCTAGGTTATTTATCATCAATATGATTATGTAGTATCTGCTTTGAATGCATCAAACCGGGAGAAGCTCGTTAAGCTAACATAAGCTAGCTAGGCTAATTGAGGCTGCATGCACTTTCTCATCCTACAGTTACAAACAACATCTCCTTTCAGAATATTAAGTAGCAGTCTACCTGTTGGTTATTGGTAGCAGTCTACCTGTTGGTTATTGGTAGCAGCCTACCTGTTGGTTATTGGTAGCAGCCTACCTGTTGGTTATTGGTAGCAGTCTACCTGTTGGTTATTGGTAGCAGTCTACCTGTTGGTTATTGGTAGCAGCCTACCTGTTGGTTATTGGCTATCCTTCTCCTTTAACTTTTAATTTAGTAAATGTAATTCCATTTTCCATTGATTTAAATATCTCCTAACTTTTGCCACAAACTGAGGCTCTATGATTGTAGCTTATTGCAGCTTTGATGACTTATGATTGGCCAACAACTACAACAAGCTGCATTCTCCACTCTCATGAAAAGCAAGAGTAGCAGCATACATTTATCTCACTACTGCAGCAGTCACGTTCGGATCTGTACGGGCTTTTCCGGACAAGTCAGTTAAAATTACACATACATGAGACAATCATATCAGATCCAACCCAGATCCGTGACATTTAGAATTCTGGATCCACACGTTCCTGGATCGTGTCTCGTGTATTCAGGCACAGGTAGATCCGTGAAGACCTCTACACAGGACACCAGATAAGACAGGACTGGAGACTGAGACCGGGGGGGTCGGGGGACACTGGCCCAGTCCAACAATACCCACGGATAAGTCCCAACCAGGCAGGATATAACCCACCCACTTTGTCAAAGCACACCACCGGAGGATATCAACAGACCAGGAACGTACTACCCTGAGACAAGGCTGAGTATAGCCCACAAATATCATAGTAAACATTGTTCTATTGATTGAATGCATCTGAAGTGCGTTCTTGCAGTGCAATAATCTTTTGTCTTCTTAGCCTGGAACCTAACAGCTTTTATTGAACTGTGGCCTCTTAACCATATCCCTGGCATGATGTCTACTTTTGTCCGCTATTGTGCATGTCAAATTGGATCTCTTTTGTGCATATCAATTTGGCCATTCAGCAAAAGTAGCGTACATTGGGGGTTAAGCCCAGCAGGTTAAGGGTCTACCAATCCGCCACTAAGCTGGTGTGTTAGGTATCTAACACAAACTGGCAACCACAACAATTTAGCAGTGGGGTTTTAATTAGTATGGAGCGATGATGGGGGTTGATGTTGATGGCACGCTATTCCCTATATAGTCAAATGTATTTTACATATATTTATTTTATAAATATAGTGCACTATTTGTGATCAGGGCCCCCATTTGGGACACACACCTTAACTGTCTCCATGCTCCACCAGACCAGACTCTCTGCATCCCTGTGTGTCTGACGCACCTCTCTCATTATCATGGACCCAGCCTGCCTGGCAGATGAGGAAGAGACCCTGGCAAAGCCAATGAATAATTAAACACTGTGATTACAATGATGAGTACTCCCAAATCTATTTCACCATTTAGTCTGAGCCCAGCGATGGGATGGAACAACAGCAGAGTGTGGGGCTTTGTGTGGAGGCGGTGAGGGGTGGGCTAGGAAGGTGGTGTGAAGGGAGTGTGGGTTGGGAAGGTGTGGTTTGGGGAGGGAAGGTGTTGTGGTGAGGGAAGGGGAAGGTGTGGTGAGGGGAGGGTGGTGTGGGGAGCGAAGGGAGTGTGGGTTGAGAAGGTGTGGTTTGGGGAGGGAAGGTGGTGAGGGAAGGTGTGGTGGGGGGGGGGGAGGGAAGGTGTGGTGTGGGGAGTGAAGGGAGTGTGGGCTGGGAAGGTGTGGTTTGGGGAGGGAAGGGAAGGTGGTGATGCAAGGGAAGGTGGTGATGCAAAGGAAGGTGGGGAGGGAGGGGAAGGTGGTGAGGGGAGGGAGGGGAAGGTGGTGAGGGGAGGGAGGGAAAGTGCGGTGGTAAGGGGAGGGAGGGAAGGTGCGGTGGTGGGGAGGGAGGGAGGGGTGGTGTGGGGAGCGAAGGGTAGGTGGGGAGGGAAGGTGGTGAGGGGAGGGAGGGAAGGAGGGGAGGGAGGGAGGGAAGGTGCGGTGGTAAGGGGAGGGAGGGAAGGTGCGGTGGTGGGGAGGGAGAGAGGGAGAGAAGGTGTGGTGGTGGGGAGGGAGGGAAGGTGTAGGGAGGAGGGATAGGAGGGAGAGACGGGGGGAGAGGACAGATCAAAGGGAATGTGTGAGGAATGGAGGTATAGTCTAGGAGGGAAGGATAGTACAGAGAATTGAGGGGGGGATTGAGAGGGAGGGAGGAGGGAGAGGACAGAGATCAAAGACAATGTGGAAGGGGTGGAAGGATGGAGGGATAGTCTTGGAGGGAAGAATAGTACAGAGAATGGAGCGGGGATTGAGGGAGGGAGAGGACAGAGATCAAACGGAATGTGGGAGGGATGGAGGGATATTCTCGGAGGGAAGGATAGGACAGAGTGGAGGGGGGATTGAGAGCGAGGGAGGGAGAGGACAGAGATCAAATGGAATGTGGGTGGGATGGAGGGATAATCTAGGAGGGGAAGATAGGACAGAGAGTGGAGGGGGGGATTGAGAGCGAGGGAGGGAGAGGACAGAGATCAAATGGAATGTGGGTGGGATGGAGGGAAAATCTAGGCGGGGAAGATAGGACAGAGAGTGGAGGGGGGGATTGAGAGGGAGGTTACAGAGAGCAGAGGTAAGGTGGGAGGGAAGGAAGAATGGGATAGGAGGGAGAGGACCGAGGGTAGAGGGAAGTTGGAAGGGAGGGAGGGAGGGGCAGCAGGGCCGGGCAGCCACCCACTCTCTGACCATCTGTGCGGCAGAGAACCACAGAGACAGAGACAGGCACAGCACGGCTTCAGGCTGTGTGTGTTTGTAAGTGTGCGTTTCAGCGTGTGTGTACATGCGTGCATGCATTTCTGTGCATCCGTTCATGTGCATTAATGTGTTTTAATCCGTGTGTGTGAGTACATTTGTGTACAGTATTTATCCCAGTGTATGTGCTTATCTGTGTGTGTGCCTCGCCCTTACGTTGGATCCCTGTGTGTGTGTGTGTGTGTGTGTGTGTGTGTGTGTGTGTGTGTGTGTGCGCGCACCTCGCCCTTGCAGTGTCACCCGGCCAGCCAGCCCTCAGGGAGAAGGGATGTAAATTAGCAGGTGAAATAACCCAGATCCCTACTGCCAAGGGATTAACCCCTCAGAGGTCCCATGTCTCCAGTTCACCACCCGACCCCACTAAACATCCATCAACATCAGTACACCAGTCTGAACATAGACTTAACATGGTCCTCTCAACACACAGCCCTTAGCTACAGATCTAAGATCAGCTGACCCTTCCCAAGTCCTAACCTTAACCACTAGAGGGAAGAAAACCAAACTGACCTTAGATCAGCGTCATTAGGCTTGGACACCGCCTGCCCCCCCCCCCCCCCCCCCCCCACACACACACATAGGAAGTGATGAGTCGGTGTCAGACGTGCAGCTCAGCTAACATTTATGGCAGGGCCATCTGATGGATTAAAGGGATTGGCAGACGATGGAGTGGCTCCTCCCCCTCCGCTGCCTGGCCTTGCCATGTAGGACTTGGTGATTGCATCATATCAGAGGATGAAGTCATCCTGCAACAAAAGGCAGGCAGGAGGGAACAGGTGCTGCATATTTAATTAGACAAAGGGGTGGGCCGTGGCGATGCCAGAGGAATATGTAAATTTGATGGCGGCCCTGGCCTGGCACGAGCTAAATCCAGCTGACACAGAGATATTTATGGGCAAGATTATGGTTTTCGTTTGGTCTCTTTATTTGTCCCCTGTACTCAGTCACACACATGCATCTGCATTGTAGCTTAACTACCTCCTATCAGAGGTGTATCTGAGAAATGAGGATGACTGTCTCTCTTTTTTTCTTCATGCTATGCTAGGATATTCCCAGACCGCTGTGCTTCCCCCTGCCCTTTGTGCTCTTTGTGTCAGAGTACTCAATACCTCCTTGTGATGTTTTCTTCCTTGGAGAATAGGGAACATGGGGACTAGGGAGTACTGTTCATGAAAGGAGTAGAGTCCATCCATCCCTAGTTAGTGGATGTTGGAGAAAAAGAGGGAAATATCAATGGAGAATGAGGAGCAAGAAAGAGGGAAGGAACCAGGAAAAGGCAAAAAGGCAATTGATGTCTCTGGGCTTGTGTCAACAGGCAATTATTAATGATGAGGTGGGCTCTGGCTCTTTTCCTCTGTGCAGTGGTTGAGTCAGGGAGCACTCCTCTCCTGTCCACTGTGTTTAGCTCCCTCAGCACTAAGGTGTGATTTGTGGGAGAGAGAGGGGGAAGGGAGAGAGAGAGAGGGAGGGCCTTGAAGGAGGTGGAGGGAGAGGGGTGGGTGATGGGGCACCACACACACCCCTCAAACACACACACACCTCAGCTCACACTGTACTGTACATCTCTGGGAGACATCCAGGCCTTTACTGTCCAATTAAGGTTGGCCCAGGGGGGAAAGTACAGAACAGAGCAGCTCTCCAGCCTCCGCCGCTCTCATCTCTCTCTTCATGGAGGAGCTGGGTAATTGTTAACAGATTGGGAAGTGTTATTGTGAAGCAGTGTGGATCAGGACGTCTCAGACCGACCGGTCGCCGCTGTGGTCACAGCAGAGAGGTCTTAGTGGTCTTAAGCCTAATTGACTAAGAAATAGAATGAAAAGCCCCCGTCCTGGCAGGCAGAGGAACTGGCTTTTCTACTGAGCAGAGAACGAAGAGACTATTAGAGAGATAATTAAAAGGAGTCAAAAACTGACAAAACATACTTTTTATGTGAGACTAATTATCAGTTCCAATTCCATTAGGACTAATATTAAAAGTCTACTGAATATATAGAAAAAATTAATTACACCTGGAAATGTGTTTGCTCTAGCGGTCTATTCCTGCTACCCTTTAGCAAAAGCATCTTCTCAGTTGACTGCCTTGGTTAGGTGGGGGCTACACTTGACTGATTTACCATTTAAACCGGATTAGTGACTGGCTGCCAGATTCCCCTAGTGTGCCAAGGCAAACGCCAAGAACACACCAGCACCTTTCATTCAGGCTTTTGGTACTTCCTCCTAAAACTCATTTAGAGCAATTAGCAGAGGGCATGCTGTCTTGTCTGACCAACCAATCACAGCCAGAGAATCCATCTCCTGACAGGGACCTAAACAGTTAGGATTTTGATGTTCAAAATGTTCCAGATAGAGGTGCATTGTATAGAATATATATGACATTATATTATGTGTAATAAACTGTCATGCCAGGTCTATGCAGTACATCTTCTATCTGCAACCCACCAGATTGAGCAGGCCCCGGGTGACTGTAGAACAGGCGTGCTAAACAATTGTCATAAGTAAATGACAGAGTGACGGCAGCTAGTTCCTGTTCACACGCATGTAACTGTACCGTTCCTTCTGTAAACAACAGTGTTAGTCAGCCTGTCTGATTCACTGACAACAGAGATACAAGGCTTCTTTAATGAGTCTGTGTGTGGGTGGGAGAGTTTCTCTCCTGGGTCTCTCGATTGAAATTGACTGATTTCATGCATTTATGAACAATTTCATGCATTAATGAACACACTGAGATACTGTACCTTTTTATGAAGCGAGGCAGCCTTGTTGTCAATTCAGCATTTTAATTTTGAGTTTCAAAATGACTATAATGCAAATATGCCAGGGCTTTTATTTCCTGAACTGAATGCAACGGAGCTCTGATTGGAACATTTAAACTTGGACTATCATGGCTTGCAGTGGTACTTTCATGCAATCAGACCTGTGACTTTTCCCAGTCAGCGCCATGCTGAGACACTGCGTGGTAGGGTGGCAGTCACACCACGGAGGAGTGGGAGAGAGTGGGAGGGTGGGATGTCTATCCTTGTGTGATGGTTGTCATGGTGGTGAGATGGTGAAATGCAGAGTGATTATTCCCAAAGTGGGTCAAAGACAGCATGTCCATAACTGCTGGCAGGACATGGTAACTCTGAAGAGGAGAGAGAGAGAGAGAGAGAGAGAGAGAGAGAGAGAGAGAGAGAGAGAGAGAGAGAGAGAGAGAGAGAGAGAGAGAGAGAGAGAGAGAGAGAGAGAGAGAGAGAGAGAGAGAGAGAGAGAGAGAGAGAGAGAGAGAGAGAGAGAGAGAGAGAGAGAGAGAGAGAGAGAGAGAGAGAGAGAGAGAGAGAGAGAGAGAGAGAGAGAGAGAGAGAGAGAGAGAGAGAGAGAGAGAGAGAGAGAGAGAGAGAGAGAGAGAGAGAGAGAGAGAGAGAGAGAGAGAGAGAGAGAGAGAGAGAGAGAGAGAGAGAGAGAGAGAGAGAGAGAGAGAGAGAGAGAGAGAGAGAGAGAGAGAGAGAGAGAGAGAGAGAGAGAGAGAGAGAGAGAGAGAGAGAGAGTAAACAAATAAATCCAGGGCATATTGAGGGAACGCAGGCAGAGTGTTTGTGATTTAGTATTTGTTATCACGGCAGGCCCATCTAATCTGGTGGTGAATCAGGGAGAGCTGGGATTGGCTGAGGTGCTGCGGAGCCTCCTCTCCACGCTGGAGGTCAGGCCATCTGGCTCCAGATGGACTCCTATTGATCGGAGGGCGGAGGGAGCATGGCGATCCAGTTGCAGGCGTACATCATCGATTTTCTGCTGAAGTGCAGGAGTGGAGAGAGCAGGCTGCAGGGGGTGTGTTGTGGGGGGGGTGTGTGTGTGGGGGGGGGGGGGGGGGGGGGGTGAAAGCTGGAGCACAGCAGAGCTGTCAGGTCATCTTCTCAAATATCCAGGAGTATTTTTTTGTGGCGTTGACCTTCCCTGAGTCAGAGACATATCTATTTAACCACTACCTCAGCAGGCACAGTGGCTTGTCAGTGTGGGCTGTGTGTAGCTTAAGCAAGAGCTTTTATTCTCTCACACACACACATTCCTCAACACACATCAATAACGTGCTCCCGGAAAGCTGCCAGTTCAGCAGAAATCAACATCTCTAAGCACCACTCTTAATAATATGCAAACAGTTTTTATGTCCACTTACTGTATATGGGGAGTTGAGTCTAAAGTCACGTACAGTACCAGCAGTCACTCATAGAGACTTTAATTAACAAAGTACAGAGTACTAAGGTTATCACTGAACTCCAAATAAATTGGGTGTCTGCACCATTCTGGAGCTCCAAACCCCATTCCTCAAGGCCTCCCTAAGCCACATCCATACAGCTTTAATTATAATCCAATGAACTCATTATCATGGTTTCCATTCATATCTAAAGTGGGGCTCTAAAGCTCAGACTCCTCCGGTCCTATTATATTTATTGTATATTTATTAATGGGTTTTGTATATATTTATTAATGGGGTTTATATATATTTATTTCCGATTATTATACATTTCAATTAGAACTTCAAACATTTTAGCAGCTTTCGGCTGAGGCAGAGCTTCCCTTTGATCAGATTTCACTCGTCCTGCTTTCCTCTCTCTCTCTTCTCCTCTCCCCCTTTACCCCTGGGCATCTTGATGCTAATAGGCTGAGTGTTGCTCTTCTTGCCTGTCAGTCCGCCTGTCTGTCTATGAAGATTAAAGCAGTTGGGCCAGTCATAAGACGGGTTGAATGGGTTCTGGGTTGCCATTTGCCAGTTTCAGTGTGGATAGGGATATTGTTTGAACTTTCTGTCATATCAGTTTTCATAAGTGACTCTTGGCTGTTAAGCCAGGAGAATGGCAAGACTGAGCTAAATGGTTTGTTAGGGAGATGTTCAAGCATGTCTTTGAAATATTCCCCTACTTTTTCTGCACCAAAGAGGAGTCATATCTCTGTGCTATATATACTGTATGTGTGAACACAACACCTGATAACTCCATCCCTCTATGTCCCTTTCTAAAATAATCCTAGTGAGGCATTGACGTCATAATACTCAGCTTGTGTTACAAAACGAGCATGTTTGGTCTCTACATCTGCAGATCTTATCTTTTTGTCTCCCCCCCTCGACTCTCCTCCTTTCCTCTCCCTTCCCTTCCTCTCCTACTCTCTCCCCTCCTCCCTCCCTCTCCTGTGTGTTAATGTACTTGAAGTGGCCCGGCGGTCAATGAGCTTGTATTAACACCTGACTGGGAGCAGCGGGGCTGGGGCCGGCTGGTGTTTGTTCCTCCATGGTGCCTCCCCTGGGCCCGACCCCCAGGCTGCAGGCAGAGGGAACGGATCCCATGATCAATAACATCCTAGCAGGCTACTGAGAGAGGGGAGGAAAGAGAGAGGAGGTGGGAGGATGGAGATGGAGGGAGAGGAAAAGAGAAAGAGCTAAGGGAGAGAGACCGTAGGGGAGAGAATAAAGGGGAGTGGTAGAAAGAGGATAAGAGGGGCAGATGGGAGCAGGCTTTACAGTATATAGTTGTTGTACACTTCCTATTTATCCACCCTATCTTTATATTCTCAACGCTTAACATTGCTAACAGAACCAGGGCGTAGTTTGTCAGTCGATAAGTCAGACTTTTCATCTGCTTTGGGTGTCACTCAACGCACGATCTGGTATAAATATTTTCTGATCCTTGTTTCTGCCAATTTTCTCAATCACTGTAGCTACAGTGTGTGAGACTAAATGGTATATGCATTAGCTTGAAAGTCCATCTCTCTCTATACACACAGACACACACTCTCTCTCACGGCAGCTAAGCCATTGTCTGTGTTGGGAGATAGATCAGAGAGACTATACCAGCTGGTACATTTAGTCTAATCTAAGGTCCTGTCCTTCATTCTCAAACTCGATAATATCCCACCACTTTGTTTGTATTGACTGCTCTTCATCTCTCTCGCTCTCTCAATCCAATTCAAGGGCTTTATTGGCATGGGAAACATATGTTAATATTGCCAAAGCAAGTGAAGTAGATAATAAACAAAAGTGAAATATAATAAAAATTAACAGTAAACATTACACTCACACTCTCTCTCTCAGGACAACCATAACAAAGTATTTCTCTCCCTCCACCTTACCACCTTCCTTCCTCTCTACTTCCATCTATTACTCTTTCTATTTCTCAATGTGTCTTTTCTTGTTCTACCTCCCCTCACCCCCTCTCTTCTCCCTCTCCCTGTCTACCTCCCTCTCTCTAGGCCTTGGCCATGGCTGAGGTGAATGGACCAGGGCCCCTGGTTGCCGAGCCGCAGATTGCCATGTTCTGTGGGCGTCAGCTGCTGCACATGAACCCTGAGACTGGCCAATGGGAGCCTGACCCTCAGGGCCGCCAGGGCTGCTTCACAGAGCCCAACCAGATCCTGTCCTACTGCCAAGAGGTAGGAGCCAACAACACTGCTATGGTTATGAGATCGACCTCATACTGCACTGTTACTGTAATGCTCATCTCCAATGCTGCTGCAATAGCATACTAGAGAGCAGATACTTTAGATAGGTTTATGGATATAAAGATAGTGGTAGATTCAGGGCCTTCAGAACGTACTCATACCCCTTGACTTATTCCACATTTTGTTGTGTTACAGAATGAATTCAAAATGGCTTTAAAAAAAATTCTACACACAATAATGACAAAGTGAAAACATGTTTTTGCAAATGATTACAAGCATACCAAGAGCAGCCACAACTATGCTTGAAAATAGGGAGAGTGGTACTCAGTAATGTGTTGTGTTGGATTTGCCCCAAACATATTTAAGATAAAAATGGAATTGCTTTGCCACATTTTTTGCAGTTTTACTTTAGTGCCTTGTTGCAAACAGGATGTATGTTTTGGAATATTTTTCTTCTGTACAGACTTCTTTCTTTTCACTCTGTCAATTAGGTTAGTATTGTGGCATACGGTAACTGCAATGTTGTTGATCCATCCTCAGTTGTATCCTACCACAGCCATTAAACTCTAACTGTTTTAAAGTCACCATTGGCCTCATGGTAAAATTCCTGAGCGGTTTCCCTCCTCTCCGGCAACTGAGTTAGCAAGGACACCTGTATCTTTGTAGTGACTTGGTGTATTGATACACCATCCCAAGTGTAATTAATAACTTCACCAAGCTTAAAGGGATACATATATATATTTACCCATCATTGGAAAACATCCCTGGTCTTTGTGGTAGAATCTGTGTTTGAAATTCACCGCTCGACTGAAGGACGTTACAGATAATTGTATGTGTGGGGTACAGAGATGAGGTAGTCATTCAAAATGTTACACACTATTGCACATGGAGTGAGTCCATGCAACTTAATATGTGACTTGTTCAGCAGATTTTTACTCCTGATCTTATTTAGGCTTGCCATAACAGGGGTTGGGGTTGAATACTTATTGACTGAAGACATTTCAGCTTTTACATTTTTTATTGATTTGTAAACATTTAAAAACATCATTCCACTTCGACATTATGGGGTGTTGTGTATAGGCCTGTGACAATTTTTAAAAAATGTTATCCATTTTAAATTCAGGCTGTAACAGCATTTGGAAAAAGTCAAGGGGTGTGAATACTTTCTGAATGCACTGTAAATGGGTGGACAGACTGGTATAGATAGATACCTCACACAACATTACAAATATGAGTAGTAGTAACCAACCCTAATCTCCCAATCTGTCTCACTTGGTTTGTCTTGTCCTATCAAATCTATATATTTCCGTATATATAGTGGAGTGATGGTGGTCAGGAGGAAATATTTATTGATATTTCCTGAATATTAATACTACCATCCATCGATCTTCCTCCTGCCACGTTTATCCCCCTAATTCCTGAACGTCTCCTGCATGCCAAATTTAAGGCATATCAATGGCGTAACAGGCCTAGCCACAGCCTTGGTTTGATTTGAGACTCGTTGCTCCCCCTCTGAAACAAGAGCAAGGAGACAGTTTTTATAAAACGACATCATGCGCCACCTGGTGGCTAAATGAAGCACAGCAGGTAAAGAAAACAGCAGTCACACAGTTGAAATGGCTGTAATGTGATTACCCAGCTCATTATGCGTCTGTGATTGCTTTTCCACAAAAGCGTTCCTTTTTCCTCAACGTCTGTGGATCCGGCTCTGACAGTGTGCCAAATACATTTCTCAATCCATTAAACCTCATTATAGGGCTGTGCGTATGCCATTGCCCTACATTTTAATTGAAAGTAGTCAGATGTGAAATTGGGATTATTGAAATAATTGGAAGTGGGATTGTATAGGTCAACTTGTTTTCAGCCTGGAATTTTCTCTACAACTTAAGGAGAATATCAGTGTACGACCTGCATAGTCAGAAAATAGACCCTTAGGGCCGAAGTGTTTCAGACCGTTGCATGAGTCTCTCCTTTTTACCTTTCTCCCTATTGATTGTGCTATCCTTCTTCCCTCTCCTCCTCACTCCCTCTCCTACTCTCTCCCTCTCCTACTCTCTCCCTCTCCTCCTCTCTCCCTCTTGCCCTCTCTCATTCTGTCTACTGTACGTCTCCTCTCTCCTCAACCCTCCTTTTTCCCTCTCAATTTGTCTGACCCTGTTGTCTCTCTCCTCTCTCTTGTCCTAACTCCTCCCTGATGTCCTGTCTGTCCATATCGTCCATCCATCTTTCTGTCTGTCTCTCCCGCCGTCTTTCTGTCTGTCTCTCCCGCCGTCTGTCTGTCCGTCCATCTGTCCAACCAGATGTACCCAGCCCTACAGATCTCCCATGTGGAGGAGTCCTCCAGCCCTGTCACCATCCCAGCCTGGTGTAAGAAGGGCTGGGGCCACTGCCAGACACGCCCCTTCATCGTCATGCCCTACCGCTGCCAGGGTAAGAACCACATGTCTGCAATGTCTGCACCCTCAGCATCATCATCATCATCCTTCTAATCTTCAGCATATCCCTACACAAATATCACTCAAAACATTGCACAACTTCCCTTTGATCACCCACCCCATATCGGACGGATAACTTTATTATATTAATAAGTAACATCATGTCATCATTATGTTTAATACAAAGCATGTAATTTCAGTTATATGGTTAAGTAGCGTTCAAATTCAGCCTCGGGGAAGTAATAATAGAAACGGACATAGTATGTCTAATAGTTCATTTGAATGGATTCCATTGTCAAAGCTTTGTCAGGTGCACCAAAGGGCTTCACTCCATCAAAATGGTGGGAAGGTCTTTCAGTCTGTGTTGAATATTAACCCACTTGTCCCCACATTTTTCCAAACATTCCACTATGCACATCTTACACCATTAGTAACCCTAACACGTAATCCAAATTGATTAAAAAATTATAGTAATTGAAAGGTATGTACAAAGAATTGTGACTGATGGGAACATACAGTGCTCTGCCTATAATAAAATGAACAGACATTTGCCCCAATATCTACTGTATATACCTCAGCTCATTTACCCACACACCCCATCCCTCTTACCCCCATGCCCTAACCCTAACACCCACATGCCAATACCCTAATATTGATACAATCAAGTAATGATACACCCATATCCTAGCCCTAAATGATACACCCATATCCTAGCCCTAAATGATACAACCATATCCTAGCCCTGAATGATACACCCATATCCTAGCCCTGAATGCCCTATTTGTTACTCATAGACCTCATCCTTTGTCAATACACCTCATCCCTGATACTTGCCTATCTCAGCCCTTTTACCCACTTTCCTTAGGCCTATATTCCCCATGTCACCAACAGTAACCTATATCCAGCTATTCGCTGCACACCCCAACCCTGTTATGCTAATATCTTAGTCCTGTGACCTCTTACTTGTATACGCTAATCATTTCATAGATAAACTCATAGTACAGTGGTATTGTCACGGCCGTTTAAAGGAGTGGACCAAGGCGCAGCGTTTTGAGCGTAAATACTTCTTTATTTAATGATGTCACCAACAAAACAATAAATATCCAAACGACACGTGACGCCAACGTAGTGCATCCAGGCAACTAAACTTGGACAACTACCCACAAAACCAACATGGAAAATGGCAACCTAAATAGGCTCCCCAATCAGAGACAACGATAAACAGCTGTCTCTGATTGGGAACCCATTCAGGCCACCATAAACCTACATACCCCTAGACAATACAAAATCCCCATAGATAACCAAAAAAAACTAGACAATACAAAAACCACACAGACCACCCTTGTCACACCCTGACCTAACCAAATAATAAAGAAAGCAAATATAACTAAAGTCAGGGCATGACAGGTATGTTGCCAGAAAGGATTTGAATGGGCAATAGACGTCCATACAGACCCATTATCTGTATGAGCCTTGTTTAGCCCTACATTCTTAGAAAAAAGGGTTCCGAAAGGGTTCTTTGTTCAGCTGTCCCCATAAGAAAACTATTTTTTGGGTTCCAGGTAGAATCCTTTTGGGTTCCATGTAGAACGCTCTGTGGAAAAGGTTCTACATGGAACCCAAAATAGTTTTACCTGGAACCAAAAAGGGTAATTGAAAGGGTTCTGCTATGAGGACAGCTAAAGAAACCTTTTAGGTTCTAGATAGCACCTTTTTGTCTAAGAGTGTACACCCCTTTCCTCAGATAAACCAGGGAAATCCATGGGCATACTTATATAAAACAGGTCTACCCCAGTGCCCAAGCCTCAATATTAATACAAACCAGGTTTACACTTGTACTTCAGCCCCAATATTCTTACAGATCAGGTGTACACCTGCACATCTAACCCAATATGGATTAAAACATTTATGAAAAAAAAACAGGTCTACTGCTACATGTCAGCCCCAATTGTCATAAAAAAATAGTTGTACTTCTGCATTTCAGCCCCAATATTCATATAAACCAGATCTACACCTGTACTTCAGCTCCAATTTACATATCTGTAAAGTATGCACCTGTGTTTGAACCCAATTAGTCAACTAAGCCAGGTCTAAATGTACCGAAGCCTGAATACTCATAAACTGTAAAACAGGTCTACCCCTGCACCTCATCTCCAATACTCCTACAAACTAGGTCTACATCTTTGACTGAGTCCCAATACTAATATAAACCAGATCTACACCTGCATATCGCAGCCAATTACCCATATGAACCAGGTTTACACGTGACTATCCCAATACTCTGATAAACCAGGTCTACCCTTGTGACTATTCAGCAAAACTCACATAAACCAGGTCTACCCTTGTGACTATTCAGTAAAACTCACATAAACCAGGTCTACCCTTGTGACTATTCAGTAAAACTCACATAAACCAGGTCTACCCTTGTGACTATTCAGCAAAACTCACATAAACCTATTAACATTAAATATTTGTTAAGTTATTACACTAATTCAGTTTATGGGTCTATACATGGCCAATTCGCCCTAAAATAACAAAATGTGATGTTTACAGTCAAAATCACTTATGTAAATGTATGTAAAGACTAATGAATAATGGTAAAATCATCTGTAAGATCATCTTGATCAAATATATCCATAACCCAACTCAACTTCAATCTACTGAAAAAATGTATCTGCTATGATTAAATATACATAATATGTTAAAGCCATTGGTCACATGTTTCCGCTTAAATATTTTCATATACCACGGGCATCATGAATTCAATGTATTGTGACGATTTTGAGAAGTCACATGAAACACATTCGCCACGCTGATCCTCAACACAGGGGCCACTCAGGGGTGTGTGCGCAGTCCCCTCCTGTACTTCCTGTTCACTCATGGCTCCACGGTCAGGCACGACTCCAACACCATCATTAAGTTTGCCGATGACACAGTGGTAGGCCTGATCACCGACAATGACAAGACAGCCTATAGGGAGGAGGTCAGAGGCCTGGTTATGTGGTGCTGGGACAACAACATCTCCCTCAAAGTGATCAAGACAAAGGAGATGATACAATCACTACAAAACCTATTCCCCCTCAGGAGACTGAAAAAATATTTGGCATCGGTCCTCAGATCCTCAAAAGGTTCTACAGCTGCACCATCGAGAGATCCTGACTGGTTGCGTCACTGCCTGGTATGGCAACTGCTCGGCCTCCGACCGCAAGGCACTACAGAGGATAGTGCGAACAGCCCAGTAAATCACTGGGGCCAATCTTCCTGCCATCCAGGACCTCTATACTAGGCGGTGTCAGCGGAAGGCCCTAAAAATTGTCAAAGACTCCAGCCACCCTAGTCCTAGACTGTTTTCTCTGCTACCACACGGCAAGCGGTACCGGAGTGCCAAGTCTAGGTCCAAGAGGCTTCTAAACAGCTTCTATCCCCAAGCAAAAAGACTACTGAACACCTAATCAAATGGCTACCCAGACTATTTGCGTTGCCGCCCCCTCTTTTACACCGCTGCTACTCTCTGTTGTTATTATCTATGCATAGTCACTTTAATAACTCTACCTTCATGTACATATTACCTAAACTAACCGGTGCCCCCGCACATTGACTCGCAATGTATATAGTCTCGCTATTGTTATTTTATTGCTGCTCTTTAATTACTTGTTACTTTTTTATTTCTTATTCTTATCCATATTTTTTTTAACTGCTTTGTCGGTTGGGGGCTAGTAAGTAAGCATTTCACTGTATTCGGCGCATGTGACTAATAAAATTTTATTTGGTTTTGAATCATATTAGATACCTGAATAATGCATAATATATGGCTTATTTGTTAATAAATACAGCTTTAACTTCTCTAGAGTCTGTAAAGTACAAAAGTAATTTTGTTTACTATTGTGACCGATGGAATCAAATGACTTAAATGAAAATCTGAAATTAAGCATATTTCACATTGTTCTGTCCTTGACTGACTGACTGACTGACTGACTGGCTGCCTGCAGCTTTTGAAAGTAGAACTGCAGGCAGCAGCACACCATGGTGTTCTGGATCAATCTCCACTCCCCACCTTGTCCTCAGCTCAGATAGTGCAGAGGCACTGTAATGTTGGCATTATCTTATTATACTGAACCTTTCTAGTTCAAGGCTCTCTCTGTCTGCCTGTCTCTGTCTGACTGACTGTCTCTCTCGGGTTTATGAACATTTTAGATCATTTCTTCTTTTTTTTTTACAACCATGGCAAGTATTAAAATATAAACATTCTCCCCCTCATTCCATTTCCCTCCTCTCTCTCTCGCTCTGCAGTGGGTGAGTATGTGAGTGAAGCCCTGTTGGTTCCAGACCGATGCCGTTTCCTGCACCAGGAGCAGATGGATGCCTGTGAGAGCTACGTCTACTGGCACAACATAGCCAAGGAGGTGCGGGCGGAGCGACATTATATTAACTAAGATTATATTACAGTTAATTAAATTATGCCTAAATGATATTACATGTTCATTTTTCAATTCATTTCTTAAGTTTTAATTGGGTTTTAACACAACTAGGACTCTTTATAGAGAGGTAGCATAGACTGCTATGAGACATTAAACTTTGACTTGGACTAATTGAGTCAATAACTAAACTGCAGTGTAGACTGCAGTAAAAGACTGGGGCTGGAAGCTAACTGTACCAAGCTGGGTGTAGTGTAACATACAGTATCATACTGCATCAGCAGAGAGAGCAGCTAGAGGAGTTTAATATAGGCCGGGGAGGTGAGGCAGTTTAATATAGGCCGGGGAGGTGAGGCAGTTTAATATAGGCCGGGGAGGTGAGGCAGTTTAATATAGGCCAAGGAGGAGAGGCAGTTTATTATGGGCCGGGGGGGTGAGGTAGTTTATTATGGGCCGGGGGGGTGAGGTAGTTTATTATAGGCCGGGGGGGGGGGTGATGTAGTTTATTATAGGCCGGGGAGGTGAGGCAGTTTATTATAGGCCGGGGGGGTGATGTAGTTTATTATAGGCCGGGGGGGTGATGTAGTTTATTATGGGCCGGGGGGGTGAGGTAGTTTATTATAGGCCGGGGGGGGGGGGGTGAGGTAGTTTATTATGGGCCGGGGGGGTGATGTAGTTTATTATGGGCCGGGGGGGTGAGGTAGTTTATTATAGGCCGGGGGGGTGATGTAGTTTATTATGGGCCGGGGGGGTGAGGTAGTTTATTATAGGCCGGGGGGGGGGGGGGGGGGTGATGTAGTTTATTATAGGCCGGGGGGGGGGGGGGGTGATGTAGTTTATTATAGGCCGGGGGGGGGGTGATGTAGTTTATTATAGGCCGGGGGGGTGATGTAGTTTATTATGGGCCGGGGGGGTGAGGTAGTTTATTATAGGCCGGGGGGGTGAGGTAGTTTATTATAGGCCGGGGGGGGTGATGTAGTTTTTTATAGGCCGGGGAGGTGAGGTAGTTTATTATAGGCCGGGGGGGGTGAGGTAGTTTATTAGAGGCCGGGGGGGGTGATGTAGTTTATTATAGGCCGGGGGGGGGGGGGGGGTGATGTAGTTTATTATAGGCCGGGGGGGGGGGGGGGGGGTGATGTAGTTTATTATAGGCCGGGGAGGTGAGGCAGTTTAATATAGGCCAAGGAGGTGAGGCAGTTTATTATAGGCCGGGGGGGTGATGTAGTTTATTATAGGCCGGGGAGGTGAGGCAGTTTATTATAGGCCGGGGAGGTGAGGTAGTTTAATATAGGCCGGGGGGGTGAGAGGTAGTTTATTATAGGCCGGGGGGGTGAGAGGTAGTTTATTATAGGCCGGGGGGGTGAGAGGTAGTTTATTATAGGCCGGGGGGTGAGAGGTAGTTTATTATAGGCCGGGGGGGTGAGAGGTAGTTTATTATAGGCCGGGGGGGTGAGAGGTAGTTTATTATAGGCCGGGGGGGTGAGAGGTAGTTTATTATAGGGCTGGGGGGTGAGAGGTAGTTTATTATAGGGCTGGGGGGTGAGAGGTAGTTTATTATAGGGCTGGGGGGTGAGAGGTAGTTTATTATAGGGCTGGGGGGTGAGAGGTAGTTTATTATAGGGCTGGGGGGTGAGAGGTAGTTTATTATAGGGCTGGGGGGTGAGAGGTAGTTTATTATAGGGCTGGGGGGTGAGAGGTAGTTTATTATAGGGCTGGGGGGTGAGAGGTAGTTTATTATAGGCCGGGGGGGTGAGAGGTAGTTTATTATAGGCCGGGGGGGGGTGAGGAGGTAGTTTATTATAGGCCGGGGGGGTGAGAGGTAGTTTATTATAGGCCGGGGGGGTGAGAGGTAGTTTATTATAGGGCTGGGGGGTGAGAGGTAGTTTATTATAGGGCTGGGGGGTGAGAGGTAGTTTATTATAGGCCGGGGGGGTGAGAGGTAGTTTATTATAGGCCGGGGGGGTGAGAGGTAGTTTATTATAGGCCGGGGGGGTGAGAGGTAGTTTATTATAGGGCTGGGGGTGAGAGGTAGTTTATTATAGGGCTGGGGGGTGAGAGGTAGTTTATTATAGGCCGGGGGGGTGAGGTAGTTTATTATAGGCCGGGGGGGTGAGGTAGTTTATTATAGGCCGGGGGGGTGAGGTAGTTTATTATAGGCCGGGGGGGTGAGAGGTAGTTTATTATAGGCCGGGGGGGTGAGAGGTAGTTTATTATAGGCCGGGGGGGTGAGAGGTAGTTTATTATAGGGCTGGGGGGTGAGGTAGTTTATTATAGGCCGGGGGGGTGAGGTAGTTTATTATAGGCCGGGGGGATGAGGTAGTTTATTATAGGCCGGGGGGATGAGGTAGTTTATTATAGGCCGGGGGGGTGAGGTAGTTTATTATAGGCCGGGGGGATGAGGTAGTTTATTATAGGCCGGGGGATGAGGTAGTTTATTATAGGCCGGGGGGGGGTGAGGTAGTTTATTATAGGCCGGGGGGGGGTGAGGTAGTTTATTATAGGCCGGGGGGGGTGAGGTAGTTTATTATAGGCCGGGGGGGGGGGGGGTGAGGTAGTTTATTATAGGCCGGGGGGGGTGAGGTAGTTTATTATAGGCCGGGGGGGGGGGGGTGGGGGTGGGGGTGAGGTAGTTTATTATAGGCCGGGGGGGGGGGGGGGGGGGGTGTGAGGTAGTTTATTATAGGCCGGGGGGGTGAGAGGTAGTTTATTATAGGCCGGGGGGGGTGAGGTAGTTTATTATAGGCCGGGGGGGGGGGGGGGGGGGGGTGTGTGAGGTAGTTTATTAGAGGCCGGGGGGGTGAGGTAGTTTATTAGAGGCCGGGGGGGTGAGGTAGTTTATTAGGGGCAGGGGAGGTGATGTAGGTTGTAGTTTTTATAACTCACCTTCATCATGCTGATGAAGAAGTTACCCCCTCGTATTCCATTCACCTGCTAGTTAGTTCCCTTTGATCACACTCACATTTCCTCTCTTTTTCTATACATCCCTGATCTCTCTCTAATTCACCTTGGTCTTTTCCAATCTTGATTCATGTTTAACCTATTTTTCTCATCCTCTCTCTTTCTGTTTCAGGCCTGCACAGCAGACAGTCTGGAGCTGCATAGTTATGGGATGCTGTTGCCGTGCGGCGACCGTTTCCGTGGGGTGGAGTATGTGTGCTGCCCGGGGAGGGGCGGGTCCAGTGGCAGGGGGGAGACCGAGGGAGGGGACGTTCTCTCAGCAGGACCCCAGGCCCTTAACCCTCAGGCCAAAGTCAACACAGGGTGAGTCCCATTACCCCTGCTCTCTGTGGTGATGATAGTGATGATGATCATAATGTTTGACCTTGTACCCCATTCCCAGAGTCAAAGTGACAACACTCACTCCAAGCCCCTCTCCTGGCACCGATGTGGACGAGGCAGACATGGAGGAGGAAGATGATGAGATGGTGGAAGAGGATGAGCAGGTGGTGGAAGAGGCAGTAGAGGATGAGGAGGAGGAGGAGGAGGAAGAAGAAGAGGAGGAGGAGGAGGAGGAGCAGCAGGAGGTTGCAGAAGCAGCAGCAGTGAAAGACCCAGAGGAGTATGAGTACTCCATTGACTCTGGCCCCTACCAGGCTACTGACTACACAGACTCCTTCTACTATGAGAAAGGCCAGGGTCAGGCTGGTCGCAACCCCTCCACATCCCCACCCCAGACCAGGGGAGACAGCCGTGAGTAACCCTCTACCTTCTATCTCACAGTTACATCTTCACCCTGTCCAGAAACCATCCTTAGCCACTACTTACCACCTCTCAACTAGATCTGAGAGTATTTATTGGGCATAAGCTTTATAGGAATACCGCTTTGCCCTAGATGGAATTTTAACCATATTGTCTATATTCTTACCTACAAAAGTGGAGAAGTGGGGTATTAAGTCGTGTCTAGGGTTTTGTGTCTAGTCTGGACCTTTCTCTCTAAAGGCCAGTCTCAGTAAGGGAATAGACTGTAGTTGCTACACTTAGTGGTTAACAGGGCAGTAAAAAGACTGGGTAAATGCTGACATCACTCTCCCACTTACTCTTACTTACTGGGGAATGAACTGTAGTGCCCAGTTAGCATCTCCAGTACTTTCTCTCTCACACTCTATCTCTCTGTAATAGACTAAGGATAATTACACACACACACGCATGCATGCAAGGACACGCACGTGCACACACACACTCACCATGCCTATCTGTCTGGCTGGATATAGGAGTTAGATAGGAGTGGCTGGCTGATGTATTTACAGCACTACTCGTCTCCAACTCAATAATGCTGACCACTCACCCTACTATCTGGATCAATGGCTCTCTGGCTCTCTCTCCCTGGGTAATGGCAGTGATTAGGATATCTTTCTGTCTCCCTCATCCTTCCCCTGTCTTTCATTCTGCTGCACTGCCTGTACCTCCATCTCTCTCTCCTTCTCTGTTTTCCATCCTTTATTCTCCCTCCTCTCATTCTCCTCCTCTCCTTATCCCCCTCTCCTCCTTCTCCTCTGCAGTACCCACCCCTCGCCCCACAGATGGTGTGGATGTTTACTTTGAGATGCCAGGGGACGACAGCGAACACGCCAACTTCCTGCGTGCCAAGATGGACCTGGAGGAGCGGCGAATGAAACGCATCAATGAGGTAAGGTGGGCGGAGAGGCGGGTTTGGACAGGCAATGAACCAATAAGATGAAGCCAGGCCTGCTGTGCTGTTTCCTTATCTGTGATCTCATACAGAACCCACTGTTGACAGACGGGGGCAAATTGCTCTGGGACCTGAAGTGAGGTTTTAATGCAATATTAATATATTGGGAGAATCTCAATTGAATACTCTATGTCCTCTCAACTCCTTCTCAAAACCCATTGGAGGAGAAGGTCAGAGGGGGGGACCGCCTGCTTTCTCATCCAATGGATTTTGAGAAGGTGGCGAGGAGAGAGGACGCGATGAGTATGCAATTGAGATTGTCCCACTGTTTACTTCATGTGAACCAAGCCAAGTGGATACCCAAGAACAGACAGACTTTTTTAGTAGCTGCAGTTTGAGGCAGATATGGAGCATTTTAAACATCAGAATGGTCCTTGGTGGATTCCTGTCTGAGGAAATTAGTACTTGGCTCTTTGTTTGTGAATGACGTTAACGCACCTTGCCTTTTCAGATCATGAAGGAATGGGCTGAGGCTGACAACCAGTCTAAGAACCTGCCCAAGTCTGACCGCCAGGCCCTTAATGAGGTAAGAAGATGGAATAGGAAGAGGAGGGGATGGAAGAAAGGAGAAGGGGATTAAAGAAGGAAGAAAATATGGGAGACGGACACTCATATACCTATTAACACAACAATGATCCCCTTCTCCTCTCCTCTCCCCCCAGCATTTCCAGTCTGTGTTGCAGACTCTGGAGGAGCAGGTGGCAGGGGAGAGACAGAGGCTGGTGGAGACCCATCTGGCCCGTGTGGTGGCCACCCTCAACAACAACCGCAGACTGGCCTTGGAGAGCTACCTGACCGCCGTGCAGGCCGAGCCCCCTCAGGTCCGCAGACAGCAGGGGCAGCAGGGATATCTACATTTGTTAGGCAGAGAGCATGATTGTACAGATCTGCAACGCTGCTTGGTTTTTCACACAACAATTTCCTGTGTGTATCAAGAATGGTCCACCACCCAAAGGACATCCAGACAACTTGACACAACTGTGGGAAGCATTGGAGTCAACATGGGGCAGCATCCCTGTGGAACGCTTTCGACACCTTGTAGAGTCCATGCCCTGACGAATTGAGGCTGTTCTGAGGGCAAAGGGAGGGGTGCAACTCAATATTAGGAAGGTGTTCCTTATGTTTGGTATACTCAGTGTATATTTGTTAGGCAGAGAGTATGAGTGGACTGTAGTGTGTTCATTTCTACCACACCTTGTCCACCCCCTCCATACTCTGACTATAATATCCCTCCTCTCTCAACAGCCGGAGCGGGTGCTGCAGGCTCTGAAGCGATACATGGCAGCAGAGCAGAAGGACCGCAGACACACTCTGAGACACTACCAGCACATTGAGGCCGTCGACCCCCAGAAGGCTGAGCAGATGAAGTTCCAGGTGTGAAATGAAAATATATTGGAATATACTAGAATGAAAATATACTGTACCTCTTCCTTAAGCAGTGATGCTGCTTCATGAAAAACGGATGCTCATAAAATAACTCAAAGGGGCAATCAGCAGTTGAAACAATAAAAAAAGTGTATCTCCGCGCCTGTTTTGGTTAAAAGCTGAGGGATGGGGCTGGAGAAATGTAACCACTCTCAAATTCATAGACAGAGCTATGGATGCTATGACTGACCATTCATGATATAAATTATGTTTTTGAGGCTATTGGAGTAAAAAAAGCTTATAGATTGGGTTCTAATGGGGTACCACAGTTGAACTAAGCTCATGAGGCATTTATAAGTTATATTTGTCAAGAATCAGTGGGTCCATATAATTTATTTATAAGTCCAAAAATGCATGTAGCAACTGCAGGTCGCCCCTTTAACAAAATGATCAATACCTGATGTCATAATCATCCTTCACAGCAAAACTAATTTTCACTTGTAAATGCCAATACATTAAACCAACACATGACTCTTTCAGACTCAGTGGGGGCTTTGTCTTGTAATGAACCTAACCAGCATTGATCTCTTGAGGTTGCAGGTCTACACCCACCTCCATGTGATTGAGGAGAGGATAAACCAGAGCTTGGCTTTACTCTACCAGGTCCCTGCCTTGGCTGAGGAGCTGCACGATGATATCCGTACGCTACACTCCTCTCTACTCTCCTTTTAGCGTTAGCCATGTAGACCAGGATGTGGGGTTACTGACCCTGTCCTAATATTCATGTTTTAGTTCCTTCATAAGACATTTAGAAAGAGATAAGCTAGCATTTATCATGATGTCTTTTGTAAGACAGTGAAAGTTCCAAATTCACATGATCTAATTAGTAGGTTATTATAATCTTGACATTCAGAAAATAAAGGATTGGTGGATATAAGGTGTAAATAACGCAGTGTTACCATATATACATTATACTTTACTGTATATCAAGCTTTCCTGTGTTTAAAACCTGCTTAATTCTCCCTCCCTCCCTGTAGAGGAGCTGGTGAAGGCGGAGCGAGGAGACATCAGTGAGCTCATGACCACTTCCTTCTCTGAGACACGCACCACCGAGGAGCTGCTTCCTGCCGAGAGTGAGGAGGAGAAGGATGACGAGGAGGAGGAGGAGAGAGCCTTCCAGAACAGGCCCTACCCACCCCGCATCGGTACAGGGACACACACACACACACACACACTCATGAATGCACGCATACACACAAAATGCTCCTCTTCAAATAGTTCAGGAATTAATTCATTTCTTTGAATACAAGCAGTAGGTTAACATTTTATTTATCTCTATTGTTTCTGTCCTGTCAAGACCCACAGCCCAACACTAAGAAAGGTGAGTTAAAGGGAAGGGACATGAAGTCTGGTATTTGTCTGCCAAAATGTCATTTTCAAAGAAAGAAAAAGTTGAAGTTGATCTGTGTTTTCTGCCTCTGCACTCAGCCTCTACAGACGAGTATGACTATGCCACATCTGAGAGAAGCCCCACATATGAATATGAGGAGAAAGTAAGAAAAATCTTTTTTTTTATTATAAACATACACATTACTTTACAGACATGGCATCCTACTTGCACTTGTGTTTACAACACAGCCAAGAGTTACGCTGACACATTGTCAATCATCTCATCTCTCCTTCTCTCCCTCCATCCCTACCCACTTTGTATCTCACCCATCATGTGTATATGGACAAATAGCTTGTGTCGCACTGCAGCCTCCACGTGATAAACTGCTACATTTTTACTCACTTACTATAATATCCACCCACAGCAGGAAGTCAACTCCCATAGAGATATAGTTAATGTGTTCTATTTAATTCTGTGGTACTTCCTCTGTAATGACCTATTAAATAACCCCCTCTCTCACTTTTGCTCTCATTCTCTAGATTAACACCTCTCTGGAGCTCAAGCAGGTGGTCTACAAGTCTCCTGAGATCCAGACCGATGAACTAGTGAGTCTGCTACCTAGATAAGTGTCTGGATGGGCTGGGCTGAGCGGACCCAGTCCTCTCTTGTGGTATTGTAAGTCATTCCCATGATGATATCAACCTCATTTCTCCATCTTCCCCTCTTTGTGCCCTCTCTTCCCCTTTTCTGTTTCTGTCCTTAGCAACCAGACGCCCTGGAGACGTTCAACCGTGGGGCCATGGTGGGGTTGCTGGTGGTTGCCGTGGCCATCGCCTTGGTGATGGTGATCAGTCTGTTGCTGGTGCGCAGGAAGCCGTATGGCACCATCAGCCACGGCATTGTGGAGGTAGGAGGCAGGGAATCAGACAGAACAAACACCTGCTCACTTTGATGCTTCCAAAACTTGTAAACTGGAACAACTTGTCCCGATTGGTGTTTTTAAATCACTGATGAAGGATTTTGAGGCTGATTCCCTGACCTGTCAATGTTTTTAATTTGCCGCTTTATGATTTTGTTATACTCTTGTGATTTCTATGGTTTTAACTAGATTACCTGTAGTCTTTCATGTTGTCTGTCTGTAATTGTGTAATGACTTGGTGCTGCCTATCTTGGCCAGGACACTCTTGAAAAAGATTTCAAATCTCAATGAGCCCTTCCTGGTTAAATAAGGGTTAAATCAAATAAATCGAAGTCCAGTAGATCTCTTTATTAGTGTGTGGGTTTAAATATTGTTTTGACTTATCTGACCATCAAGGCTTCCTCCGATCTCAATGCCATAATCCTTCTTCCTTGATCATCGTCCCTTCCAGTTCCATTACTCACACAATTTGTTGATTAGTTGATGTTTGTTTGTACAGCTTTTAGCTGTATGCAAAATAAAACTAAACACAATCAATCAATCAAATGTATTTTATAAAGCCATTTTTACATCTGCAGTTTTCAGTGATTTACAGATGCCTAGCCTAAAACCCCAGAGAGAAAGCAATGCAGATGTAGAAGCACAGAGGCTAGGAAAAACTCCCTAAAAAGCAGGAACCTAGGAAGCAACCTAGAGAGGAATCAGGCTCTGAGGGGTGGTCAGCCCTCTTCTGGCTGTACCGGGTGGAGATACATGTGGCCATTAAGGCTAGATAATTTTTGAAGAAGTTCAAACGTTCATAAATGACAAGCAGGGTCAAATCATAACCATGGTGGCTATAGAGGGCGCAGCAGAGCAACACCTCAGGAGTAAATGTCAGTTGGCTTTTCGTCGGCAGGTATTCAAAGTGTCTATCCCTGCAGCGGCAGGGAGGAGAGGCACTTTATGCTTATAGCACATTAGTGTCCCCTCCTTCCTGCTGCTAGTACTTCCTTATACCGTAGCATTTACTTGTACTGTATCTGTATCAGTATGACCTTTGACCCTCCGTGTCTCACAGCAGGTTGACCCCATGCTGACCCCAGAGGAGCGCCAACTAAACAAGATGCAGAACCACGGCTACGAAAACCCCACCTACAAATTCTTTGAGCAAATGAACTGAGGCGATGGGTGTGGCCTCCCGGTCATGCCCAATCACACGAGGCGCTCCCTTTCCTTGCTCCCCTCCTAGGGGTGGTCCCAGTCACACCGCCTATGTTGTATTAAGATGTATCATTACGACCAACACTTTAATGTAACTTGACAAGCAAATAGGGGGTATATGCCCCAAACCTCTGACCAACCATGTCCCCACATCAGTTTTGGAATGTAAACCAGTAACAGAGACGTATTACCAACTGACCCATCCTCTTACTCTTCTGGTCTAGAATAAAGGGGTGGACATTAATGCCACAGTGTAACAATCATCTCCTTTGGAGAGATTCACTCCTGTCTACTTGGATAGGAATGCCATTGGAATGGCTTGAGTTGACCCCCTTATTCTTAATAAAATGGATTGATATTTGTCAGAAACGGACTCAATGTTGAACAGTGCATTTTGCTTTGTTGTGTATGTCATCTGTTTATTCTTTGTTGGATTGTGTTACAGCTCTGATTCATTATATTCCAGTTCAGATAAATGGTGTAAAATGTGAACAAAGAATATAGTCTGATTATAGTATAACTGATTTAAATCTCCATACAAACTGGTTCTCTATCTAAAGCTACAATGACTCTGACATGATGACCACCAAGCCAACCCCACCTCCATGAGTCAATGAAGGATATCTTATTTCAAAGCCAGGCACAGTTGTAAAGGTTAAGCAGAGATGAGGAGGTTGGGTAGTTATAATGAATGAAGCAGAGATGAGGAGGTTGGGTAGTTATAATGAATGAAGCAGAGATGAGGAGGTTGGGTTGGGAATGTGAGGTATTGAAGCTTGATTAACTTAGTTGTTACTTAGTTATTACTTACACCAACATATATTATCAATCCATAGTAAAATGGGTTTGTGGTCTTGATATTAAGCCCAACCTCATCTCCTTCAGTCTGTGGCATCTGACACAACCGGCACCCAGTGCCTATTCTATGTGATGTGAACTATTTAATTGAACTAATGTACCAAATGTACCATTTAAGTTAAGTGAATGACTGCTACCTACAAAATTGTAACAAAGTAATGAGAAGTCCATTATTTTAATGAGAGCATGCAGATTTGGTGTATGATGCTACCGTCTTTGTGTTGTTCCTGTTCTTTGCTTTTGATAAGATGGAAATGTGACAGATTAAAATGGACAGTGTAAATATCTTTAGAAAAAAACATCTTCAAAATAGACATTTCTAGAATTATTTTGCATCAGTGTAATGGAATAAAAACAAAAAGAATACCTTGTGCTGTTCAGAGAGAGAACATTTTCCTAACATGGCTGATTGAAAACGGACTGTTGTAAAAACCAGCACAAGACGACACAGTTAACTTCTGACTGAATGTATTTTAGGTAGACGTTGAGACTCCATTTCCTCTTCGATAGTGCATCACTCCCCTAGTAGAACCCCAAGGACTAACCGGTAATCAGTAGACAAGCTACATATCCAATACCTTCCTCATTATCTCACTGTAGTGTAACACTGGATGTCTCTCTTCACTATTTGCAGGTCTGAATGAGAACAGTGGGATGTCATTCATTATTGTGGTGCAATGGACTTTAGCATTAGGGAACATAGTGATGTTGGCAACATGGTGATATTGTGGAACAGTTGCACCTAAGGGAGGTACGCGGAGGACTGGACTATTGCTCAGATTGGGTGGGACCACAATATTTGCTCTAGCACACCTTAGTGAGTTATTTTCAGTTTATTGCTTCAAATTCAAGTTGAATCTTTATTAGGGACAACCGGTTTCAGGCAGGATGAACATACAATACAGAACATATAGACGCTGTATAAACACCAGTTAAATGTTAGTCTACTAGGGAGATGTGTTGTATCTCACTGAAGTATCTGTCACTGTTATAATGATCAATATCATTCACTGTATATAGATAAGAAGGAATTGTCCACTGTTCAATGGCTGATTGTTGACCTCTTGGATGGGTTTTATGTTGAATTTATTTTCCACTACATTATTTTGGTACCAGAGAGAGTTCTGTGTTGGATGGTCACATACACAGGAGGTTTCTTCGTAAGCTACGGTGTCAACTACAACTACTGTTGGCCTACTGTACTACAGAGGATCCTACCAAAACCAATCATCTTTCACTACTCTCAGAATTCTGAAAATAGCACTTTGTAAAACACCACCAGTCCTGACATCCTTAGAGGTTCATCATTTATTTATAACTCATGGCTAGGTTGTTCTGCTGTTGTGTACTCCATGGAACCACTGGCGACACGAGGGAGTAAATTATTGATCACATCAGAGGAGAGATGTGGCTGACTCACCCTCATCACCTCAAACCGTTCTGTTTCTTTATTCAAACACTGCTTTGAATATGGGAAGAGGAGTTCAAATGCTTGAACTCAGAGATTTGAATTTTCCATGTATTGCTTTTGGATTGTAGGAATCACAGGTTGTGGTTACTGAATCAAGATAATTAGAGAGCTGAGATAGTCTTTGTATAATTTGTACAGCTCCGTTTAGTGAATGAAAACATGGTATGTTCACAGTTTAAGTCAGTTGAACCTTGTATCGATACTACTGAAACTATAGAAGAGAACAAGCTTGCCTGTGTTTCCCCAAAGACTCAAGGTTTTCATACCAGCATTTAGCAGATGTAGAATGGTATATACTGTAGTGACTGAACACACATTTGTATGTCCTCTCTTGATTAAGATACTTCTATGTTGGCCTTCCTCCCCTCCCCACCAGAGAAAATATAAACAATTATATGGAGAGTTTAATTGCTGCATTATTGCCTTTTACAATGCTGTGTTTTGGATGTAATTATGTATTTTTTATTTGAGTAATTATCAATTGGATTGAGGGTCATGTTTTCTCACTGTATGAAAAATATAGTAGCTTGTTTAAGGCACTGTAAACAGGTTAAATGTCTAACCTGCAGTTCAGATACAGCAGACCTACACTGTCTAAGTGCATTGTTGGGCCAGTAGCCGAAAGGTTGCTGGATCGAATCCCCGAGCTGACAAGGTTAAAATCTGTCGTTCTGCCCCTGAACAAGGCAGTTAACCCACTGTTCCCCGGTAGGCCGTCATTGAAAATAAGAATTTGTTCTTAACTGACTTGCCTAGTTAAATAAATGTTCAATTTAAAAATAATAAAGTCTATAACTAAATTGTCCATGGTGTAGCGCCAAGCACAACTGTGAACAAAATATTGCTCTATGTCAGACAAATACTGACTATATAATGTGAACTCCCACCATTTTGACTATACTCTGATTGGAATGAGGGAGCTGATCTTCAAATCCATTCAGAACTTGACCAAAGACATACTCTGCTCTAGAAGAGGTCAGACAACTGACTAATTTGGCCAATTGTCCCTGAGCTATATAGAATATAATTCCTGTGCAAGAAATCTGAGCAATGGAGATCTGATTAAGCTAATTAAAACTAATAAAATTACAAATGACCCACGAAACTATGTTTCTTGAATCACTGTTCTTCCCCTCTGACTACAGGATGGGATAGTTGTCTTGATTTTATAATATCAGCCAGCATGGGGTCACCAAGAGAGACGCATGTGTTCTGTCACAGCTATAACCAGAGAGATATTCTCTGGTTATAATAACACATTAATAAACACACCACCCACATGAAAGTGGAGTGTTCTAAAGTATGGCTTTTATTGTGGCCTGGTGTAGCCTATTTTATTATCTAGATTGGTGAAGGTATCGATACTGTGTGCAACACTATAAACAGTTTGCTGCCATATTTGGGGTTTGAGGTCTTGATTGAAACCCACCTTCATATTTGTACAAAACATAACCGGCATTGATAGTTAAGGGAATAACACCTCAAGTGTTTTGCAAATGTGTTTATGCAGGGAGTTGAACATAACCACACATCGACCAAACACCTATTTAGTTTCAATAGAACATGAAGCACAATGACATCACATCCTGTTCTTTCACCTCAATTTCCATTACAGTTTTAAAACGTCACAGACTGAAACTATCTGCAATGTCAGGAAGTCAACTTGGTTATGGTTTTATGGTTTATTCTAGGCCAAATGACAACCTTCGGCAGCAATGTTGTCTTAAACACCATAGACAGTGGTTTTGCTTGTCTACTAAGTTAAATTCACCTGTTTCAATTTAAACTCATCTGAGTGGAATTATTTTCGAAAAATTGAAAAAAGTGTCAGCAGGCTCAGCACATGTTATTTGGTTGTAACGTTATTAGGCTTTAATTATGACTTTTTATATGACATTTGATACATCATTATTTATCTAGGCCAGTGGTCACAAACCAGTCGGTAGCGATCTACTGGTCGATCTCAGAGGAATTCCTATTCGATCATCAAACATTTTTGTAAAAAAACAACAATAAAGCCTTGCTTTCCTGTTTTTGTATTCGTTTTGCGCTGTTCCCGCTACGTGCACTTGATTCAGCAGCCATAGCGCTGGGAAGGCTACGTGTTCCTTTTTTAACCATTTCATGTGTCTGAGGGTAGAACTCCGCCTTCCCGGCAGGCATAGAGAGCAAATCAAGTGCACCTATAAAGCTACCGCTGGCCAATCAGATAACTCAGATCGCCTTGTTTGACCTCGAGCCAAAGACTGTAAAAGGAAGCCTCGAACGCACAGCAAAGTTGATGCTGTGAGATTTCAAAACGTTAAAAAAACATGACTAGAAAGAAAGTCAACGAATACAGCAAAGAGCTGCTGTTTTTATGAGTAAGTTCATGTTTAAGTTGTTAGTCAGCACTGTCAAGACCTTAACACTTTTATAAGCCATAACATGAGCGTTCCCCCTACAACCAGTACTGCAGCTGCATTGAATGAGTATAGCAAAGTGTTCCGATAAGCTTGCGTTGTTATTATTAGCGGCTTGTGTCTAATTTAATAGCAAGGAATATTTCACTTTCTCTGGTCAAAGGAGTAACAACATCAATTGGTGCATGAGTCAGAAATAATGCAGTACGACCTGAGTTTGGCCATCAGTTGGAATACAGTGTCCCCACAGATAGAACAATGAGAGAGAGTTTAGAACTTCTTAGGGCTAGGCCTCTTTTGTCTCAATATCCGCCTGAATGACGTACCCAAAGTAAACTGCCTGTTGCTCAGGCCCTGAAGCCAGGATATGCATATACTTGGTACCATTGGAAAGAAAACACTTTGACATTTGTGGAAATGTTAAAATAATGTAGGAGAATATAACACAATAGATATGGTAGGAGAAAATCCAAAGAAAAAACAAACAGAATATTTTTTTTGAGGGAGACCAGCCTCTTAGAAGGGCAAGTGAAAGCTCCCTGGATGCAATTCCTATGGCTTCCACAGGGTGTCAGCAGTCTATGTTCAAGGTTTCAGGCTTGTAACTTCAAAAACGAATAAGAAATATCAGTTTTAGTACAGGGACAGTCTTGGAAATGTGTGTTTGTGCGCGCCATGAAGACAGGATGCACCTGCTAAAATCGGTTTCCTATTGAACATACTTCTTTCCATAAGAAATATTATAGTTTGATTACATTTTAGTTAAATAAAGGTTAAAAAAATTAAAACTTGCACCACTCCCTGATCTACTGGGTGAGCAGACTTCTATTCCAGCCCAGCAATAATACAACTCATTAAGTTTGATAAGGTGTGTTAGTGCTGGGCTAGAACAGAAGCCTGCACACCCAGCATACATCAAGTAAAAGGATTGGCCTGCTACAGTTGTAATATGTTTGTAGCCTACATTGTGAGTGACTTTTAACTGTATTGTTGTATACAACATTTGCTAAAATAAGGACACATACAATGTGGTAGGAGAATCAGAATTAGCTAGGTAACATAGAAAAGTAAGATGTCTTATCTGCAGAATATGCTTATATGATTGAACGGTTGAACTCTTGTTATATGATTGAACTGGAGACTCTTGTCTCCCTTCTGACTCTGGTGTTGCCAGCTGCACTTCCTCCCTCATATGGGCCTCAGTCACCTGGGACCCAGAGAGGGGAGAAGTCAGGCTTGTCTATCACATGTCCCTGTTGCTGTGCAGAATATCAGAAAGAGAATAGTGCAAAGGAGGTCAGAAGGGAACATTGTTTCCATATGTAAATGTGTCTTTACCTATTGCAAACCATGTGAAGGGATGGCGTGAGTAATGGGGAACCAATCACTTGTCTCCACAATGTCTGTGCATCAGTCACCCCTACCTTGGGCCTTGGGGGGGATTGTTCTCTCCCCTAGTTCCCTTTTTAGCAAGGTGGAGACTAAGTAACAACAAATGTCCTTTTACGTTCTTAGTAGTGAACAAAACAACAAGCTATTTGCATTTGGGGCCAATGTCTGGCACAGGATGTGTGGGGTTGATGTCTAGAACCATTGCAACGTCATCTCTGATGTTGCACCTATGTAGTATATAACCCAGAGGCTCACTCCACTCAGTGGGCTCTCACTCTACTCACTTTGTGGGTGGTGTGACCAGCTCCCTTATAGATAAGTTATTTTACTAAAGTTAATATCCTGATTGAGTAAAATGTCCACCACATTATTTGGTGATGAGCATATAGATCATGCTCCAACAGTCTTCCCAGTCTTTTCCATGGCCCGTGGATGTGGAAAAGGCCATTTTCCATTCGTCGCCTGCACGAATGCGCACCAGATTGTAGGCGCTCCTCAAGTCCAGTTTCGTGAAGTACTGGGCCCCGTGCATTTGTTTGATAATGGTTGGGATGAGGGGTAAAGGGTAGCTGAACTTAATGGTGGCTTATTCAGAGTTCGATAATCAATGCAAGGCCGCGGTCCCCCACCTTTCTTTTTCAGAAGCTTGAGGAGGCTGGTGACATAGAGGGGCGTATAAAACCCTGCTGGAGGCTCTCCTGTACCTAGGTCTCCATGACCTCGGTATCCGCATAGGAGAGGGGATAGACATGTCCTCTCGGGAGGGATGCGTCAGACAGCAGGTCAATGACACAGTCCCAGGGACGACGAGGAGGCAGGCGTGTAGCCTGGGTCTTAGGGAAAACCCGGTGCAGATCCTGGTATTCCTCAGGTAACTCCACTTGAGGGGCATGGTCTGGATTTTCCACCGTAGTGGTGTTGACAGACACCACTAGACACCTCGCCTGACACTCCTGCGACCAACCCAGCAGTCTCCCCTCGGACCAGGAAATAACAGGGTTATGTCAACTCAACCAGGGGAGACCTAAAACAACGAGGTGCGTCGGGATGTCTATAATCAAAAAGGGGATCTGTTCTAAATGAGTGTCATGGGTCAGCAGAGAAACGGGAACAGTGATGTGATGTACGAGTCCTGTGCCTATTGGATGATTATCCAGGCCTCAAACCAGAATGGGTGACTGTAGGGGAACCAAGGAATGCGTAATGCAGTGTCCAGTGCGCTATCTAAAAGATTCCCGGCAGCTCCGGAATCAATCAGAGCTAATGGGAGTGAGGGGCTTGGGTATTCAGGGAATTTAATGGGAAAACACACTGGTTGAGTTGACAGAAAAGGAGGGGAGATCTTGCATCCTGCCTGGGTTTCTATACAATAGGAACAGAGGCCCAGATTCCTCCTTCTCCTACTCTGCCTCAGGCAAACGTGCAGAGCCCACCTTCATCGGCTCTGGCCAAGGAGCAGGTGTAGCCATGAGCTCCGGATTCCGCGCAGGTCTTTGTTCGGAACTCCAGAGCAAACTCTGAGACGGTCCTAGATCCCTGGCGTGGTCGGAGTAGGCGCTCACCCACCTCTCGGCCCTCGAAAGTTTGATCAAACACAGAGCGGAAGAGGAGGGTGAAGCGCTCATAGGACTCGACCTCGTGTCCGCCCGGCGCGCCGTCAAAGCGCTCCGGGAGGGACAGGGGTATTCCGCGGACTGGCTCAGATGGGACGGAGGCAGGTAGTGGTGTGAGGGCTGGTGCCGGAACCGGCACTGGAGACTAGAGGGACTGCACATTCCCCTCCAAACGCAGGACGGTTGCCAGCACGCTGTCCATGGCGATGCCGAGTCTGGAGAGACAGTCCTCTTGATGCTGGACTGTCTCTACGATGGTCGCCAGCTCGACCTTTTCTGCTGTCTCCATTAGATGAGTTGATTATTCTGTCACATTGTATAATGATAGGGGACAAGCTAACATTTTTCACTAACATTTTCAACCTCTCCCTGACTGAGTCTGTAATATCTACATGTGTCAAGCAGACCACCATAGTCCCTGTGCCTTAGGAAGCGAAGGTAACCTGCCTAAATGTTTACCGCCCGTAGCACTCATGTCGGTAGCCATGAAGTGCTTTTATAGGCTGGTCATGGCTCACATCAACAGCATCATCCCGGATACCCTAGACCCACTCCAATTCACATAACGCCAAAACAGATCCACAGATGACGCAATCTCAACCGCACTCCACACTGCCCTTTCCCACCTGGACAAAAGGATCATCTATGTGAGAATGCTGTTCATTGACTACAGCTCAGCGTTCAACACCTTAGTACCCACAAAGCTTATCACAAAGCTAAGGACCCTGGAACTAAACACCTCCCTCTGCAACTGGATCCTGGACTTCCTGACGGGTTGCCCCCAGGTGGCAGGGTAGGCAACAATACGTCTGCCACGCTGATCCTCAACACTGGTGCCTCTCAATACTGGGGCCCCTCGACTACGTGGCCAAACACGACTCCAACACCATCATTAAGTTTGCTGACGGCACAACAGTGGTAGGCCTGATCACCGACAACGATAAGACAGCATATAGGGAGGAGGTCAGAGACCTGGCCGTGTGGCGCCAGGACAACAACCTCTACCTTTTATTATTTTTTTATTTTTATTTTTTTATTTCACCTTTATTTAACCAGGTAAGCTAGTTGAGAACAAGTTCTCATTTGCAACTGCGACCTGGCCAAGATAAAACAAAGCAGTGCGACAAAAAACAACAACACAGAGTTGCACATGGAATAAACAAGCGTACAGTCAATAACACAATAGAAAAAAAAGAACGTTTATATACAGTGTGTGCAAATGGCGTGAGGAGGTAAGGCAATAAATAGGCCATAGTAGTGAAGTAATTACAATTCAGCAGATTAACACTGGAGTGATAGATGAGTAGATGATGATGTGCAAGTTGTGATACTGGTGTGCAAAAGAGCAGAAAAGTAAATAAAAACAATATGGGGATGAGGTAGGTAGATTGGGTGGACTATTTACAGATGGACTATGTACAGCTGCAGCGATCGGTTAGCTGCTCAGATAGCTGATGTTTAAAGTTAGTGAGGGAAATGTAAGTCTCCAGCTTCAGAGATTTTTGCAATTCGTTCCAGTCACTGGCAGCAGAGAACTGGAAGGAAAGGCGGCCAAAGGAGGTGCTGGCTTTGGGGATGACCAGTGAGATATACCTGCTGGAGCGCGTGCTACGGGTGGGTGTTGTTATCGTGACAAGTGAGCTGAGGTAAGGCAGAGCTTTACCTAGCATAGACTTACAGATGACCTGGAGCCAGTGGGTCTGACGACGAATATGTAGCGAGGGCCAGCCGACGAGAGCATACAGGTCACAGTGGTGGGTGGTATATGGGGCTTTGGTAACAAAAGGGATGGCACTGTGATAGACTGCATCCAGTTTGCTGAGTAGAGTATTGGAAGTTATTTTGTGGATGACATCGCCGAAGTCGAGGATCGGTAAGATAGTCAGTTTTACTAGGGTAAGTTTGTCGCGTGAGTGAAGGAGGTTGAGTGAAGGACTACAAAAAAATAATAATAATACAAAAAGTAAACGAGAGGACGACAAACCACGTCTGCACTGCTATGCCATCCCTCAACGTAATCAAGACAAAGGAGATGATTGTGGACTACAGGAAAAAGAGGACCGAGCACACCCCCATTCTCATCGATGGAGCAGGTTGAGAGTTTCAAGTTGCTTGGTGTCCACATCACCAACAAACTAACATGGTCCAAGCACACCAAGACAGTCATGAACAGGGCACGACAGAACCTGTTTTTTTACCTTTATTTAACTAAGCAAGTCAGTTAAGGGCATGATGACTCCTTGCTCCTTGCTGACTCCTTGCTGTCCCCAGTGCACCTGGCCTTGCTGCTGTTCCAGTTTCAACTGTTCTGCCTGCGGTTATGGAACCCCTACCTGTCCCAGACCTGCTGTTTTCAACTCTTAATGATCGGCTATGAAAAGCCAACTGACATTTATTCCTGATTATTATTTGACCATGCTTGTCATTTATGAACATTTTGAACATCTTGGCCATGTTCTGTTATAATTTCCACCCGGCACAGCCAGAAGAGGACTGGCCACCCCTCATAGCCTGGTTCCTCTCTAGGTTTCTTCCTAGGTTTTGGCCTTTCTAGGGAGTTTTTCCTAGCCACCGTGCTTCTACACCTGCATTGCTTGCTGTTTGGGGTTTTAGGCTGGGTTTCTGTACAGCACTTCGAGATATTAGCTGATGTACGAAGAGCTATATAAAATAAACTTGATTTGATTTGAGAACAAATTCTTATTTTCAATGACGGCCTAGGAACAGTGGGTTAACTGCCTTGTTCAGGGGCAGAACGACAGATTTTTACCTTGTCAGCTCAGAGATTCGATCTTGCAACCTTTCGGTTACTAGTCCAGCGCTCTAACCACTAGACTACCCGCCACCTAGCGGCTATTCCCCCTTAGGAGACTGAAAATATTTGGCATGGGTCCTCAGATCCTTAAAAGGTTCTACAGCTGCACCATTGAGAGCATCCTGACTGGTTGCACCATCCAGGACCTCTATACCAGGCGGTGTCAGAGGAAGGCCCTAAAATTTGTTAAAGACTCCAGCCACCCTAGTCATAGACTGTTCTCTTTGCTACCGAACAGCAAGCGGTACCGGAGCGCCAAGTCTAGGTCCAAGAGGCTTCTAAACAGCTTTAACCCCTAAGCCATAAGACTCCTGAACATCTAATCAAATGGCCACCCAGACTATTTGAATTGCCGCCCCCCCCCCCCCCCCCCCCCCCCCTCTTTTATACCGCTGCTACTCTCTGTTGTTATCATCCTTGCATAGTCACTTTAATAACTCTCCCTACGTGTACATATTACCTCAACTAACCGGTGTCCCCGCACATGGACTCTGTACCAGTACTCCCCTGTATATAGTCTCGCTATTGTTATTTTACTGCTGCTCTTTAATTAATTGTTACTTTTATTTGTTATTCTTATTCGTATCCAACACCTGCATTTTGTGACTAATAAAATGTGATCTGATTTGGATTTCAGGAGGTGAATGGCAGTTTGATCATAGCACTCCTCTCACAGCTATACAAGTATTCCCTGAATTTACTCAGTTTGTTTGGAATGGTAAATATACCCGGCATACCTCCAGCAGAAGGATTGGCCTGCTAGATTTGTAATACGTTTGTAGCCTACATTGTGTGTGATTTATATATAACATTTGCTAACATGAGTACACATTGCATACAATGGTGTAAGTTTCCTTTTTTACCTTTATAAACTCAACTTGCGTCTGTAAATATCTGTATTCATTATACTATTATTATTTCCGTAGCCTAGGCTGCACTAATGGTCACGCTAGTCAGTAACCTGTTTTACCTGACGGTGAACTGTTCCAAGTCCTATGCCTGTAAAGTGATTTGAACGCCAATCGGCTGCACCCCGGTACTGTACCTGCACAACGGTAGGAATTTATGTTTTACGCCTCAGATTTAACCAAGATTAAAGTGAATAGTTAACTTGATTATGATAAATTATGTATTAATCAATAGCATAGTAGTTCTACAGTAGCTATAGAATGAACATTGTAAAGTTAAAAAGATAAAATAAAGACAAAGGCAACATTTAACTTTCGTTTTTGATCCACGATTCCACATTTTATTTGACTATTATTTTAAGGCGAAAATGTGAAGCTTCCGCCTTACAGTAGCCTAGGCCAGGATAGTAGCCCATAGATATAGGCTTTGTATCATACTGTAGGTAGCCGATTGTATTACCTCATCTATCACTATTTATATCATACACCATAAAGATACATGTAGAGAGTAGGTCTAAACCTAGCAACAACAACAAAAAAGATCCTATTGATAATTATGTGTTAAATATACAGTCTGGGATTCGAAAAACAGCAGAGGCTGTTAAAGCTTTCATTTTAATATCGTCTGGGATTTTATTTAGCAGCTGAGATATGGGGCTGAAATGTAACCACTCTCATTTATAGACTGAGCTATGAATGGAAGGACATGATTATCCATTGATTGAAAATGATCGTTTTAACCATGGTTTAAAGTGGTACGGTGTTCCGTTTATAATTAGAGTACATTGTTTACAAACAATGGAGTAAAACAATGTCTTATTTTGTGTTCTTATGGTGTAAAACAGTGGAATTTAACAATAATCCATGGCTATATAATTCATTTAAACATCCAATAATCGATGTACCAATCAAATAAACTTGATTATGATGAATTATTTGTTCATCAATAGCATAGTAGCCTACAGTACCTCTAGAATGAACATTGCAAAGTTGAAAATAAAATAAAAACGAAAGAAACATTTTACTTTCGATTTTGATCCCCATGACGCCACAAGATTTTACCTGACCGGTTTTGCAGGTGAACTACAAAACTCTGCAGCCGACAGTAGACTAAACTAACCTATGTGGCATTGGTAGCCTATTTCATTAGCTCATCATCACTATTCACATCATATACAAATATACACCAGTTTATTAGGTACACCAACCCGTTCACTAAAATTAAGCGTGATTCGTCACTCCAGAGAAATCGTTTCCACTGCTCCAGTGGGGCGAGCTTTACACCACTCCAGACGACGCTTGACATTGCGCATGGTTATCTTAGGCTTGTGTGCGGTTGCTCGGCCATGGAAAGCCATTTCATGAAGCTCCCAACAAACAGTTATTTTGGAATTCGGTAGTGAGTGTTGCAACTGAGGACACACTATTTGTTTGCGCTAAGCACTTCAGCACGCAGCAGTCCTGTTCTGTGAGCTTGTGTGGCCTACCACTTCACAGCTGAGCAGTTGTTGCTCTTAGAGGTTGACACTTCACAATAACAGCACTTACAGTTGACCGGAGAAGCTCTAGCAGGGCAGAAATTTCAAGAACTGACTTGTTGGAAAGGTGGCATCTTATGACGGTGCCACTTTGAAAGTCACTGAACTCTTCAGTAAGGCCATTCTACTGCCCATGTTTCTCTATGGAGATTGCATGGCAGTGTGGTCGATTTTATACACTTGTCTGCAACAGGTGTGGCTGGAATAGCCGAATCCACTAATTTGAAAGGGTGTCCACACACTTCTGTGTATATATAGTGTATATTATTATGCTCACTCAACTGTGCCTCACAAGTAATACAACAAATTATATATTACCATTGTGATCATATTTTCAGAAGAACAACATTGGCAGGGCAATTCAAGCATAGTGATAATTAAGGCCAGATCGTTTTTCAAGATGTTCAAACGTTCATAGATGACCAGCAGGGTCAAATCATAACCATGATGGCTATAGAGGGTGCAACAGTTCAACACCTCAGGAGTAAATGTCAGTTTGCTTTTCATGGCAGGTGTTCAAAGTTTCAACGTTTCTCTCCCTGCAGCGGCAGGTAGGCAAGGTATTTTATGCTAATGAGACAGTAGTGTCCCCTCTTTCCTGCTTATAGTACTTCCTTATACCTTAGCACTTATTTGTACTTTATCAGTGTGACCTTTGACCAGTGGCGACCCATCTTTGACCAGAGCCCCTCCTGTTTTGAGCCCCACCTGTTTAGCTAAAAAAAATATTTAATAATAATAAATAAATATATATATATTTTTGCATATATCATATATCAGTTTGCAAATAATGTAAAAAAAAAAAAAAAAAAAGCTGCATACAAACATGTTTTATTTCTTGCTTTCTTGAGTAAGGCAGCTCCAAAATGCAGGTGTTTGATTAAGGCAGTCCCCCGCACCTCTCTGATTCAGAGGGGTTGGGTTAAATGCGGAAAACACATTTCAGTTGAATGCGTTCAGTTGTACAACTGACTAGGTATTCCCCTTACCCCGTTCACCCGAGCTCAATGCTTTCTGTGGTGGTGGGGTAGCCAGCGGAAAATACGGAGCATAGGGGCTGGTAATGTTCTCTAGTTGCGGCCTGATTGGCTCAGTGTTCTGTCACTCATGGGAACACTACGTCAACACAAAATCTATGGGGAGAGATCGAAAATTCAAACCCCTTGGATGCTGCCATAGAGTTACATTAGATGTGCCCATCCACAAAGGCTCAAGGTCATTGGCCACAGACAGAATTACGTCAAATCAGGTTATACTGTATGTACCATAGCTTCAACATCATACTTTCAAAGTCTTAGCTAGCAAGCTAGCTATCATCATCATGAATGAAGTCAACAATCTACTGGAAAATCCTTTACAATCGTTGTCATATGAAGAGAAACTATAAAGAGAAATTATAGATACAATGTATCGGTGCTCATCGGAATGGAAATCACTAATTCAACAATGAGTGGTTTGGTAGGAATCAGTGGCTAACTGCAAGCACTGCAAAGTAATCACTGGCCTGCTATTCAGTGGAGTGTGTGTGTAGTCCAAGTCTGGGTTTAACTTCTTTGGGGTACCCCCCTTCTTCTCAATTTCCGCCTAAAGACATACCCTAATCTAACTGCCTGTAGCTCAGGCCCAGAAGAAAGGATATGCATATTCTTGGTATCATTTGAAAGGAAACACTCTGAATTTTGTGGAAATGTGAATTGAATATAGGAGAATATAACACAATAGATCTGGTAGAAGAAAATATAAGGAAATAAACATACGTTTTCTGTTTTTTATTGTTGCTGCATCATCTTTCAAATGGCCAAGAACAGCCAAACATACAGATAGGATGCCGTGGATGATTTGAATGAAGAACATAAGATGGCAACAATAGCTGAGCAAAGTTTTAGACAGATAACTTCAAAAATGAGCGAGCTACATGACATTGAGCATGAAGTCACCCAGGTGTCCCACACAAATGTACCCAAATGTACGCAAGTGGCCGAATTGGTACAGTGATACATTTTGAAGGAAATAACTATATACAAAATACATAAATGCTATTCTAACACCCCCCCCCCCAAAAAAAAAAAAATATATATATGAAAAAAATAATAATAATAATAATAAACAAACAAATAACAAGGGTAACTATTTACACATTTTCTATTTACAATATTGTGAAGACCCTCAGTCCTCTACACAATATTGTGCTGCTGGTGCCATGGCCCATAGCAGTCTCTTTCTGCTGTAAAGCAGAGGCTTACTGAACAGGTGGTGCAGGTGATGGGGCATTTCCTGTGACAAAGGGCACAACGACGTCTCCCTACTGTGCCCGTTTTGCCCTGAGGCACATTCATGCCTGCAGAGATGAATCTGGGCAGGTGAACACTACTGGTTGGAGCAGAAGGGACAGAAGGTGCTGCAGTGGACTTGCTGTAGCTAGCAAGCTCCTGGATGAGCAGCTCCCTGAAGGCTAGCTGTGAGATGGGGGGCTGTCCACAGCTCTTGGCCATTTCCTTCTGGAGGATGAAGGAATTCACCACAGCAATGTCAATGAAATGATAGAAAAATGTCTTGTACCATTTCACGGTCTTGTGGAGAACATTGTAGTATCCTATCAGCGCATCTAACAGGTCCACACCTCTCATGCTCTTGTTGTAGTCCTTCACAGCAGCTGGAATGGGGCCATTTTTTGTGGTCCATGCCCCGGCACCGTCCTTCACACGCCTGACGACGTGATCTCCACTGAAGGACTTGTGGATACTGGAGCACATGACCACCTCTCTGGTATCCATCCACTTCACAAACAGCAGGCCATCTTCACGGATCCATCGCATTGTACCCCGCTCAGCCCGCTTAGGCATGTCATTCACCTTTGTCTTTGGAAATCCCACCCTGTTGGTACGAATGGTGCCACAAGCCCACACCTCCCGCTTCCTCAGCTCTGTAAACAGGGTAGGGCTTGTGTAGAAGTTGTCCACAAACAGTTTGTAGCCCTTCCCCAGCAGTTGAAAATCCAATAACTCCATAACGGAATCATAACTCAGTCCATTACCGGTAGCAAAACTGTTTTTCCCCTCATAAACAAGAAAATTGCAAGTGTAGGCACACACAGAATCAGCCAAAACAAACAGTTTGTAACCCCATTTGGTTGGTTTGTTACGCATGTATTGTTTGAGGCTGATTCTGGCCTTTGAGGCTACCATCCTCTCATCGATGGACAGGTTCTGGGCGGGCTGAAAATAGGTCTTGCAGGCCTCAACGATGCTGGGGTAGAGAGGTTATATTTTACAGAGCCTATCAAACCTTGGTGTGCCTCTCTTCTTGTCATTCTCCCCATCAACTTCTGGGTCACTGATGTGAAGCGCCCGTGAGATAGTCAGAAACCTTTTAGAAGACATGACAGTCATGGGGAAAGGCAGTTGATAGAGAGCTGACGTTTTCCAGTAGTCCCTTAGAGTTTTCAACTTCACCAGCCCCATGTAAAAAGCCATTGAAAAGTAGCAGAAAAGGTCTGACATGGAAATGGTCTTCCATGCCTCTTTCTTTCCTGCCTGCTTCTTAGCCCTGTACTTATTGGTGTTCGACACCAGGGAATCAACAACTGACGAGGTGAAAAACAGTTGAAAAAGTTGAAGGGGGCTGTACTTTGCAGTCATGTCTAGTTGAGGTCCTGGCTGCCTTTTGGGTCTAAAAACTGGTGGATTTGGTTCCACATCATCTTCTAACACAGATTGCCAATGACCCTCTGGCCCTCTGTCTGCAGGTTTCTCTCTTCCCCACCTCCGCTTCTTTGTCACTGACTTCACACCTCTAGATGGCCGGGTAGGTGTGGAGCCGGAGACAGCGGGGGTCTCAGCGGGGGTCTCGGACTTCTAGCCATCGCCGCTCCACCTTTCATTTCCCATTTGTTTTGTATTGTTTTCCTGCACACCTGTTTTACATCTCCTCATATTTACTATATGTATTTAACCCTCTGTTCCCTCCATGTCTGTGTGGGGTATAGTTTATTGTCAAGGTTGGCAAGCTTCTGGCTGGTTTGCGCCGGGTTTTGTTTTGTACCCGTGCTTTGTGGCAGCCGGTACTTTGTACTTGGTTATTGTACTTTGTATTGCCTCAGTAAAGTGCTTTGTCCACTCATCTCTGCTCTCCTGCGCTTGACGTCCATGCACCAGCTACTCCCACCGTTTGACAACTGGCCATGCTGTCAATCTAGCATGACGTTTGCTGCGTTCAAGACAACTGGTAATTCATAAAAAATTTTGCTCCGACTGGGAAAATACATTTTCATCCAACTCGGAATTCCAAGTCTGGAACTCGGGCCTATTTCTAGAGTGCGGCAGTGGGTGTGGCCTCCCAGCCATGCCCAATCACATGAGGTGCTCCCTTTCTTTGTTCCCCTCCTAGTTGCGGTCCAATTCACACCCCCTATGATGTATTAAGATGTATCATTACCAGGGCCTCCCAGGTGGTGCAGGGGTCTAAGGCACTGTATCGCAATGCTAGCTGTGCCACCAGAGATTCTGGGTTGGGGAGGGTTTGTCGCACCCTCCGGGTTAGGGAGGGTTTGGCTGGCAGGGATATCTGACCATCGCTGACCAGGTCGCCAGGTGTACGGTGTTCCTCCGACACATTGGTGCGGCTGGCTTCCGGGTTGGATGTGTGTTGTGTCAAGAAGCAGCGCGGCTAGGTTGGGTTGTGTTTCGGAGGATGCGTGGCTCTCGACCTTCGCCTCTCCCGAGTCCGTACGGTGGTTAAACCTCTGACCAACCATATCCTCACATCAGTATTTGGAATGTAAACCAGTAACAGAGATGTTTTACCAACTGATCCATCCTCTTACTCTTCTGGTCTAGAATAAAGGGGAAGTCCATTATTTTAATGAAAGCATGCAGATTTTGTGTATTTATGTCGTTATGTTGTTCCTGTTCTTTGCTTTTGATAAGATGGAAATGTGACAGATTAAAATGAACAGTGTAAATATCTTTAGAAAAAATATGACTTAAAAATATACATTTCTAGAATGAATTTGCATCAGTGTAATGGAATAAAAACATAAAAATAAGAATATGTTGTGCTGTTCAGAGAGAGAGAGAGAACATTTTCCAAACATGGCTGGTTGTAAAAACCAGCACAAGACGACACAGTTAACTTCTGACTGAATGTATTTTAGGTAGACGTTGAGACTCCATTTCTTCTTCGGTAGGGCATCACTCCCCTAGTAGAACCCCAAGGACTAACCGGTAATCAGTAGACAAGCTACATATCCAATACCTTCCTCATTATCTCACTGTAGTGTAACACTGGATGTCTCTTTTCACTTTTTGCAGGTCTGAATGAGAACAGTGGGATGTCATTCATTATTGTGGTGCAATGGACTTTAGCATTAGGGAACATAGTGATGTTGGCAACATGGTGATATTGTGGAACAGTTGCACCTAAGGGAGGTACGCCGAGGATTGGACTATTGCTCAGATTAGGTGGGACCACAATATTTGCTCGAGCACACCTGAGCTATTTTCAGTTTATTGGTTAATCTATTTTCAGTTTATTGGTTAATCCTAAAGTGAATCTTTAGGGACATAGCCGGTTTGCAGGCAGGATGAACATATAGATTCTGTTTCAACACCAGTTGAATGTTAATCCACTGTTGTTGCTACTTTTTCAGTCCCATTTCTCATCCAAGGGAGATGTGTTGCATCTCACTGAAGTATCGGTCACAGTTGTTATGATCAATATCATTCACTGTATATAGATAAGGAGGGATTGTCCCCCCTTTGGTACCAGAGAGAGTTCTCTGAGAGTTCTCATTTACAACTGCGACCTGGCCAAGATAAAGCAAAGCAGTGCAACAAAAAACAACAACACAGAGTTACACATGGGATAAACAAAAGTACAGTCAATAACAATAGAAAAATCTATTTACAGTGTGTGGAAATTAGGTAAGGCAAAAAATAGGCCATAGTAGCGAACTAAATAGGCCATAGTAGCGAACTAATTACAATTTAGCAAATTAACACTGGAGTGAATGATGTGCAGATGATGATGTGCAAGTAGAAATACTGGTGTGCAAAAAAGTAATTAAAAACAATATGGGGATGAGGTAGGTAGTTGGATGGGCTATTTACAGATGGGCTGTGTACAGCTGCAACGATCGGTGAGCTGCTCAGATAGCTGATGCTTAAAGTTAGTGAGGGAGATATAAGTCTCCAACAAGATTTTTTGCAATTCGTTCCAGTCATTGGCAGCAGAGAACTGAAAGGAAAGGCAGCCAAAGTAGGTGTTGGCTTTGGGGATGCCCAGTGAGATATGCCTGCTGGAGAGCGTGCTATTAGTGGGTGTTGTTATGGTGACCAGTGAGCTGAGATAAGGCGGAGCTTTACCTAGCAAAGACTTATAGATGACCTGGAGCCAGTGGTTCTGGCGATGAATATGTAGCGAGGGCCAGCCGACGAGAGCATACAGGTCGCAGTGGTGGGTGGTATATGGGGCTTTGGTGACAAAACGGATGGCACTGTGATAGACTGCATCCAGTTTGCTGAGTAGAGTGTTGGAGGCTATTTTGTAAATGACATCGCCGAAGTCGAGGATCGGTAGGATAGTCAGTTTTACGAGGGTATGTTTGGCAGCGTGAATGAAGTAGGCTTGGTTGCGAAATAGGAAGCCGATTGTAAATTTAATTTTGGATTGGAGATGCTTAATATGAGTCTGGAAGGGGAGTTTACAGTCTAGCCAGACACCTAGGTATTTGTAGTTGTCCACATATTCTAAGTCAGAACCGTCCAGAGTAGTGATGCTAGTCGGGCGGGCGGGTGCGGGCAGCGATCAGTTGAACAGCTTGCATTTAGTTTTACTAGCATTTAAGAGCAGTTGGAGGCCACGGAAGGAGTGTTGTATGTCATTGAAGCTTATTTGGAGGTTTGTTAACACAGTGTCCAAAGAAGGGCCAGATGTATACAGAATGGTGTTGTCTGTGTAGAGGTGGATCAAGGAATCACCCGCAGCAAGAGTGACATCATTGATATATACAGAGAAAAGAGTCGGCCCGAGAATTGAACCTTGTGGTACCTCCATAGAGACTGCCAGAGGTCCGGACAACAGGCCCTCCGATTGTACACACTGAACTCTATCTGATAAGTAGGTGGTGAACCAGGCAAGGCAGTCATTTGAGAAACCAAGGCTGTTGAGTCTGCCGATAAGAATACGGTGATTGACAGAGTCGAAAGCCTTGGCCAGGTCGATGAAGACGGCTGCACAGTACTGTCTTTTATCGATGGAAACCGGATTGCACAGCGATGAAGGTACAGTGGGATTCAAAATGGTCAGTGATCTGTTTGTTAACTTGGCTTTCGAAGACTTTGGAAAGGCAGGGCAGGATGGATATAGGTCTGTAACAGTTTGGGTCTAGAGTGTCACCCCCTTTGAAGAGGGGGATAACCGAGGCAGCTTTCCAGTCTTTAGGAATCTCGGACGATATGAAAGAGAGGTTGAACAGACTAGTAATAGGGGTTGCAACAATAGGGGTTGCAACGATAATTTTAGAAAGAGAGGGTCCAGACTGTCTAGCCCAGCTGATTTGTATGGGTCCAGGTTTTGCAGCTCTTTCAGAACATCTGCTATCTGGATTTGGGTGAAGGATCAGCTGGGGAGGCTTGGGCAAGTAGCTACGGGGGGTGCGGAGCTGTTGGCCGGGGTTGGGGTAGCCAGGAGGATAGCATGATCAGCCTTAGAGAAATGCTTATTGAAATTCTTGATTATCGTGGATTTATCGGGGGTGACAGTGTTTCCTAGCCTCAGTGCAGTGGGCAGCTGGGAGGAGGTGCTCTTATTCTCCATGGACTTTACAGTGTCCCAGAACTTTTTGGAGTTAGAGCTGCAGGATGCAAATTTCTGTTTGAAAAGCTAGCCTTTGCTTTCCTATCTGACTGTGTGATTTGGTTCCTGACTTCCCTGAAAAGTTGCATATCGCGGTTCCTTGATAATTTGTGTGAGATTGAAGGCATCTAGCTTAGATTGTAGGACGGCCGGGGTGTTAAAACCTGTTGAGGACAGAGGGCGCTGTTTTCACTTTGGGGGAAAATCGTGCCCAATTTAAATGGCCTCGTACTCAATTCTTGCTCGTACAATATGCATATTATTATTACTATTGGATAGAAAACACTCTCTAGTTTCTAAAACCGTTTGAATTATATCTGTGAGTAAAACAGAACTCCTTTTGCAGCAAACTTCCTGACAGGAAGTGGAAAATCTGAAATCGATGCACTGTTCTAGGGGCTGCCTATTAAAGTCCTTGATATTTATTAGTTTAGATGCACTTCATACGTCTTCCACTAGATGTCGACAAGCAGTGAGAGAAGAAATTGAGTGTGTAACTTGATCTGGACTCGAATCATAGCTCTTGGCATGACGTGTCACCAGTTTCCTGTTTTCTGGAGAGCGCGAGGAGGGACCTGGATTTGTCTTCTGATAAGCTGATGTTATGGACGACTAATATCTCCGGCTTTGATTTTATTTGATACATGTGACAATATCATCGTAAAGTATGTTTTTTCAATATAGTTTAATCAGATTATTGCCATTTTTTCGGGAGTTTTGCCGTGTTCCGTTCTCTTCCGTTTGTTGACGATGGAGAGATTCGTGCCACTTGGCAAGTGTGCTTGCTAAATCGAGAGGGAAAAAGGCCGTTCTAAAACCAAACAACGATTGTTCCCGACAAAGGACCCCTTGTACAACATTCTGATGGAAGATCAGCAAAAGTAGGACCCATTCTATGATGTTATTTCATATATCTGTCGTACATGTGAACTAGTCGTTTGCGCCCAGCTTTTGGGTACTCTCTCGCTATACCTAAGCTGGATGTCGTAATGAAGTTATTTTTAGAATTCTAACACGGCGATTGCATTAAGAACTAGTGTATCTATCATTTCCTATACAACATGTATTTTTTAGTTATGTTTATGAATAGTTATTTGGTCAGAATATGTGTGTCAGAAAAAGTGTCAGAAAAATATCCGGACATTGTGGGAAAAAGATGCTACGTTAGCACAACGTTAGCACAATGTATAACCACTGATTTCAGCTCTAAATATGCACATTTTCGAACAAAACATAAGTGTATGTATAACCTGATGTTATAGGACTGTCATCTGATGAAGCTTATCAAGGTTAGTCAAAATTATATATCTTGCTGGTTTATTCGCTATCGCTAACGTGCCTATTGCTATCGCTAACGTGCCTTGATGAATGAATGCGGTAGTGTGGTAGGCTATTGTAGTAAGCTAATATAATGCTATATTGTGTTTTCGCTGTAAAACACTTAAAAAATCGGAAATATTGGCTGGATTCACAAGATGTTTGTCTTTAATTTGCTGTACACCATCGATTTTTCAGAAATGTTTTATGATGAGTATTTAGGTATTTGACGTTGGTGTCTGTAATTATTCTGTCTGCTTTCGGTGCAATTTCTGATTGTAACTGCAATGTAAACTATGATTTATACCTGAAATATGCACATTTTTCGAACAAAACATAGATTTATTGAATAACATGTTATAAGACTGTCATCTGATGAAGTTGTTTGTTGGTTAGTTTGGTTGGTTCTTGGTTAGTTAGGTTGGCTTTGTGCATGCTACCTGTGCTGTGAAAAATGTCTGTCCTTTTTTGTATTTGGTGGTGAGCTAACATAAATATATGTGGTGTTTTCGCTGTAAAACATTTTAAAAATCGGACATGTTGACTGGATTCACAAGATGTGTATCTTTCATTTGCTGTATTGGACTTGTTAATGTGTGAAAGTTAAATATTTCTAAAAAATATCTTTTGAATTTCGCGCTCTGCCTTTTCAGTGGAATGTGGGAGGAGTTCCGCTGGCGGAACGCCAGAGCCAGACAGGTTAAGCATATCCCAGTTTAGGTCACCTAGCAGAACAAATTCTGAAGATAGATGGGGGGCAATCAATTCACCAATGGTGTCCACGGCACAGCTGGGAGCTGAGGGGGGTCTATAACAGGCGGCAACAGTGAGAGACTTATTTCTGGAGAGATTCATTTTTTTAATTAGAAGCTCGAACTGTTTGGGCATAGACCTGGAAAGTTTGGCAGAACTTTGCAGGCTCTCTCTGCAGTAGATTGCAACTCCTCCCATTTTGGCAGTTCTATCTTGATCATCTTTCACTACTCTCAGAATTCTGAAAATAGCACTTTGTAAAACACCACCAGTCCTGAAACATCCTTAGAGGTTCATCGTTTATTTATAACTCATGGCTAGGTTGTTCTGCTGTTGTGTACTCCATGGAACCACTGGCGACACGAGGGAGTAAATTAGTGATCACATCAGAGGAGAGATGTGGCTGACTCACCCTCATCACCTCAAACCGTTCTGTTTCTTTATTCAAACACTGCTTTGAATATGGGAAGAGGAGTTCAAATGCTTGAACTCAGATATATGAATTGTTCATGTATTGCTTTTGGATTGTATGAATCACAGGTTGTGTTTGCTGCATCAAGATAAGTAGAAAGCCTAGATACTCTTTGTATAATTTGTACAGCTCTCTTTAGTGAATGAAAACGTGGAATGTTCACAGTTTAAGTCAGTTGAACCTTGTATCGATACTACTGAAACTATAGAAGAGAACAAGCTTGCCTGTGTTTCCCCAAAGACTCAAGGTTTTCATACCAGCATTTAGCAGATGTAGAATGGTATATACTGTAGTGACTGAACACACATTTGTATGTCCTCTCTTGATTAAGATACTTCTATGTTGGCCTTCCTCCCCTCCCCACCAGAGAAATCTGAGCAATGAATTAAGCATTTTAAAACTGTAATACAATGACAAATGTCCCACAAAACCCTGTCGCTCTGTTTTCTTGAATCACTGTTCTTCACCTCTAAGCACAGGATTGTCACGGCCGTCAAAGAGAGGAGACCAAGGCGCAGCGTGGGATGCGTACATACTCATTTATTTATTAAAGAATGAACACTAAACAAACTAACAAAATAACAAACGAACCGTGAAGCTATACAACAATGAGTGCTGACAGGCAACAACACATAGACAACTACCCACAAATACAGGTGGGAAAAGGAAACCTAAGTATGGTTCTCAATCAAAGACAATGATACCTCTGATTGAGAACCACACCCGGCCAAACACATAGAAATACAAATCATAGAAAAAAGAACATAGAATGCCCACCCAAACCAAAATAGAGACATAAAAAGCTCTCTACGGTCAGGGCGTGACAAGGATGGGATATTTGTAATATCAGCCTGCAAAAGGTCACTAAAAAATATTAATATGTTCTATCACAGTTATAACCATAGAGGTGGTTATAATAACACATTAATAAACACACCACCAACAGGAATGTGGAGTGTTCTGAAGTATGTCTTATGACTTAGTGTCACGTTCCTGACCTTATTTCCTTTGTTTAGTCTTTGTTTAGTTGGTCAGGACGTGAGCTGGGTGGGTACATTCTATGTTTTGTGTTTCTATGTTGGGTATGTTGTTTGGCCTAATATGGTTCTCAATCAGAGGCAGGTGTTTGTCATTGTCTCTGATTGGGAACCATATTAAGGCAGCCTGTGTTCACTGTTTGTTTGTGGGTTATTGTCTATGTCTATGTCAGTTGCCTGTGTCTGCACTGTTTAGCTTTAGCGTCACGTTCGTCGGTTTATTGTTTTGTAGTTTGTCAAGTGTTCTTCGTTTTCGTCTTCGTTTATAAATTAAAGTATGTATTCAAACCACGCTGCGCATTTGGTCCGATCCTTGCTCCTCCTCAGACGAGGAGGATTACGACGTTCGTGACACTTAGATTGTGTGGCTGGGTGTATTGTATTGTCTAGATTGGAGCATCTATACTGTGTGCAACACAATAAACAATTTGCTGCCATATTTGAGGTTTGAGAAACATAACCAGCATTGATAGTTCAGGGAATAAAACCTCAAGTGTTCTGCAAATGTGTTTATGCCGTTTTATGGATGTCAGAGAGGGGAGTTGAACATAACCACACATCAACCAAATCTCTATTTAGAGTAAACAGATCATGAAGCACAAAGTCATCACATCCTGTTCTTACACCTCAAATGTTCCATTGCAGCTGTTCACCTTTAGAGCTGAAACCATCACAGATTTTTCTAACCCATGAACTGTGTTGTAATGGCAGGAACAGCTAATCAGAGGCAATCAGTAAAAAACAACAGCACTTTACCCCACATTTTAACGCTTTTGTGTCAATGTTTCTTATTAAACTAAACCACCTGATTGAAAAAGGCCCTGTGGTTTGTTGTGTGCGATCATTACAACAAATGTACATTTTCATCAGCAATGCTGTCTAGGCAGAAGCAGGAGCAGACGTGACAGTACCCCTCCCCCCGGCGTCCCACCTGGGCGAACCGGCCGAGACATGGGCTCTGGGCAAGCCGGTTGGGGCGTGGAAGCCCAACGAACCAGCAGGAGCGTGAGAGCTGGCTGAGGCACGGAAGCCCGACGATCCCGCTGCAAAGAGGGAGCCCGAAGAGCCGGTGGAGTGTGACGTGGGATGGGAAGCCGCCGAGCCAACCGAGGCAAGGAAACCTCTCGAGCCAGCCAGGGCGTGAAAGCCCGACGGGCTGGCTTAGGCAACCCCGGGTCCATCGACGGCAGAATTCACCCCGACGTCACCAACAAAACAAAATAAAATAAAAACTCCTGGACCGGCTGGGCGAAAAATAACTGACGATCCGACTGAGGCCCGACGTGGGATGGGCGCCATCCGAGCCAACCGGGGCAAGGAAACCTCTCGAGCCAGATAGGGCGTGGAAGCCCGACGAGCTGGCTAGGCATCCCCGGTTCCATTGTTGGCGACCCAGAGCCGATGCCACCATACCAACCAGAACGCCAGTACCCCCTGATGCTTCTTATGAAGGCTGATGCATTCTGTCACATGTAATGACGCTGGAGAGACGAAGCAGGTACGGGGAGTGACTTTTAATAAAGAACAGACATGAACAGCATCAGCAAACTAATAATGCATCAGCAGGGAAACTGACAAATATAGGGGAGGTAATAAACAGATAAGTGAGTCCAGGTGAGTCCAATATCGCTGAAGCGCGTGACGAGGGAAGGCAGGTGTGCGTAATCGATGATAGGAGTGAGTGATGCAGGGCAGCCTGGTGCCCTCAAGTGGGAGCAGACGTGACACAGCCTATTCTGAAAACAATAAACGACCTAAAGTTGTTCCGTGTTTTAATTCAAACCTCCTGAATTGACTGACTCTTGAATTCGAATTTAGCCTTGACTTCAACCTTGCAATAGCCTAAAAAAATCAGGACAATGTATATACAGTATTTAATTTTGTTTCCAATGTATTAGCAAATTTTGAAAAATAGTCTAAACTTTATCAACTTTAATCTATACTCTATCAATAGCAATGATTATGATTAGGCTACACGATGAAAGAAATATATGTCAACTGTATTCAAAATGTCCACATGGATACTAAAGGAAAGTAAATCAAATGTAGTCTTTTGCCCACTCTAGTCTGGAATGCATTTACCAGATGCTTGTCACCTTTCACCTTTACCTTACTTGTTTGTTTTCAGATAATAATACAAGACAGTAAAAAATATATATCAGTAGGCCTACATTCTATACATTAGAGTAATAAAATATGAACAGGCCTAAAAACACAATAACAATGCAGTACATAAAGAAAGCTATAGCTCCGAAAACGTTTCAAATCACAGTTTACAGTTTACTAAAGGTGTTAGAGCATAGGCTTTAGGCTATAACTTGGAAGGGTGCTTCAGGCAATATTTTAACAACTAATGCAATCCCTTTTTAATTCATATTCATTTGGGTTCTGATGTATGACACACAAATAATTGTGGCCACAATGAAAATCAGGATGTTTATGCTGAGAAAAACATGGTTCAGCCAAGTGAGAGCATGTTCCTGTTTGATTTCTGAAACAAGAGGAAAGTGGTTGTTACAGTCATGTCTACTTGAATAGTAGGCCAACAAAACAGACACATGTCAAGTTGTACCAACACTTACCCTTTGGGACCAGTGTTGTCAACTCTGGGACCAGTGTTGTCAACTTTGATACCAGGGTCATCTGGTTGATGTCTTACACAGGAAAAAGGAGAGATGGCCACTTTACAATAGTATAAACAATTTCTTTAGAATTTCATCAGAAATTCAGCTGCATAACAATGGTTTATTTTGTAATGTAGCCTATATGCGTGTTTCAAAAGTATGCATAAGCTACAACAATTTTGTGGTTATTGGGTAACACCCAAACGTGTGCTTTCTGTCATTATTAATTATTATGTAACAGTACAAAATGTTGTAAAGCATAAAGAAAAAAAACATAAGAGCTTCTCTGGTGTTTTCACCTGCAAAAGTTTTTGAAAGCAAACTATTTTCTGAAAACCAATGTAATTTAAACCAATTACATGTCAATGGTGGTGTTGATGATACATACCTTCAAAAATGTGAAGTGTGCCCCCCTCCCCATAAACCTTGCTGTTGAGACTGTCAATGATGCACTTTGCGATGCAAGTTGGCATAATGGTGTCATTCAAGGTCAGGTTTCTCAATGTCATAATAGTAGCTGTTTTGCTCGAATTCATGTTGACACGATGCTTATACAACTCCAAACTTGTGACATCTCCTTGATCTTCAATGATCCATCTCATTTTGCAATTTCTTATTTCCTCATGATCTGAGATTATGTTGCAATAAAGAGCAACTGTGTCCCCTACTATGTAAGCATTCTTTGAGGACCACTGGTTCACCCACACCCTGGCAGTTGCAGGGACTAGGAGGAAACAAACATGCATAGTAATGAATGTCTGAACTACCCTTAACCTTAACTTGCATGCAGTATGATTGTCAACATCTTCTGAAAATGTTCAAGGTAAAAGTGTCTTACATTCTTATTTTAGAAATAACATCCATTATCTCAACCATAGCAATACTTATCTTAGATAATTATTATGGACAATAATATCTTACATATATTTGTTAAGTGTCTTACCTGGGAATAACAGCAATACTATAGAACACCAAATGGGTAGTTTGCACATGATTCTGTAGATTGTTCTCGTTCAGTGTCAACTACGAATGAAAATGAACAACCCTTGTTTTCCTGTAATCATATAACTTCATACTGTAGAACAAAGAGTACAAAAAAAAAAAGCCACAATGAATACAGAGACACAGAAACGTTACGGAAGCCTGTAGACAGGATATGCTGTATAGGCTACTTGTCATAAAGTGCAGCTTGGTCAATGGTTCCCTGTAACGTATATGCTAGGAGTCAGGAAGCAGGTGCAGAAGGTGTGTTTTAATAATGAGAATAAGCAGATGAACAAAACAGAAGAAGTGTACTGAACGTGAACAAAACCAATACTGCTTGAAGACTGAGGCTACTGTGGGCTAAATAAAGGGTAACTAATCAAGGTAATGATGAAGTCCAGGTGTGCATGACGATGGGGAGCAGGTGTGCGTAATGATGGTTGCCAGGTGTGCGTAATGTGGGTTGCCAGGACCGGGTTTAGTAGACCGGCGACGTCGAGTGCCGGAGAGAGAGAACGAGAGTAGGCGTGACATTCCCAACCTTTTTTCAGTTACTTTACCACCAACTAAATTAGGCTTTGCCAGGAGTACCCCCTCATGTACATTTTAACAGTAGGCATGTGGGGTCTTCTCAAGTAACCTTTGTTGATAGGCCAAGTACCCCCAGGGGTCCTAGTACCTCTGGTTGGGAACCACTGAGCTAGATCATGCTGCAGTCGCCTCATCTGACATCTGAAGATAGTTGATGATGGCAGACTATTTGATTAAATTGGTGTTGGATCACATAATCCTACCATCTTCACATAGGCTTACTGCAAATATAGCACATTGTCAAATTATATTTCTCAGATTCCCAAGCAATCTCTGCATATTTTCTCAGTTTTTATTGATATATAAAATAACTTATATGAAACTGAATTGACTATCTTCTGAAGATTTTGTTTTGGTTTATGGTTTTTCTTGGTTTGTCCGAATGTAACAACACATTTCTGAGTTGTGTCACATTGCCTTGAAAGTATCATGCTAGCAAGATGCCATGGGATTGTGGGTAATTGTGTGTCCCTTGAGTTCATATTGCTTTGTTTCTTGTTCCTGTGTTGGTGTCTAGAGGTGTTTGTGTGTTTGTCTCTAGCCAGATTATTTAAATGGCATAGTTCATATATTGGTACCTTTTGCTAATTTATCAAACACTGCAACATAAACTCATACATTTATTACCTACTGTAGGACGTCAGATTTTGACTTCGCCAGAAACATTTCATTATAACTTCCCCCAAAATGATGACATTAGCTTGCCTTAGACTTTTATATTTTAAATCATCTACAAATTCATACTCTTCAAGTTCTCTTGAAGGGATGTTGAAAAATCTAGTTTTAGTGAAAGTGTCTGTCCTAACCGATGCCATACTGAAGATTACGTATATGGTTACGTTATGGTTAAATCCAAATTAAATACCTTGACTGACAGAAAAATCTGTTATCTTTTTTTGTCTCTTTCAGAATATGACATCAGTTGTCCTCTATATAACCATTATATTTTTTACGCTACTTAAGCGTACCTATAATGGTAAGACACCTAACCTATTTTGTTGACTATTTTAATTACCTTGTCCTTGAGAAATTTTAACCTGCAGTAATTTAGAAAATGAATTCTCAATTGATAGACCATAACTGTTATGATTGTTAACTACAATTAAAGCCACAGTCTAACATTTCCAGTCATTTTAAGTCATGAAATATAGCCATTGATTTTGAAAAATGTTCATGAACTAAATTATGTTTTACTTGTATTTGATTTCTAGATTTGGAAGAGAACCATAAACCAACCATTGAATTAAATTGTAATGACGGTCCTAAACGCATATGTAATAACATCACAGATTGTAAATGGACTGGCTTCTTGAAAGAAATTGTATTTGATTGCCCGCTTGATAATGGTAAGTTCAGTGATTAGCATTTTTAAATGTGTTCTAAAATGTTTTACTGTATTTATCAATGGGAATTAATCCCAATGAAATGTTAACTCTTTTTATGCTGTAATATAGACAAGTGAAAACATTGTTCTCATGCAATTGATTAATTTTTCACAAAACTACTGAAGAAGTTTCCCCCAAACACTGGTCCAGAGTCACAGTTTATGAGTGCCACCAAGTCCTTTCTGACCTCTCTGGTTTTCCCTACAAATAATAATAATAGTAATTGTACCCAGTACCACCAGGGTTGGCAGAGGAGAGTGAAGAAAAGTTTCTAATGTGCACTTTTATATTATTTATTTTTCTAGGCAAGTTTCAATGTTCAGTGGAGACGGATGAAGTAAAGAAAGACAAGAAACAAAAACAACAATCAGTACCAGTGGCACCGATATGCAAAGACAATAAAAGCTGTGGATTCCCTACACTTGAAGGTGAAAGTGTAAGATGCACCATACGTATGCGTAAGTAAAGGGGGCTCCCGACTGGCTCCTGAGTGGCTCAGAGGTCTAAGGCACTGCATCTCAGTGCTAGAGGTGTCACTACAGACACCCTGGTTTGAATCCAGGCTGTATCACAACCGGCCGTGATTGGGAGTCACATAGGGCGGCGCACAATTGGCCCAGCGTTGTCTGGGTTTGGCCGGTGTAGGCCGTCATTGTAAATAAAAATGTGTTCTTAACTGACTTGCCTAGTTAAATAAAGGTTAAATAAAAATAAATAAATAAATTATATAGCTTGTCATTTGGACTCATATAAATGTTTTATAATGTATACTATATGCCTTGTTTTACTTATTATACCATAATAATTTGAACAAGGATATCCATATCCTGAACTAGTAGTTGGTATAATTGAACAAAACCAATTTGAGCAATGAATTACATCATTACATTAATATGCATGTTTCAGTGCTGATTCTTATTTAGAAATAGTGTTTTTGACATATTTTCAACAGAAATGCAGCCACCAATAACATCAAGAGGACAAGAAAAGCTGGAAGATGGAAAAGGTAATTGATTGTTTACATTTTGGAATTCCACTAACGGTCCGTATGTAGCCAAATGTTGCTGCTGCTCATGTTGGTATCTGTAATGATGGTGCAAAAGCCATGACAGGGAGACATAGTGGAGTGGTAACGTGCGTGCAAGCAGTTGCTCCTGACGCCACTTGGGTACACTGCAGCATCCACCGAGAGGCTCTTGCTGCCAAGGGAATGCCTGACAGCTTGAAAGACATTTTGGACACTACAGTGAAAATAGTTAACTTTGTTAAAACAAGGTCCCTGAACTCTTGTGTATTTTCTGCACCACGCAATGATATGATTCACCATAGCTGTTATGGTTGTTAACTACAATTAAAGCCACAGTCTGTAACATTTACAGTAATTTTAAGTCATGAAATATCATCCTTGATTTTGAAGAATATTCATAAACTAAATTATGTTTTACTTGTATTTGATTTCTAGATTTGGAAGAGAACCATAAACCAACCATTGAATTAAATTGTAATGACGGTCCTAAACGCATATGTAATAACATCACAGATTGTAAATGGACTGGCTTCTTGAAAGAAGTTGTATTTGATTGCCCGCTTGATAATGGTAAGTTCAGTGATTAGCATTTTTAAACGTGTTCTAAAATGTTTTACTGTATTTATCAATGGGAATTAATCCCAATGAAATGTTAACTCTTTTTATGCTGTAATATAGACAAGTGAAAACATTGTTCTCATGCAATTGATTAATTTTTCACAAAACTACTGAAGAAGTTTCCCCCAAACACTGGTCCAGAGTCACAGTTTATGAGTGCCACCAAGTCCTTTCTGACCTCTCTGGTTTTCCCTACAAATAATAATAATTGTAATTGTACCCAGTACCACCAGGGTTGGCAGAGGAGAGTGAAGAAAAGTGTTAATAATGTGCACTTTTATATTATTTATTTTTCTAGACAAGTTTCAATGTTCAGTGGAGACGGATGAAGTAAAGAAAGACAAGAAACAAAAACAACAATCAGTACCAGTGGCACCGATATGCAAAGACAATAAAAGCTGTGGATTCCCTACACTTGAAGGTGAAAGTGTAAGATGCACCATACGTATGAGTAAGTATATACTGTAGCTTGTCAGTTGGACATATATAAATGTTTTATAATGTATACAATAATAATTTGAATGGCAGCAGGGATATCCATATCCTGAACTAGTAGTTGGTATAATTTGAACAAAACCGATTTGTGTGGGCCTCCCGGGTGGCGCAGTGGTCTAGGGCACTGCATCGCAGTGCTAACTGCGCCACCAGAGTCTCTGGGTTCGCGCCCAGGCTCTGTCGCAGCCGGCCGCGACCGGGAGGTCCGTGGGGCGACGCACAATTGGCATAGCGTCGTCCGGGTTAGGGAGGGTTTGGCCGGTAGGGATATCCTTGTCTCATCGCGCTCCAGCGACTCCTGTGGCGGGCCGGGCGCAGTGCGCGCTAACCAAGGGGGCCAGGTACACGGTGTTTCCTCCGACACATTGGTGCGGCTGGCTTCCGGGTTGGAGGCGCGCTGTGTTAAGAAGCAGTGCGGCTTGGTTGGGTTGTGCTTCGGAGGACGCATGGCTTTCGACCTTCGTCTCTCCCGAGCCCGTACGGGAGTTGTAGCGATGAGACAAGATAGTAATTACTAGCTATTGGATACCACGAAAATTGGGGAGAAAATGGGATAAAAAATTAAATAAAAAAAAATTAAATAAAAAAACCAGATTTGTGTCATGAATTACATCATTACAGGTTTACATGATTGTGCATGTTTCAGTGCTGTTTCTTATTTAGAAGTTGTGTTTTTGCCATATTTGCAACAGAAACACAACTACCAACAACATCAAGAGAACCAGAAAAGCTGGAGAATGAAACAGGTAATTTATTGTTTACATTTTGTATTAGATTTTATCACAATGACAATCTCTCAGTTCCCCAGAAGAAGAAAAAGCATTGAGTTGGAAGATGTGGATGTATTAAAACCTGATGTACAGAGATACATTGCAAAATGAAGGGTCTACTGGACAGAGGTTGATCTACAGCAGTGGTTCCCAAACTTTTTATAGTCCCGTACCTCTTCAAACATTCAACCTCCAGCTGCGTACCCCCTCTAGCACCAGGGTCAGCGCACTCTCAAATGTTGTTTTTTGCCATCATTGTAAGCCTTCCACACACATGAGTGTGAGTTTTTGTCACAACCCGGCTCGTGGGAAGTGACAAAGAGCTCTTATAGGACCAGGGCACAAATAATAATAATCAATCATTTTGCTCTTTATTTCGCCCTTACATATAAAATCTTATTTGTTCATCAAAAATTGTGAATAACTCACCACAGGTTAATGAGAAGTGTGTGCTTGAAAGGATGCACATAACTCTGCAATGTTGGGTTGTATTGGAGAGAATCAGTCTTAAATAATTTTCCACACACAGTTTGTGCCTGTATATAGTTTCATGGTAGTGAAGGCAGATAATCCACTCTCACATAGGTACGTGGTTGCAAAGGGCATCAGTGTCTTAACAGCGTGATATGCCAAGCCAGGGTACTCTGAGCGCATCCCAATCCAGAACTCTGGCAGTGGCTTCTGATTATATTCAATTTTCACAGAACCGCTTGTTGCAATTTCAATGAGGCTCTCTTGTTCAGATATCGATAAGTGGACTGGAGGCAGGGCATGAAAGGGATAACGAATCCAGTTGTTTGTGTCATCCATTTCGGGAAAGTACCTGCATAACTGCACACCCAACTCACTCAGGTGCTTCACTATATCACATTTGACATTGTCCGTAAGCTTGAGTTCATTTGCACATAAAAAATCATACAATGATGGAAAGACCTGTGTGTTGTCCTTGTTAATGCAGACAGAGAAGAGATCCAACTTCTTAATCATAGCCTCAATTTTGTCCCACACAATGAATATAGTTGCAGAGAGTCCCTAGATTCAGATCATTTAGGCGAGAAAAAACATCAACCAGATAGGCCAGTCGTGTGAGAAACTCGTCATCATGCAAGTGGTCAGACAAGTGAAAATTATGGTCGGTAAAGAAAACTTGAAGCTCATCTCTCAATAAAAAAAAATTTGGTCAATACTTTGCTCTTTGATAACCAGCGCACTTCTGTATGTTTTAAATGCGTTACGTGGTCGGTACCCATATCATTGCATAGTGCAGAAAATACACAAGAGTTCAGGGGCCTTGCTTTAACAAAATTAACCATTTTCACTGTAGTGTCCAAAACGTCTTTCAAGCTGTCAGGCATTCCCTTGGCAGCAAGAGCCTCTCGGTCGATGCTACATGGTACCCAAGTGGCATCGGGAGCAACTCCTTGCACGCGCGTTACCACTCCACTATGTCTCCCTGTCATGGCTTTTGCTCCATCAGTACAGATACCAACTTGAGCAGCAGCTACATTTGGTTATATATGGACCATTAGTGGAATTCCCACGAGAGATGTTACTTGACTAGGCTACCTGTATTCGACATTGTGTTGTTATTTCGCTGAACACTAGATGGTTAAATTTTATTTTGGGCAGTGAAACGAGGCTACTCAGGCGAGAGAAAACTCACCCAAATGTATAACCCCGTTTGAAAATATAAGGACTGTTTGAAAATGTGAAAAAAAAGAAAAAAGTTTTTTACATGTGAATCACATTTTTGTTTGGAGTAACCCCGACGGCATTGCACGTACCCCCTTCCCAATTTGGGAATGCCTGATCTACAGTATGTATCTGCATGGATTCATTTGAGTATCAGTCGTGTATTGTTCTTTTGGAGTTCCATGTCATAGTTCTCATGTTTTTCAGAGCCAAAACACAATACACCCTGGTGGATCATTTGCCTTTGCCTTTGCCTTTGCCTTTGGCCTTAGCGTTGGGATTTGGATTAATCGATGTCAGGTAAGTTATCTACAGTAATATAATTGTGCTTTGTAGAGACATTTTTTATTCAGAATAATTTATTCATAATAGGAGTATGATTAAGTGTTGATATACTGTAACTCATTACTGTAATTTTTCAACAATTGCTATGATTTTGGAGCACCAACAAAAATAAATATGCAATCCAACCATTGTTTTATTCTCAGAAGAAAAAGGATTCAATTCAGACACGTGATGAGGCGTATATAGAAGTGGATGGAATGGTATAAAAAACGAATGAGGAGGTATTATTGCAGGGGTTAACCTATGGGTGCACTAGTATGAGCCATCATCTCCCCTCAGCCAGCAGGCTATTTTAATACTAATCTCATTGGGGTAAATTAATAAAATGTTTTAAAAGATATATAAAATCTGCATGGATTAGTGTTTGCCATCATGTATGATGCAGTGATAAAACACCTGAAAGAATGCCTACATTAACATACAGTACCAGTCAAAAGTTTGGAGACACCTACTCATTCCAGGGTTTTTCTTAATCTTTTACTATTTTCTACATTGTAGAGTAATAGTAAAGAAGACATCAAAACTATGAAATAACACATATGGAATCATGTACTAACCAAAAAAGTGTTAAACAAATCAAAATATATTTTAGATTTGAAATTCTTCAAAGTAGCCACCCTTTGCCTTGATGACAGCTTGGTACACTCTTGGCATTCTCTCAACCAGCTTCATGAGGAATGCTTGAAGAAGTTCCCACATATGCTGAGCAGTTGTTGGCTGCTTTTCTTCCACTCTGCGGTCCAACTCATCCCAAACCATCTCAATTGGGTTGAGTTGGGGTGATTGTGGAGGACAGGTCATCTGATGCAGCACTCCATCACTCTCCTTGGTCAAATAGACCTTACACAGCTTGGAGGTGTGTTTTGGGTCATTGTCCTGTTGAAAACAAATGATAGTCCCACTAACCTTACAGTGAAATGCTTACTTACAGGCCCCTAACCAGCAATGCAGTTTAAAAAATATGAATAAGAAAAATAAATAAAAGTAACAAGTAGTTAAAGAGCAGCAGTAAAATAACAATAGCGAGACTATATACAGGGGGTACTGGTACAGAGTCAATGTGCGGGGGCACTGATTAGTTGAGGTAATTGACGTAATATGTACATGTAGGTAGAGTTATTAAAGTGACTATGCATAGATAATAACAGAGTAGCAACGGCTTAATAGAGGGGGGGGGGGGGGCAATGCAAATAGTCTGGGTAGCCATTTTATTAGATGTTCAGGAGTCTAATGGTTTGGGGGTAGAAGCTGTTTAGAAGCCTCTTGGACCTAGACTTGGCACTCCGGTACCGCTTGCTGTGCGGTAGCAGAGAGAACAGTCTATGATTAGGGGGGCTGAAGTCTTTAACAATTTTAGGGCCTTCCTCTGACACCTCCTGGTATAGAAGGCAGGAAGCTTGGCCCCAGTGATGTACTGGGCCGTACGCACTACCCTCTGTAGTGCCTTGCGGTCGGAGGCCGAGCAGTTGCCATACCAGGCAATGATACAACCAGTCAGGATGCTGTTGATGGTGCAGCTGTAAAACCTTTTGAGGATCTGAGAACCCATGCCAAATCTTTTCAGTCTCCTGAGGGGGAATAGGTTTTGTTGTGCCCTCTTCACGACTGCTTGGTGTGCTTGGACCATGTTAGTTTGTTGGTGATGTGGACACCAAGGAACTTGAAGCTCTCAACCTGCTCCACTACAGCCCCGTCGATGAGAATGGGGTCCGGTCCTCCTTTTCCTGTAGTCCACAATCATCTCCTTTGTCTTGATCACATTGAGGGAGAGGTTATTGTCCTGGCTCCACATGAAGATGGTTGAGAGAATGACAATAGTGTGCAAAGCTGTCATCAAGGCAAAGGGTGGCTACTTTGAAGAATCTCAAATATAAAATATATTTTGATTTGTTTGACACTTTTGGTTACTACATGATTCCATATGTGTTAGTTACTTCATAGTTTTGATGTCTTCACTATTATTCTACAATGTAGAAAATAGTAAAAATTAAGAAAGACCCTGGAATGAGTAGCTGTGTCCAAACTTTTGACTGGTACTGTACCTTAACAGAAAGTTTGAAAATGGTTTACAGTAGTTACTACAAATGTTATTATAAGGAGTAATTAATATGACCACCAAAAAATGACATACGATCAAAGGCTTCTCCCTCTTCTATTATTAGTTTAATAATCTGATAATATGTGAAGCATGACTCAGGTGGAACGTGGGAGGTTTTCTAACATCCACTCATTCAATCTACTCCCCATGACTCAACCTTACTGTTAACTGCTGGGGCTCAAACTGGATATAGCTGTTTTAATGTTTGTTACACTACTAACTACACTAACTGCATTAATCATCAACTGATATGAGTATTTTGACTTCATCCTAACCCCAATTACAATACTTTTTTCAAGATACCAAACAAATAAATTAATATTTGGTTAAGACATGATAAGATGATAATTTTAGAAGAGAGCAAAGGACTTTTTTTGTCCATGTCACTGGAATGGTAGAATGAATGTTATACTGTCCATACAGTGTAGTTACTGTTTTGTCTTACCCTCTCCTACCTACGACTTATTGTTTACTACTGTTAAATACTAATTGTGTTTGTGCACTTACTCAAGAAAATATTTGTGTTCAATTTTAATTATTGATTTTTCTTTTCTCTGTAATTTAGGATTCTATAATTGTGGGGATTTCTTCTACTGTTGTTTTTAGATTTACAGTACCTACAGTGCATTATGTGCTTGCTTCATTATCCTTATTTGGATGCACTCATTGCTTGATCATCAGCTAAATTATTGAATTGTTCATTGTAATTTTAGATGTTACATTTTAGATGTTCAAGCAACTTTAAATAAGATGAAGATTTCCTTTCTTAATGACCATGAGTGTATTTTACCCTCTGACCCATCACATTGTATTATGGAATGTAATCGGAAAAATAACATTTGTAATTACCGTAAATATGTGAAAACTGTTGAAAAAACAAGCTACAGTCTAATATGCATATGGAATTATATTGGTGCAGGCACCTGATTTTACCATATACCTACAGTAGCAACGCCTTTAAACTGTGACTATGTTCATGATGTAACAGGACCTCATGTGCCATAATGTTCAGGGAGATTAGCAGACACTAAACCATGTGAATAAGGCTGGGATTCAATCATTGCGGATTTTCTTATACTTCTCCCCGGTTATTTATGCAGTGTCAGAGGTGCCTGATTTATTATGACTGATAAACTTGTCTGCTTCCTATCACAACCCTGTGCACTCATATAATGACATTCTATTGACATTGTCATTGGATATTGATATAGTATGAAGCCACTCCCATCCTAACCTTCCTTTGTATTTTCAATATGAATTGTTTGTTATTTTGTGGACTTTGGTGCTTTATCCACAATGATTGAATTCTGCCGAAATGAGCTCTGTTGATATACTTACAGTAACTCCACCTTTTTGTCACAAGGGGGCAGTGTCTTGCTTTAGAGAGAGACAGAGGGAGAGGCGGGATCAACATCCCACACTTCATCTCCCAGCTTCTTATATTGGCTTTTAAAAATATATATTTTATTGTATTGTGCTTACTTGATTGACTGAATGTGCATCTTGTCAAATGTCTTCAGTTCCAATACTTTTAAATATGCAACTAATTAAGTATCATTAAATGGCATGAACACTATATTTGCACTAGTCTTGATAATAGAAATACAGTATATGAGTTGGACTTCACTGAAAGTTAAATGGTTCTGTGTACTAAAGTGTGAAAGGGGAACTGAGAGGGAACACCCTATATGAAGGACCTAATTTGATGTACATATAGTGGGTTCCCGCTCTTTAACATTGGGGAAGACCCCTCCCACACTCTACTCTGTTCTGCAATATACATTTAAAAGCAATATTTTGCATTCGTGGAGACAGCATTCAAGGTAAACGCTGCATATGTTGGCTCAGCCGGAAATTACCTGATCTTCAGTGCCACGGATTGAGTCGAGCCCTAAGAACCTTGAACTGAACAGAAACACTAACTTAACTACTCAGGACTAGACTGTAATGTTTTATATTCCCTTTGTTTTGAACTTTTCTACCATGAATTATGTTCACTGTGTCTGGTGTATGTACAGGTTATGCAAGTATAAAGATTTATATTAATGTGTAATATCACTGTGATCTGAAATAAATCCATTTCCTAACAGCTTCGGTTGGTATGACAATAAAGTGTTGAATCTTGATTGTTCCCTTCCTTCCTTGGAGATGTTGCAATACATGATAAGCATCTGTAGGCTATATATAGAAGGGGGAAGTAATTGGAGCTGTTATTATGCTACCTGTGTAGTGTATAAGTTGTCATGAATGGTTCATGTTGGATAGGGGGAAGGCCCTCTGACTCAAACCAGTGCACATTCAAGTTGGAAAAATTGCTTTTCTTAGGAAATAGAAACTTACACAAGAGTTTATACAGAAAAATAGTAATGTACATGTGCACACAACCAACAAACACACACATTTAAGGCTTCATTCATTTGAATCCAGATTTTTTTGAGTGAATCAGTCTGTCATACTGTATGATCTTCCAGGGGAGATATGGCTTTAAATAGATAGATAGTTCAAGATTTTGGCAATGAAGCCCCCCTATTTCGCAGCACCAAAAGTATTGGGACAATTGGCTTGACAGGTGTTTCTGGTTAGTCAGGTGTGTTCCTTCACATGATTTGTGCAGGCATAAGAAAGCTGTCAATGTGTAGTCTTCATTCTAGGCTTTTCGTTTGCCTTTGAAGCCTGCTATTGGTGTCTGTCAACATGAAGACCAAAGAGGTGTCAAAGAAAGTCAGGGAAGCCATTATAAGGCTGAACAATACAGGGGGGAAAATCTATCAGAAACATGACCATAACTTCAGGCTTACCAAAAACAACAGTTTGGAACATCATTAAAAAGGAAGAAGGCACTGGTAAGCTCAGCAATCGCAAATGGCCTGGTGGGCCAAGGAAGACCTCTAAAGTCAATGACCTGGAAAAGGGTCTCGTAGACAGATGAGACAAAGATTAACATGTACCAGAGTGATGGCAAGAGGAAAGTGTGGAGAAAAAAAGGAACTTCCCAAGATCCAAAGCATACCACCTCATCTGTGAAATATGGTGGAGGGGATGTTATGGTTGTCTTCATTGATGATGTAACTGCTGACGGCAGCAGCAGAATGAATTCTGAAGTGTGCAGAAACAACTTGTCTGCTAAAGCAGTGGTTTCCAAACTCTGGGTTGGGACCCACTGGTGGGTCGCGGAAGCACATAGAAAAAGTTTTCAGTGTAAACTTAAATGACTAAAACCAAAATAGAAAGTGCGTAGAAAAGATAATGAACCTATACATTTTTCAATTAATAGCCTAGAATCTTTAAGAATTTACACTCAACAAAATAAAAGCTAGACACCAGCCATGGCAAAATGCATAGAATTGCAGGAAATTGGCTTGAAAATTGCTAAATGTTCTTTCAGCTCCTTGTCAGGATGTGTAGAATTTCAGGAGATTAGCTTTGAAACTGCTAAATGTTCTGTCTACTGCCAAGATAATAGATGTGCCTTATTCTTTGGTCTGTGTATGTTTTTCTTTACCGCTCAACCCTTACGGTGGGTCGTGACTCAAAAGACACCTCAATTGTTGCAGTACAGGCCTGGCAGAGCATCACCAGAGAAGATACCCAGCGTCTGGTGGGTCGAAATGTTGCAGACTTCAGGCAGTTAATTACAAAAATAAGGGGTTAAATACATTAAAATAAAATGTAAAAATCCTGATCTTTCTTATATCACTCAGATATAGGACAGACACTTCAGAACAAAGTACCTTTAGATTTTGTTTGTGGGCGGTCTATCTGTTGTTCCATGTGGTGAATCTGTTATTTAATGCGTTTGTATGGGCTAATAGCACTAAGGGTCAAAATCATTTTTCATTAAATAATTTTTGTATACATTTTTGGGATATTTCAAGGGGTCTTACAATTCTAAATCAAATAGCAAAATGATCCTTGGTATGACCTTAAAACAATTCCACATAGCTTAGTATTTTATTTGTCACATCCACCGAATACAACAGGTGTAGACCTATTAGTGAAATACTTATTTACAAGCCCTTAACCAACAATGCAGTTAAGAAAAATAAGTGTTAAGAAAGTATTTATTAAATAAACTGAAGTAAAAAATAAATAAATACAAAAATAGAAGCCAAGAATGCTAGTACCATGCCAAAATCTTGAACTATCCCTTTAAGATTGTAAGCAGACGAGTTTAGCTGAAAGTAGATATTATCATCTGTTCTCTTGTACCATAAGGACTACTAACTCAGACTGGCTGCCTGTTATCTCAAGGATTCCTCACTTACTCAAACGTTGACTACAGCATCAAGCTAGGGTTCCACTGTAAAGATTTTAACTAAGCACCAGATTTGACCAAAGGCTGGAGATCTCTGGCCTACTGGGTTCAGACAGCTAGACTGAAAAAAAAGAGGTGTTATGGAAAATGTGTTTGCTGTATTCAGGCTTGTGTCATGAATTGTGGTTATAGTACATGCACATAAGCCAGCTACATCCTGAAATGTTCTCTACCTCCTTGTCAGGAGCCACACTACCTCTTGGTTCCATTGAAACCTTTGCATATGATGCTATTGTCCCCATCTGAACCCACACCTAATGTGGTGTTAGTTACACCCAGACCTACAGTATTTCCACCCAGTCTGTCTTGGTTGAGGTTCTCATTAAGCATGCATGCATATCCAGACTTATGGAGCAATTGGGGTTAAGTGTCTTGCTCAAGGGCACATTAACAGATGTTTCACCTAGTCAGCTTGGGAATTTTAACAAGCGACCTTTTGGTTGCTGGCCCAATGCTTTTAACCACTAGGCTACCTGCTGCCCCGGCTGAAACACTGGCTTAATGTGTCTGCTGGACCAAGGGAGGGTCTAGTTTGCAAAAATTGTAGAAGACTCCAGCCACCCAAGTCATAGACTGTTCTCCCTGCTACCGCACGGCAAGCAGTACCAATGCACCAAGTTTGGAACCAACAGGACCCTGAACAGCTTCTACATCCAAGCCATAAGACTGCTAAATAGTTAGTTAAATAATTAACCAAATAGCTACCTGGACTATCTGCATTGACTCTTTTTGCACTAACTTTTTTCACTCATCACATATGCTGTTGCTATTGTTTACCATTTGTCACTTTATTCCTAGTTATATGTAGATATCTACCTCAATTACCTTGTACCCCTGCACATCAACTCTGTATTGGTACCTCTGCTATATAGGCAAGTTATCGTTACTAATTGTCTATCTTTTATAACTATGTGTTTTACTTCTCTATTATTTCACAATTTTCTTTCTCTCTGCAGTGTTGGGAAGGGCCCAAAAGTAAGCACTTCACTGTTAGTCCACACCTGTTGTTTACGAAGCATTTGACGAATAACATTTTATTTTAGTTGAACCAGTGGTATTATGGACAAGAGTTTGTTGACCAGGGCTATACAAGGTATAGAGGTAGTGTGGCTCCTATACAAATGATCCTGTGCAAATGGATCAATCAATGACATTGGCACAACACACAATGCTTTCTGTACCACCTTTCCCTGCCCAATGATCAATACAGAACTACAGTTACAAAATTACAATTTTCTCATACATCTACAGTGCATTTGGAAAGTATTCAGACCCTTTGACTTATTCCACATTTTGGTACGTTACAGCCTTATTCTAAAATCGATTAAATTGTTAGTTTTTTCTTCATCAATCTACACACAATACCCCATAATGACAATACAAAAACAGGTACATTTTTATTTAAAATAAAGAACTGAAATATTACATTTACATAAGTATTCAGACCCTTTACTCAGTACTTTGTTGAAGCACCTTTGGCAGTGATTCCAGCCTCAAGGCTTCTTGGGTATGACCCTACAAGCTTGGCACACCTGTATTTGGGGAGTTTCTCCCATTCTTCTCTGCAGATCCTCTCAAGCTCTGTCAGGTTGGATGGGAGGCATCGCTGCACAGCTATTTTCAGGTCTCTCCAGAGATGTTCGATCGGGTTCAAGTCCGGGCTCTGGCTGGGCCACTCAAGGACATTCAGAGACTTGAAGCCACTCCTGCGTTGTCTTGGCTGTGTGCTTAGGGTCGTTGTCCTGTTGGAAGATGAACCTTCAACCCAGTCTGAGGTCCTGAGCGCTCTGGAGCAGGTTTTCATCAAGGATCTCTCTGTACTTTGCTCTGTTCATCTTTCCCTCGATCCTGACTTGTCTTGCAGTTCCTGCCGCTGAAAAACATCCCCACAGCCTGATGCTGCCACCGCCATGCTTCACCATAGGGATGGTGCCAGGTGTCCTCCAGATGTGACGCTTGGCATTCAGCCCAAATAGTTCAATCATTGTTTCATCAGACAAGAGAAACTTGTTTCTCATGGTCTGAGCGTCCTTTAGGTGCCTTTTAGCAAACTCCAAGTGGGCTGTCATGTGTCTTTTACTGAGGAGTGGCTTCCGTCTGGCCACTCTACCATAAAGGCCTGATTGGTGGAGTGCTGCAGAGATGGTTGTCCTTCTGGAAGGTTCTCTCATCTCCAAAGAGGAACACTGGAGCTCTGTCAGAGTGACCATCGGGTTCTTGGTTACCTCCCTGACCAAGGCCTTTCTCCCCCGATTGCTCAATTTGGCAGGGCCGCGAGCTCTAGGAAGAATTTTGGTGGTTCCAAACTTCTTCCATTTAAGAATTATGGAGGCCACTGTGTTCTTGGGGACCTTCAATGTTGCAGAATTTTTTTGGTACCCTTCCCCAGATCTGTGCCTCGACCCAATCCTGTGTCAGAGCTCTACAGACAATTTATTTGGCTTGGTTTTTGCTCTGACATGCACTGTCAACTGTGGGATCTTATATAGACAGGTGTGTGCCTTTCCAAATAATTTCCAATCAATTGAATTTACCACAGGTGGACTCCAATCAAGTTGTAGAAACATCTCAAGGATGATCAATGGAAACAGGATGCAGCTGAGCTCAATTTCGAGTCTCATTGCAAAGGGTCTGAATACCTAAGTTTTATTTATTTATTTTATTTATGTTTTATATTTTTTTATAAATTTGCACCAAAAAATGTGCTCTGACATTATGGAGTGTTATGTGTAGATTTATGAGGGGAACAAATGATGTAATACATTAGAATAAGGCTGTAACGTAACAAAATGTGGAAAAAGTGAAGAGGTCTGAATACTTTCCGAATGCACTGTTATTGCAGTAGTAGCATTAGCATATAATAGACACAAGACCAAATACCTTCAGCAGACTCTGACACAGTTCCCAGACTATGATCCACCTGATAGTCAATGTGTACAGGCTCTCATTGTCATCTCCACCATCACCCACAAATTAGAGAGAATTTCACAGACCTGTCCCCTTTATTTCTCACTGCAGCTTCATCTCTACCACACCACAACTTTTAGGTGCCTCTGCTCTACTGACTGTAAGACCTGTATACACAGATTACTCTGAACAGGGTCTGTGGCCGTACAGTGACGGTTTGCCATTCATGCGTTTTGTGTAAGTCACAGTCATCTTGGTAGTGGTTCCTCTGAAGTACTCAGACACAGGCATTTACCGTGTTGTAGTGTACTGTAACAACGCAGCATCGTAGCATCACATTCAGACCTTATCACTTCTGTTAACATCTCACCTGCTGCTCCTGCTTTTCATTCATGGACTCTTTGATTCATTCAGAGACAATATAAAACTGTTTCTAACAGAAACAAAGATGTGTGTCATGAGACTCAGATCAAAGCAGGGAGAAATAACAGTGAGTTTGTCTCATCTGAATGATGACTGAAATATAGGTGTTGTCATGCAGGTCACCTGGGACTAGGAGAACTGGAATAAACATCTGTAGCAAAGTGACAGATGTGCTGAATGGACGACCATGTCAGCAACCATACATTCAACTTACATTGGTTTGGTTGATAAAGACTAGACACACACACACTCCAGTGACACACACCAGTGAGTCAGCATAGACGCGGGGCAGGGTGAGTGTAGTGAACGTTAAACTGGCAGTAGAGGACTAGCAGGTGTTAAGAGGTGGGATGTGGGGGAGAGGTACTCTCGCTATTACTGTATAAGAGACAGTAAAGAACAGCCTCATACACCATCTCTCGCTGTCTCTGCCCGGTATCTGAAAGGGTGACATTTCTGTGTTTGGTTAGAGGGACCACTCATAATCACTTACAGCCACATAGAGTAGACGAGACGGTCCGGTGGTTTGGGTTTAAGTCATTTCAACACCAAACAGTGAAGTAGTCTCAGAGCATGACACAGGAGCTCTAACGCTAACTCTCTCTCTCAACTAAATTAATTGCCAAAGCAAGTGAAATAGATAATAAACAAAAGTGAAATAAACAATATAAAATGAACAGTAAACATTACACTCACAGAAGTTCCAAAGGAATAGAGACATTTCAGATTTCATATTATGGCAATATACAGTGTTGTAACAATGTGCAAATAGTTAAAGTAGAAAAGGGAAAATAAATAAACATAAATATGGGTTGTATTTACGATGGTGTTTGTTCTTCCCTGGTTGCCCTTTTCTTGTGACAACAGGTCACAAATCTTGCTGCTGTAATTGCACTGTGGTATTTTACCCAATACATATGTGAGTTTATCAAAATTTTATTTGTTTTTGAATTCTTTGTGGGTCTGTGTAATCTGAGGGAAATATGTGTCTCTAATATGGTCATACATTTGGCAGGAGTTTAGGAAGTGCAGATCAGTTTCCACCTCATTTTGTGGGCAGTGTGCATATAGCCTGTCTTCTCTTGAGAGCCAGGTCTGCCTACGGCGACCTTTCTCAATAGCAAGGCTATGTTCACTGAGTCTGTACATAGCTTTCCTTAAGTTTGGGTCAGTCACAGTGGTCAGGTTTTCTGCCACTGTGTACTCTCTGTTTAGGGCCAAATAGCATTCTAGTTCGCTCTGTTTTTTGTTAATTATTTTCAATGTGTCAAGTAATTATCTTTCTCTCTATCTCTCTCTCTCTCTCTCTCTTTCTCTCACTCACTCACTCTCTTTCTCACTCTCGCACAATGTGAATAGTTTTCTTCTGAAAGGTTTTTCTTTCCTGTGAGAAAGATGTGTAGGTGTGTTTCTAGACAGCTACCCTTACACCTTGTATTATCTGTGATCTAAATAATGTGATGAACAGACCACCTTGTGGTTAACCCCAACAACAGGAGTGCTTGATGATGACTAACTAAGGGAGATGCAAGGTGGCCACCAACACCAACATGCCTACTGCACTTCATCATGGTATTTGTGTTACTTCTGTTTCACAGGCAACATGCACATCCAGAGTCAACGTGTTATGAACATTATGAGGATGAAAGACTTTTCAGAAAGTTACATTTTGGATCAATCAAATCACATGATCAGTTATCTTCTCTGCTGAAAAAAAGATGTCCCGTAAAAAAAATGTCTAAATGCAGCTTTTCTTTGTACGGACCTATAAAGGGGAAGATTAGGCAGGGAACCCCACATAAGTGTTTGACACTAAAGTTGACATGGTTTCCCCTCGCGTGTGTCATCGTTGCTCTTTCTGTCTCGGAAAGCCGTTGGGCAGATATGCAAAAACAGGCGTTAGGGGTGAAGGAGTAGGGGTGAAAGGGAAAACACTGGACCATTGAGATGGTTGAGTGTCCCTCTCACCCACCCACCCACTCTCTTAGTAAAATTTAAAAAACATCAGGCATAGTGCAGAACGAATGATTGGTCAAGACTCTCCATACTACAGTACAGTATGTCTTCTCAACACAATGGAGGTTCATTTAAAGGGCCAATGCAGACGTTTTTATATCAATATCTAATCATTTATGTGTAACAATTAAGAACCTTACTGTAATAGTTTTCAATTAAAATGGTCAAAAGACTATAAAATATTATTCAAACAAGAATTTAGCTGGGACTGTCTGGGAGTGGTCTAAGTGGGGAGGGGGGGGGGAACTGTTATTGGCAGAGAAGTTTGGAACTCTCGTTGTGATTGATCTATTAACCCTTGTGTAGTCTTAACATTCTATATACTCCCCTTGTCCTAAGGGTAAAAAATTATCCGCCTTCACTAAACCCCTAAAAGAAAGCAGCTTAATTTAATTTTAAAACCCAAATCTATTTTGCATGAAGAAACAACCTGTCATTCATCACAAACTTTGTGAATATCAGGGTTTTCCCTCTTCACAATGTAGAAAGACTGCATTTCATCAGGGGACACCACTAATGTTTTTATTACAGCACACCTGTCATAATTGTTTTCTTTACTAAAGTAGAGGTTAATTATTATTATTATTATTATTGCTAAAAGTACTGTATAAGTGTCAACATCATATCAAATCAAATTTCATTGGTCACATACAAATGGTTATGTCACGCCCTGACCATAGAGAGCTTTTTATGTCTCTATTTTGGTTTGGTCAGGGCGTGAGTTGGGTGGGCATTCTATGTTCTTTTTTCTATGTTTTGTATTTCTTTGTTTTGGCAGGGTATGGTTCTCAATCAGGGACGGCTGACTATCGTTGTCTCTGATTGGGAACCATACTTAGGTAGCTTTTCCCCACCGATGCTTTGTGGGTAGTTATTTTCTGTTTTGTGTTTCTGCACCTGACAGAACTGTTCGTTGTCGTTTTGCTCTTTGTTATTTTGTTCAAGTGTTTTTTGAAAATAAATAACGAACACTTACGACGCTGTGCTTTGGTCCACTCCTTCTTCAACAGACGACCGTTACAGGTTAGCAGATGTTAATGCAAGTGTAGCAAAATGCTTGTGCTTCTAGTTCCGACCGTGCAGTAATATCTAACAAGTAATCTAACAATTTCACAACAACTACCTTATACACACAAGTGTAAAGGAATGATTAAGAATATGTACATATAAATATATGGATGAGCGATGGCCGCGCGGCATAGGCAAGATACAGTAGATGGTATAGATTACAGTATATACATATGAGATGAGTAATGTAGGGTATGTAAACATTATATAAAGTGGCATTGTTTAAGTGACTAGTGATACATTTATTACATCCAATTATTAATTATTAAAGTGGCTAGAGATTGAGTCTGTATGTTGGCAGCAGCCACTCAATGTTAGTGATGGCTGTTTAACAGTCTGATGGCCTTGAGATAGAAGCTGTTTTCAGTCTCTCGGTCCCAGCTTTGATGCACCTGTACTGACCTCACCTTCTGGATGATAGCGGGGTGAACAGGCAGTAGCTCGGGTGGTTGTTGTTCTTGATGATCTTTTTGGCCTTCCTGTGACATCGGGTGGTGTAGGTGTCCTGGAGGGCAGGTAGTTTGCCCCCGGTGATGCGTTGTGCAGACCTCACTACCCTCTGGAGAGCCTTACGGTTGTGGGCGGAGCAGTTCCCATACCAGGCAGTGATACAGCCCGACAGGATCCTCTCAATTGTGCATCTGTAAAAGTTTGTGAGTGTTTTTGGTGACAAGCCACATTTTTTCAGCCTCCTGAGGTTGAAGAGGCACTGTTGCGCCTTCTTCACCACGCAGTCTGTGTGGGTGGACCATTTCAGTTTGTCCGTGATGTGTACGCCAAGGAACTTAAAACTTTCCACCTTCTCCACTACTGTCCCGTCGATGTGGAAAGGGGGGTGCGCCCTCTGCTGTTCCCTGAAGTCCACGATCATCTCCTTTGTTTTGTTGACGTTGAGTGTGAGGTTGTTTTCCTGACACCACACTCCGAGGGCCCTCACCTCCTCCCTGTAGGCCGTCTCGTTGTTGTTGGTAATCAAGCCTACCACTGTAGTGTCGTCTGCAAAATTGATGATTGAGTTGGAGGCGTGCATGGCCACGCAGTCATGGGTGAACAGGGAGTACAGGAGAGGGCTGAGAATGCACCCTTGTGGGGCCCCAGTGTTGAGGATTAGCGGGGTGGAGATGTTGTTTCCTGCCCTCACCACCTGGGAGCGGCCCATCAGAAAGTCCAAGACCCTGTTGCACAGTGCGGGGTCGAGACCCAGGGTTTCGAGCTTAATGACGAGTTTGGAGGGTACTATGGTGTTAAATGCTGAGCTGTAATCGATGAACAGCATTCTTACATAGGTATTCCTCCTGTCCAGATGGGTTAGGGCAGTGTGCAGTGTGATTGCGATTGCGTTGTCTGTGGACCTATTGGGGCGGTAAGCAAATTGGAGTGGGTCTAGGGTGGAGGGTAGGGTGGAGGGTATATGATCCTTGACTAGTCTCTCAAAGCACTTCATGATGACGGAAGTGAGTGCTACGGGGCGATAGTCGTTTAGCTCAGTTACCTTAGCTTTCTTGGGAACAGGAACAATGGTGGCCCTCTTGAAGCATGTGGGAACAGCAGACTGGGATAGGGATTGATTGAATATGTCCGTAAACACACCAGCCAGCTGGTCTGCGCATGATCTGAGGAAGCGGATAGGGATGCCGTCTGGACCGGCAGCCTTGTGAGGGTTAACACGTTTAAATGTTTTACTCACATTGGCTGCGGTGAAGGAGAGCCCGCAGGTTTTGTTAGCGGGCCGTGTCAGTGGCACTGTATTGTCCTCAAAGCGAGCAAAGAAGTCTGCGGCGGGGCTGGTTTTCTTTTTGTAGTCCGTGATTGACTGTAGACCCTGCCTTTTACATTTTTTAGCAAGAGATAGCACTTGTATAGCCTAAGAAAGTAGCAGGAATGGGCAGAAAGTAGATTTGAATGCATTTTATTGAAGGGAAACAACAAGTCTTCAAATCAAATGTATTTATATAGCCCTTTGTACATCAGCTGATATCTCAAAGTGCTGTACAGAAACCCATTCTAAAACCCCAATCAGCAAGCAATGCAGGTGTAGAAGCACGGTGGCTAGGAAAAACTCCCTAGAAAGGCCAAAACCAACTAGAAACCTAGAGAGGAACCAGGCTATGAGGGGTGGCCAGTCCTCTTCTGGCTGTGCCGGGTGGAGATTATAACAGAACATGGCCAAGACGTTCAAATGTTCATAAATGACCAGCATGGTCAAATAATAATAATCACAGTAGTTGCCGAGGGTGCAACAGGTCAGCACCTCAGGAGTAAATGTCAGTTGGCTTTTCATAGCCGATCATTCAGAGTATCTCCACCGCTCCTGCTGTCTCTAGAGAGTTGAAAACAGCAGGTCTGGGACAGGTAGCACTTCTGGTGAACAGGTCAGGGTTCCATAGCTGCAGGCAGAACAGTTGAAACTGGAGCAGCAGCACGGCCAGGTGGACTGGGGACAGCAAGGAGTCATCATGTCAGGTGGTCCTGAGGCATGGTCCTAGGGCTCAGGTCCCCCGAGAGAGAGGGAGAGAGAGAAAGAAATAAAGAGAGAAAGAGAGGGAGAATTAGAGAGAGCATACTTAAATTCACACAGGACACTGGAGAAATACTCCAGATATAACAGACTGGCCCTAGCCCCCTGACACATAAACTACAGCAACATAAATACTGGAGGCTGAGACAGGAAGGGTCAGGAGACACTGTGGCTCCATCCGATGATATCCCCCGGCAGGGCCAAACAGGCAGGATATAACCCCACCCACTTTGCCAAAGCACAGCCCCCACACCACTAGAGGGATATCTTCAACCACCAACTTACCATCCTGAGAGAAGGCCGAGTATAGCCCACAAAGATCTCCGCCACGGCACAACCCAAGGGGGGGCGCCAACCCGGACAGGAAGATCACGTCAGTGACTCAACCCACTCAAGTGACGCACCCCTCCTAGGGACGTCATGGAAGAGCACCAGTAAGCCAGTGACTCAGCCCCTGTAATAGGTTTAGAGGCAGAGAATCCCAGTGGAGAGAGGGGAACCGGCCAGGCAGAGACAGCAAGGACGGTTCGTTGCTCCAGTGCCTTTCCATTCACCTTCACACTCCTGGGCCAGACTACACTCAATCATAGGACCTACTGAAGAGATGAGTCTTCAATAAAGACTTAAAGGTTGAGACCTAGTCTGCGTCTCTCACATGGGTAGGCAGACCATTCCATAAAAATGGAGCTCTATAGGAGAAAGCCCTGCCTCCAGCTGTTTGCTTAGAAATTCTAGGGACAATTAGGAGGCCTGCGTCTTGTGACCGTAGCGTACGTGTAGGTATGTACGGCAGGACCAAATCGGAAAGATAGGAGCAAGCCCATGTCATGCTTTGTATGTTAGCAGTAAAACCTTGAAATCAGCCCTTGCCTTAACAGGAAGCCAGTGTAGGGAGGCTAGCACTGGAGTAATATGATCAAATCTGTTGGTTCTAGTCAGGATTCTAGCAGCCCTAATTAGCACTAACTGAAGTTTATTTGGTGCTTTATCCGGGTAGCCGGAAAGTAGAGCATTGCAGTAGTCTAACCTAGAAGTAACAAAAGCATGGATACATTTTTCTGCATCAATTTTGGACAGAAAATGTCGGATCTTTGCAATGTTACGCAGATGGAAAAAAGCTGTCCTTGAAACAATCTTGATATGTTCGTCAAAAGAGAGATCAGGGTCCAGAGTAACACCGAGGTCCTTCACAGTTTTATTTGAGACGACTGTACAACCATCAAGATAAATTGTCAGATTCAACAGAAGATCTCTTTGTTTCTTGGGACCTAGAACAAGCATCTCTGTTTTGTCCGAGTTTAAAAGTAGAAAGTTTGCAGCCATCCACTTCCTTATGTCTGAAACACAGGCTTCCAGCGAGGGCAATTTAGGGGCATCACCATGTTTCATTGAAATGTACAGCTGTGTTTCATCCACATAGCAGTGAAAGTTAACATTATGTTTTCGAATGACATCCCCAAGAGGTAAAATATATAGTGAAAACAATAGTGGTCCAAAAACGGAACCTTGAGGAACACCAAAATTTACAGTTGATTTGTCAGAGGACAAACCGTTCACAGAGACAAATTGATATCTTTCCGACAGATAAGATCAAAACCAAGCCAGAACTTGTCCGTGTAGACCAATTTGGGTTTCCAATCTCTCCAAAAGAATGTGGTGATCGATGGTATCAAAAGCAGCACTAAGGTCTAGGAGCACGAGGACAGATGCAGAGCCTCGGTCTGACGCCATTAAAAGGTTATTTACCACCTTCACAAGTGCAGTCTTAGTGCTATGATTGGGTCTAAAACCAGACTGAAGCATTTCGTATACATTGTTTGTCTTCAGGAAGGCAGTGAGTTGCTGCGCAACAGCTTTTTCAAAAAATGTTTAGACTAATGGGAGATTCGATATAGGCCGATAGTTTTTTATATTTTCTGGGTCAAGGTTTGGCTTTTTCAAGAGAGGCTTTATTACTGCCACTTTTAGTGAGTTTGGTACACATCCGGTGGATAGAGAGCCGTTTATTATGTTCAACATAGGAGGGCCAAGCACAGGAAGCAGCTCTTTCAGTAGTTTAGTTGGAATAGGGTCCAGTATGCAGCTTGAAGGTTTAGAGGCCATGATTATTTTCATCATTGTGTCAAGAGATATAGTACTAAAACACTTGAGTGTCTCCCTTGATCCTAGGTCCTGACAGAGTTGTGTAGACTCAGGACAACTGAGCTTTGGAGGAATACGCAGATTTGAAGAGGAGTCCATAATTTGCTTTCTAATGATGATGATCTTTTCCTCAAAGAAGTTTATGAATTTATTACTGCTGAAGTGAAAGCCCTCCTCTCTTGGGGAATGCTGCTTTTTAGTTAGCTTTGCGACAGTATCAAAAATACATTTTGGATTGTTCTTATTTTCCTCAATTAGGTTGGAAAAATAGAATGATCGAGCAGCAGTGAGGGCTCTTCGATACTGCACGGTACTGTCTTTCCAAGCTAGTCGGAAGACTTCCAGTTTGGTGTGGCGCCATTTCCGTTCCAATTTTCTGGAAGCTTGCTTCAGAGCTCGGGTATTTTCTGTATACCAGGGAGCTAGTTTCTTATGACAAATGTTTTTCGTTTTTAGGGGTGCAACTGCATCTAGGGTATTGCACAAGGTTAAATTGAGTTCTTCAGTTAGGTGGTTAACTGATTTTTGTCCTCTGCTGTCCTTGGGTAGGCAGAGGGAGTCTGGAAGGGCATCAAGGAATCTTTGGGTTGTCTGAGAATTTATAGCACAACTTTTGATGCTCCTTGGTTGGGGTCTGAGCAGATTATTTGTTGCGATTGCAAACGTAATAAAATGGTGGTCCGATAGTCCAGCATTATGAGGAAAAATATTATGATCCACAACATTTATTCCATGGGACAAAACTAGGTCCAGAGTATGACTGTGGCAGTGAGTAGGTCCGGAGACATGTTGGACAAAACCCACTGAGTCGATGATGGCTCCGAAAGCCTTTTGGAGTGGGTCTGTGGACTTTTCCATGTGAATATTAAAGTCATCAAAAATTGGAATATTATCTGCTATGACTACAGGTCCAATAGGAGTTCAGGGAACTCAGTGAGGAATGCTATATATGGCCCAGGAGGACTGTAAACAGTAGCTATAAAAAGTGATTGAGTAGGCTGCATAGATTTCATGACTAGAAGCTCAAAAGACGAAAACGTCTTTATTTTTTTGTAAATTGAAATTTTCTATCGTAAATGTTAGCAACACCGCCGCCTTTGCGGGAAGCGCGGGGGATATGGTCACTAGTGTAACCAGGAGGAGAGGCCTCATTTAACACAGTAAATTCATCAGGCTTAAGCCATGTTTCAGTTAAGAATATGATCAGTGATTAGTTCATTGACTATAACTGCCTTGGAAGTGAGGGATCTAACATTAAGTAGCCCTATTTTGAGATGTGAGGTATCACGATCTCTTTCAATAATGGCAGGAATGGAGGAGGTCTTTATTCTAGTGAGATTGCTAAGGCCATGTTTAGTTTTGCCCAACCTAGGTCGAGGCACAGACACGGTCTCAATGGGGATAGCTGAGCTGACTACACTGACTGTGCTAGTGGCAGACTCCGCTAAGCTGGCAGGCTGGCTAACAGCATGCTGCCTGGCCTGCACCCTATTTCATTGTGGAGCTAATAAACTTTTTTGTCAACAAAAAAAAAAACATTCTTGTTTCTCTTTGGGAGGTAAGAAACTAGAGTGGTGGTGGGGGTGAAGGCAAACTTTGATGAGAAGGCCTCTCTCCCCCTTGATGTGAGGAATGCAGGGGGGAGCTCAGGCTTGTTCTTTCTAACTGTGCCAACCATGGTGATCTTCCTCTTCAGGAGCTGCTGGCTGAGTTCATAAGAGGTGAAGATATTGTCACATGTGATATTGTGCCCCCTCAGTCCATCTGTCACATCAAGCACAACCCGCATCCCCTGGTTCTTCTCCGAGCCTCCACTGGTCGGCTTCCCTGTGTAGACTTGCATCTTCCAAGCGTAGCTGGATTGTGCGTCACAGGCCACCCATATCTTGATGCCATACTTTGCTGGCTTGCTGGGCATATACTGCCGGAAAGGACAGCGACCTTTTGATAAAATAGATTACTATCAGTAATTAGTATCAGTATCACAGAATACAATCACATAAATCAATGATATTACAGCAATACATAATAAAATGAACAGTGAAAATCCCTTACATTACAGATATGAAAATACAAGTTTACCTCTGAATGGAACCAGTGGCTCATCCACTGTTACTTCAGGCCCAGGTTTGTAGAGGTATGGCAGACGCTCCACCCACTTCTCCCAGACCTCTCTTATGGCCGCCAGTTTGTCTCTCACACGTCTTGCAGGTCTTGACTCATGGTTATCAAATCGTAGCATTCTTGAGAAAGTGTGAAAGACTTTCAGTGGCATCGTGGCATGGGAAATCACCCTTCCACTCTCTGCATCCCAGAGACTACATATAGCCTCGCCTCAGGACCTACACACACCGCTAAGATTAGCAGCCCTGTGTAGGCACGCAGGTCAATCTCGTCCATCCTTTTCCAGTTGTCTCCATATTTATGGAAACCCTCCAAATTTGTCATCTCCAGGAGGATTTTTTCAATGGCTGGTGTGATGAACATGTAGAATGTTGAGGCGATGTCCTGGGCATGGGAAACTGCATGTCTTGTGGGCCCTGTGGTCATCCTTATGACATTTTGTGCTGCCATGCTGCCCTGGTTGTCATATGGTGACAAGGACCATGTTATTTTGCTGTTCTTTGATATAAAATTGTCTCTCTTTCAGATTGGGGGATTTCTTCTTCATCTGAAGATGATGCATCGTGCTCTGGGTTGTATTCTTCCTCATCTTCTTCAGATACCTCCTCCTCTTCTAAATCATTGTTCTCTTGTTCCTCCTGGACATCTGAAAAAATCTGATCTACGACCTGTTGGGCACTGAAACGTGCAGTCATGGCTTCAGCAAAGAGAGAACTGGGGGGACTGTCATCTGCACCACCTTTATAGCCTCTGACTGCATTCCCCATTAGTTAACAATGCTTTCAATACATTTTTATTTTGTCTGAAATGTTGTTTATTTTGTCTGAAATAGTTTTTATTTTGTCTGTGAACTTGAGTCATGTGTGGGGTCGTGGAGGGGAGATGCTGCACATGCACAATAAAGTTTTTCTGAGTTCAATCAGTAGCACACATAATCTCAATATCTCGTGTCTGTCTGTGTGTGTGTGTGTGTGTGTGTGTGTGTGTGTGTGTGTGTGTGTGTGTGTGTGTGTGTGTGTGTGTGTGTGTGTGTGTGTGTGTGTGTGTGTGTGTGTGTGTGTGTGTGTGTGTGTGTGTGTGTGTGTGTGTGTGTGTGTGTGTGTCTTTGTGGTTTGTGTGGTGTGTAAATAATTTTATAACTGCCGGGTCTAAAATGACCCTAAGACAATCTTTGTACCCTGGTGGTGTACAGCGTACATGGGAATATGAACAAAGGCGATGTTTCACTTTTTCTAATGTTGGGGTCACTCTAGGAAAAGTCATCCAATTTCAAGTTGAAAAAATATCATTTAGGAGGTTTTCTCTGCTGTTAAACATAAGGGTTAAGTAATTTACCACCTGGTCACCAGGCAAGCCGAAACTCCACCCATGCAAAACCGTGTTAGGTCCTGTATTTTCAACCAGCAAATATCAGGAAATAACACTGATCAAATGTATTCACCCTTTTACAGTGTTAGTTTCATCAGCTGTACAATATGATACAAACTGAATTTTGACTGAACTGGTCCTTTAATCAACATAAATATCTTTGAAAAACAGAGCCTTAAAATTCCAAGCTTCACTACTGTATAACGTATTACTAAAGATGCTGCATGCATTGTAAAGAGTGCAAGATCTGACCATTGACCCCACTGTAGTAACCTACATGTCTATATCATTAATTTATCATAGTTTTCACATCAGCCATCTCACACGCACATGAAATGCAGCACCATCAGGCTAATGCGTGTGCTATTTCAGGTAGACAGGTTTTAGCTTGGTTCTATGTTGTTACAGCCTCTCCAGCCTCTCTAGCGTTCAAAATCCTGTCAAAGCTAAACTAAGTGCAAATGGTTTTCTCTGAGCACTGTACTTCAGCCCATTACAACATTTCAGTAACCTGCAACTGTGATGTGAGTGGGAAAAAAATAATACATGTTTGGGCCTTTTAGAATAAGATCAAAAATATGATTAAAGAGATTACTCTGGTATAACCTGTGTGTAGCTACATTTCAAACTGTCAGTCTTAGCCTAACACATTATTTTGAAATGAGATTATCAACCAAGATCAATAACTTGCCAGTTCAACTCTGTATACTGTACTAACCAATCATATATCACGGATGCTCCCATGACAGACCAATCAGGGCCAGATGAGGTTAAGAGGAGGGACTGAGAAGAGAGAAGAGGTAACCACCCTTTCCCTTACCTAAACTGACACCCAGCCAACCCTGTCATTCAACAGCCAGGTCACAATGCCTATAGGGTCAACACTCTCCACAGTGGGTGGGTTGAGTCACTCGTGAACTGGTGAGTCTCTCCATCGCACCGAACACCTCTGCTTTACTACACTTTCCGTCCCTGCATGGTCTCCCAAGCCATTCTACTCAATTTTACAAATTTTCTCTCTCTTTCTTTCTATCTATCTTTCTTTCTCTCTCTCACTCACTCTTTCTCTCTAACTCGTTCTCTTCACTATCTCCTCTCTGTTGATCCTGTCATCTAGCTGGTGTCTCTGTGGTTTTTAGCTTCAAAAGGTTCCTCGCATGCAACTCCAGCCTTTACATGTGAGTAGAGGAGAGGCCCTCTGGTTTTTCATGTGTTGTCAGAGGATGTTGAAGGTATGTCAGTGCACACTAGGTTTTCCCCTTAGCTTTATGGGCTATTGAGGACATGTAGATTTGCTTGTGGTAATATTGAGGCCTGCATACTGTAGGCCTAATGTCTGTATATAGCCCGCTACTGTATGTGTGATGTTCAGTAATCATATCGCCATCAGTTCCTGATTTATGATGGTACTGTTCTATATGCGTATAGCCAGGGAAAATCTACTCATTCAACTTTGTGGATCGATTAGTTTGTATGGATGGTTGCATTGATAGTGGATCAAGCTGTTGTTAAAGGTTCTGCATGTAACATTTCTACCTGCAAATGTCAATAATAATAATGCATTTTACTTCTATAGCACATGTCAGTATCAGTAAAGGAACATACAGTCGTGACTTAAATTATTAGCCCCCTGATAAAGATTAGCAAAAAAGACTATTAAATAAATAGTTCAAGCTATGCTGAAAAGATTAGAACATGGTATTATTTTTACTAATACAATTGCTCAGAGAAAGATATTTTGTTTAACAACTAATATTTTCTTTCTAAAAAAGATAGGGGTCCAAATTATTGGCACCCCTGTTTTCAATACTCCGGCACCCTCCCTTTGTGAGGATAATGGCTCTGAGTGTTTTTCTAAAATGTTTTATGAGACTGGAGAACACATTGGGAGGGATCTTAGACAACTCCACCATACGGAATCTTTCCAGATCATTGATATCCTTCGTCTGTGCTTATGGAGTGAGGGCTCTCTTCAATTCAAACCACTGGTTTTCAATGGTGTTCAAGTCCGGAGACTGAGATGGCCATTGCAAAATTTTAATTTTGCAGTCAATTAACCATTTCTTTGTGGAATTTTATGTGTGCTTGGAGTTATTGTGCTATGGCTAGATGACATGAAAGTAGACATCTCTGGAAACGCAAGAAGGATGTGATAAACAGAAAAGAACCGCATACCTACAGTAAAATATGGAGGTGGATCTTTAATGTTATGGGGCTATTTTGCTTCCACTGGTCCTGGGGCCCTTGTTAAGGTCAATGGCATCATGAAATTTACCCAGTACCAGGACATTTTACACAAAATCCAGGTTGCCTCTGACAGGAGGTTGAAACTTGGCCAGAGGTGAATTGTCCAGCAAGACAATAACTCCAATCCCACATCAAATTCCACAAAGAAATGGGTCATTGACAACAAAATCAACATTTTGCAATGACCACCTCAGACTTGAACACCATTGAAATCTGTGGTTTGAATTGAAGAGGGCCCTCACTCCATAAACGCAGACGAAGGATATCAATGATCTGGAAAGATTCTGTACGTAGGTGTTGTCTAAGATTCCTCCCAATGTGTTCTCCAATCTCATAAAACATTTTAGAAAAAGGTTCAGTGCCGTTATCCTCACAAAGGGAGGATAATACTTCTGATCCCTATCTTTTCAAGGGGGAAAGTATTTATTGTTAAACAAAATCTCTTTCTGTGAGCAAAATTGTATTAGTAGAAAATAATATAATGTCCCCCTTTTTTCAGCATACAATATAGCTCAGTATTTGTATTATGTATTTTATACAGTATTTACTGCTCATCTTTTTCAAGGGTGACAATCATTTCTGTCATGACTTTATTTTAAAAAATGCACTCATACAATTCTCTAGTATACAGTAAATAGTCAAATTAATGTCAGTGAATACGTTCTATAAATTTGCACCCTATAAAGTATTACTGTACCAACAAAAATAGGGATAAAGTGATGCTGGAAATTGTACGATAACTGCTAATCTGTAGTTTCACTTTCGCATGAACTTCATTGCTATTTTCGAGAAGGGTGGTCAATTTAATTAAATTAAATTAACTTAAAGCAGTTGCTTCTCAATAATAAGAAATTCGAAAATTTGATTGTGGGATCCCTCATGTTGTGTAGAGAAAGTTTAGCAAAAACATTTAAATCAGAATATGATGATTTCTATGATCTGTTTTGTCCCCACCAATAACCAGCGTTATTTAGCATTGAATGATTGGCCTTTGTGTGTGTGTCTTGGCAGGGAAAATGTATTCCACATTTGTGGACAATGTGAAGCCATTATGTGGTGCATAATGTGGGGGGGTGACGCAACGCAGACATGACGCAACATGGAGCCATGGTATATTGGCCATACACCATAAACCCATGAGGTGCCTTATTGCTATTATAAACTGTTTGCAAACGTAATTAGAACAGTCAAAATAAATATTTTGTCATATATACCACAGCTAAGGGCTGTTCTTGGGCATGAGAGATTAAGCATCAATTACAGTAACGATGACATTAAAGTGCTGTCATTTCAGTACCGGTATGTCTACTCTCGATCTTATCGACTGTCGCCGTCGGCCGATAGAAATGGAGTTACTGTACTGAGCAGAGGTTACTGTGCCAAAGTGCTCCATGGGACAGTTCTCTCAGAGACAGGTCAGCTGGAGGAGCAGAACAGAGGATACACAACCACACATCACTGACCACTTGGATATTTTAATGAAGGGGGTTTTAATTAGTTAAAAAATAAAGTCGATTTTAAGCTGTTTTGCAGTAGTGTAAGCAAGTCGTTTTTTTTTTGTATCTGTACTTCACTATTTATATTTTTGACTACTTTTACTTTTACTCCACTACAATCCTTAAGAAAATATGTACGGTTTACTCCCATACATTTTTCCTGACACCGAAAAGTACTCGTTATATTTCAAATGCTCAGGCGGAACAGCTATATGGTCCAATTCACGCATCTATTAATATAACACGTTGTCATTCCTACTGCCTCTGATCTGGCTGACTAAACGCAACTACTGCATGTGTAAATGATGTCTGTGTGTTGGAGCATGCCCCTGGCTGTCCGTAAATAAGAAAACCAAGAAATTCTTGCCACCTGGTTTGCTTAATAAAAGGAATTTTATGTACAGCATTTATTTTTACTTTTAACTTTCACTCAAGTTTAACAATTTAGTACTTTTTCCACCATTGTAATTAAGTACCTTTAAAACCAGATACTTTTAGACTTTTACTCAAGTAGTATTTTACTGGATGGCTTTCACTTTTACTTTAGTCATTTTCTATTAATGTATCTTTACTTTTACTCAAGCATGACAATTGAGTACTTTTTCCACCACTGCTGTTTAGTAGGATTGTGTACAATATAGTACAGAACTGCGGTTAACCCACTTTTGTAAATAGATGTGACCCGTTTCTTTTCGACACAATCCTGTCATATCAAGACTCACTACTGCATGTTACAATAGCACAACTTGATTTATACCACATACAGCACACTGTTACAACTGTAGATGCCTATCTAAACCAAATTACAGTACACTATAGGTTATTGTTGATCAAACAAACTTGTCGTCTGTCTGTGAAGCCTGTGTGTACTTGCATTAGTCATAGTGTCATATTCTGAGGAGGTTTGTGGCTTCTGAGCGTATAGCTGAGAGATGAATTTCAAAGCTGACATGAAACAAAACATTTCCACACGTCAACCAGACATACAGCCTCCGCCACTTATTTTTACTACAGTGGTCAGATATAAGACGTGTTAAAAACATCTGTGAAATATGCTGTACTTCATCAACCACAGAATTGACAAAGACCTTTTAAGCCCCAGATTGCTACACAAGGACTTCAGGGGAAATGGACTTAAAGATAATATCATGAATGGATATAATTTAATACAACATGTTCTTGAGATTCATTTCAGTTCATGCTGCAGACTATGAAATGCCACTCAATATTTATTGATATGTAACATAATCGACATATCAATTGCTCCTGTAATGTTGAACTTTTTAAGTCATTCTTGCATTGTGTCAGTCCCTTTCGGGCTATGAATTTCCAAAACCCGAGTAACCAACAGCACGTTATCAACCTAACCTACGTCAGCAGGTGATATGATCTGCCCTCTGAGTTTCCAACCCCCTCTTCTCTCACCCCTGATAGCTTGAAAACATCCTAAACGTCTGGCATCGATGGAAAAACACTAAGAACCAGAGGCGTGGGATATAATCTATTTATCACAAACCCAATCTCTGCAATTTACCTATTTATACAAATACATTTTCCAACTTGCTATCTGACATTTTTTATTTCTCAGAAACATTACAAAAAAGGACTACATTTAGATAATTTCACTGTCTACTTTTTCCTATAGGTTGAATGGAGTTGTCTCAAACAGTTTCTAAACCATCTACTATTCACCTGCCCATCTCCTCTTCCCATCACACCTTCCTTCCTCTTCCAGACCTCTAAGATGATCCGAGTTCACAACACCCAGTACTCCCTCTTCCTGCGCCAGGCAGATGTCCTGCGTCGCTCGGGGACGCTGTGTGACGCTGTCATCTCAGTGGAGAGCCAGGTGTTCAGGGCCCATCGGCTGGTGCTGGCCTGCGCTAGCAAAACCCTGGAGCATCAGCTCACCCTGCAGGCTGCATACTCAGACCAGCCTGATCGCCTCGACCAACCTTACCACTGTAGTCTGGAGCTCCTCTCTCCACACACCTTCCAGCAGGTCCTGGACTTTGCATACACCGAGACCCTGGAGGTCCCTGTGGATGATCTGCCCCAGCTTCTGAGGGCCGCCAAGCTCCTGGAGATGCATTCCCTGGAGGAGCAGTGTCGCAGCCAGCTGAAGAGAAATCTGGGGTGCCTGACGAGAGAGAGAAGAGAGTTGAGAGAAATAAGAGTGAGAGGAACAAAAGAAACTAGAGAAATGACAGAAACGAGAGAACTTCAGATAACAGAGGAGAGAGATGAGAAAGAATCCCTGAAAGGAAGTCCCATTCCAGAAGAGGGGGATCCCCAGACAATTCCCTCCGTTGATCTGGAGCCCCAGAGCAGCCCATTCACTGAGGACCCCACTCTTCCTGACACTAGGGATAACTCCTCTGGTTCATCACCCCCACAGAGAAAAAGGCCAAAGCCACTCACACCCACACTAGTGACCACCACACCGCCTCCATCCAGAGACAGTGTCATCGCCACCACTGCTGCCACCATCCAACCCCCTCCCCCTCCTCCCCCAGCGTCGAGGGTCATGTGGCACCAAGTCAACACCCTGAGGAAGATGGCCTTGAACTATAACGACATCCTAGCAGCCAGTTCCTCTTCCCTTCACCCCTCACAGCACCTGGTGACATACCCCTTCCACCTCTCCACTCCTCACATGTACCCCCTGCTGACGTCCTCCATCCCGCCCCAGGTCCACAGCGCCGTCCTGGGCTACCCGGGTATCCTGCATCCATACCACCACCCCCTGCTCTCTGGGTCTCGGGAGCTGGGGGACATCCTGACGCAAGGTTTACTGGGAAAAAGAGACCCGATGGATAAAGTGTTGATAGGTGGAGCACCAGGGGAAGGGCAAAGGTAAGACCACTCTGGAGGGGTTTTATACTACAGATGTTTTGGTCTTCATTCTTCTCCTTCTTTCCGTGTTCTCATTTCTACAATATAGGTCAGAATATCCCTAATTTGCTTACATTAAGTAGCACATATCGACACAGCTATCTGACTCATTGTTGTTTGGGTGGATCTGAGTGAAAGTTCTAGTCTCCTGTTCTTTCCTACAAGCAGAGTTTCCCCTGTCTCCAGTTAACCCTCTCCTGTCTGTCATATTCACATGATGTATATTATGGATGTAGATGGTCATTCATATTAGCTGTGTCCAAACCACAGAACAGCTGCTGAAGTCATGTTATGTGGTCTGTCCCTTGATGGTGGCATTACACACTATTTGGTTTATAGTTTTACAGTGAAGCTACTTCCTCTTTTCTAATGCAGAGACATGATGTACAGTATGGTGTAATTGAAAGGCTCTATAAAGCAGTTTTCTGCATAGTATCTAAAGGGGGAGCCCCCTTAGTTTCTCCCCTCCCTTGCAAATATCAACCATGAAAGACATTCAGATCCACTATAGATCGGTTACAAACCGTTTCAGTCCTGGTATAAGGTCCCCATAATACACATTACACACACAGACATTACACACACACACACACACACACACACACACACACACACACACACACACACACACACACACACACACACACACACACACACACACACACACACACACACACACACACACACACACACACACACACACACACACACAGTAGTCTTAAAACTGTGTTTATGTGATCCTGTTTCAGTGTGGAAACTATCGGTCGTCAACATCTCTCTGACTTCCTCCTCCCTCCTGTTGCTGATCTCTGAGGTTTTTCTGATATCTCTGGCCATTTCATTTAGGTGGCATAGAAAACCATCAAGCAGACTTTGTAGCAGATTTGTCACTTGTTTATTTTGGGGATTTTAGGGCCATAAAGAGCGTTACCACTTTTCCTTTAATCTCTGAAAAATCATTCACCTATGGTTTTTCAGTCTAGCTAACAAAGTGCGTCAGATGCTGTGGAAAGTCCCTTTTCTATGTGACACTAAACATACAGTACCATTGTAACGCCTGGCCTCTTCCTCAGAACCCCAACCTACGACAGTTGGGTGCTTACATTTGACATCAATAGACAGGTACATATAGCCTGTGGTTGGAGAGGCAGGGGAGAAGGACAGGATGTCTAAAGATGGTGTGCAAATCAATCTGCTTTGGCATGACACTCATTGCAACACATCAACTGGGTTATCTAATAGTGGTTCGGTGACCACCATGCTCACGTGTTTGCCTTACAATAGTTACATTGACTCTTGTCCTTTAAATAAAGTTTTATTTTAAACCTGTCTTCTATGGGGCCAGATACTCCCAGGAGCGTCCAGGAAGAACCCAGGACTGTCAGCACTGCAGCAAGGTCCTCCTGGGCAGCTCATGGCTGCAGGCCTCAACCACCAACCCCTCAGGTACTGTAATGTCACAACATTCACTCAGTGCTTTTTCACTAGACCTCTAACTGGGGTACATTGCAAAAAGCATAATCTCAAAATGTGAATATTGTATTGGGAGCTGTACAGAAATAAAACGTGACTGTATTCTTAATATTCTAATGGATACATTGCAGTGACATTTCTAACAAAGTGTGACCCTTAACCTCTATCGTCATAGGGACAGAGCATATAGGAAACATGAGAGAGAGAGAAGAGTGCCTGAGGGAGAATGAGAGAGAAAGAGAGTAAGAGAGTGCGAAAGAGAGAGTGGGGGAGATAAAGGAGAGAGAAAGAGAGAGAGAGAAGCGTGTCTTAGGGAGAACGAGAGAGAAAGAGAGTGAAAGAGTGAGAGAGTGAGAGTGGGGGAGAGAGAAAGTAAGAGAGAGAGTGAGTGTGAGAGAGAGAGAAACAGACAGACAGACAGACAGACAGACAGACAGACAGACAGACAGACAGACAGACAGACAGACAGACAGACAGACAGACAGACAGACAGACAGACAGACAGACAGACAGACAGACAGACAGACAGACAGACAGACAGACAGACAGACAGACAGACAGACAGACAGACAGACAGACAGACAGACAGACAGACAGACAGACAGAGTGAGTGAGTGAGTGAGTTGTGGCTTTGTGCTGGCGGTGCAGCAGTGCGGTAAGCTGGCAGAACAAACAGTACGTTCTGCAATGTGCTGGTGGTTTTGATACAATGCCAAAGGCAAAAAAGCTTACATCTTTTTTTCACTCTATGTAGGGTGGTCAAATCAGCCTCACATCTTTACAGTCTGTGTTTGTGTGATGGGGTTAGCACTGTCACTCGCTCGTTACAGTACGACTGAGAGACGCTATTCATGTGACTCAAGATTATCTCCACTGATTGTCTCCACCAAATTGAATGGACAGCCAAGAGTAACACATTTAGTTGAATAATGAGCATTTCACTGACTTCAACTGGTCACTTTTATCAGGCTTGATCATTTTAGTCCCCATTAGTGGGATACTTACAAGCTTAGACATCAGAGGTTTGTGTGTTCTAAGCGAGAGGCCAAAGAAGGTTTGGACAGGAAGCTAATTGAGAACAGGCTGAATTGTAGCGAGAGAGGAGTGAACACTTTATTGTGGTCTTGGTCCTTGCTCTCCCGCACCTCTCTCTCTCTCTCGCTCCCTCTCTCCCTCTCTCATCATCTCAATCTCCTTCTCCACCCCCCCCCCCCCCCCCCTCCCCACCCCTATTCAGCATCCTGTATGTGTTCTACAGGGCCCCATAGTAACTGTGTAAAACAGTATCACTAACTGCCACCAAAGGGCTAGAGAGATGACAGCTCTACTTCAGAATCACACCTCGGTCAGATTATAGAGAAATACAAAGGTACACGATGAGAGGAAACCAAGGTTCTTCTTGTCAATTTGAACCTTGTGAAAGGATGTGGTGTATTTATAGAACTATTTCTGGTAAAAGGAGGTCTTAGGTATCCTTATCTAGGTGTGTGACAAACACAATTAGGCTACATAACAGTTGTATAATACCATTTCATACAATACCCACTGTAATAAAATAAAAAAAGTAATCTTTGAATTTATCTTCACAAATGAAGACAACAAAAAATATTGAGTGAAGAAGGTTGCTGCTATGACAATAGTGAGCCTTTACAGTCATGAGTGTGACCCAAGTCCTACAATGATTACAATTCTACCCCCACCCCCTCTTGTTGCTCTCTCCTCCCCAGGCTCAGGTGAGACTTCTCTGGCGTGTAAGTACTGTGATCGTGGCTTCAGGGTGGAACGGTCACTGCCGTCCCACCGGCGAGATCAGGGAGGAGAGAAGCCCTACCAGTGTAAACGGTGCTCCAAGAGGTTCAGCCTCAAACACCAACTGGATACACACCACCGGGTACACACAGGTATCTTATCCCCCTGTAATCTCAATATCTCGTGTGTGTGTGTGTGTGTGTGTGTGTGTGTGTGTGTGTGTGTGTGTGTGTGTGTGTGTGTGTGTGTGTGTGTGTGTGTGTGTGTGTGTGTGTGTGTGTGTGTGTGTGTGTGTGGTTGGGGGTGTGGGTGTAGGCGTGGGTCTGTGTTTCAATGTGTCAGTTATTGTGTATGTGCTTGCCTGCTCACTCTCAATGTCAACCCCAGGAGAGAAGCCGTTTGAGTGCCGTCTGTGTGGCCAGCGGTCAAGGGACTACTCAGCCATGATCAAGCACCTGCGGACCCACGGCGGGGCCACACCCTACCAGTGTACTGCCTGCCTGGAGTTCTGTAGCAGCCTGGCTGCCATGCAGAAACACCTGAAGAACCACCCGCTGCAGGACTTCCCCCCAGACTGGACCATCAGCAGCACATACCTGTACACATGCCATACCTGAGCTAGCTTGAAGGCAAATGTAATGTCAACAGAGAATCATTTTACTACCAAACAACTACATCTCAGGGAAACTAACTCATAGAATGTACTGTACATACATGGTAACAAGAAACCAGTTACCGTAGCATTTATCCATGTACTCCAAAACTGTATGGAGTACGTCAATGCATATTTCCACCACTAGAAGGACACTGGGTCTCAGAAAAGAATGTAAAACATGTCTAGCACCAGCAGCATTATCATTATCAAGCAAAGTATTATTACCATTCTATCATGGCTGCAGCTGAAGAGTCAGTCACTTACAAGAGACAAGGAAAGGAAACATCAAGACTATTTAGAGGCAGCAAAAATGTGTCCTTGTTTCATATGAATGTGTCCATCTATGTCTGGCCGTTATCTCTCTCAAGAAGACTTGGAGCAATCGTTTTGTGCGCAAATTCTTGATTTTCATTTATCCATGTGTGTTTAGTACGTTTAGATGTTGTTTGATTCATATGTACAGTGCCTTTAGAGTCTGCACCTCCTGGATTTTTTTCCCATGTTCTTTTGCGTTTCAAAGTGGGATAGAAATATATATATTTTTTTTATAATTCATCTACACAAAATACTCCCTAATGTCAAAGTGAAAAGAAAATTCTACACGTTTTTACAAATGAATAACAATTAAATGACTAAATGACTAAACAATTAAATGATTAAATGATCTGGGAGAATCTAAAAAAGTTAACAGGGAAAGACCATAGTAACACTGCAAAAAGACTAGAAATCATGGTGAATTACAATCTAACACAGGATGCAGTCGAAATAGCAATAGCCTTCAATTCCTACTTTATTGACTCTGTCAGGGTACTGACACAGAACCCCTCCACTGGTTTCTTGGGCTCAGTGCTAGTGAATGACGCTCAACCTGTCTTCATCATAAGGGAGGTTTCTGAGTCAAAGGTGAACAAGGTGATTAGCTCACTAAAGAACTCTAAAGCCAAAGATGTGTTTGGGCTGGACTCTACCTTTCTTAAAAACTACAAAGAGTCACTCATTGGCCCCATTACTAAGGTCACCAACACATCTATTGGTCTCGGGGTGTTTCCAAGGGTATGGAAGTCGGCCATAATTACGGCCATCTTTAAATCGGGCGACCCTGCTGACGTGAGTAACTACAGGCCCATTACTATACTACCTGTGGTGTCAAAGGTTGTTGAAAAGTGTGTAGCAGAACAACTGATTGCTCACCTCAACAACAGCCCCTTCACATTACACTCCATACAGTTTGGCTTCAGAGCTAAACACTCCACAGAAACGGCCAACTGCTTTCTTCTGGAAAATGTGAAGTCCAAGATGGACAAAGGGGGAGTTGTTGGGGCTGTGTTTCTGGACCTAAGGAAGGCTTTTGATACTGTTAACCATGAGATTCTCATCCCAAAATTGTCCAAGTTCAACTTTTCCCCCGATGCCTTGAGATGGATGAAATCATACCTTGAAGGCAGAACTCAGTGTGTCAGAGTGAGCAATGAGCTGTCGCCCACTCTTAGCTATGATGTGGGAGTGCCCCAAGGGTCAATACTGGGGCCCCTCCTGTTCAGCCTGTACATTAATGATCTGCCTTCTGTCTGTACTGGGTCTGAAGTTCAAATGTATGCAGATGATACAGTGATATATGTGCATGCAAAGAGCAAACAACAAGCTGCACAAGAACTCACTACTGTAATGGTCCAGGTTACAAAGTGGCTCAGTGACTCGTGTTTGTGAAAAAAACTGTTTGCATGTTCTTCACAAAGAGGGCAACAGATGCTACTGAGCCAGATGTCTATGTGTCAGGGGAGAAGCTCCAGGTGGTATCTGATTTTAAGTACCTTGGCATCATACTTGATTCCAACCTCTCTTTTAAAAAGCATGTGAAAAAGGTAATTCAGATAACCAAACTCAACCTAGCTAATTTCCGATTTATACGAAATTGTTTGACTACAGAGGTAGCAAAACTGTACAAAAATCTATGATACTCCCCCACTTAACATACTGCTTGACTAGTTGGGCCCAAGCTTGCTGTACAACATTAAAACCTATTCAGTCTGTCTACAAACAGGCTCTCAAAGTGCTTGATAGCCATCATCACTGTTACATCCTCAGAAAACATGAGCTCCTGAGTTGGGAAAATCTTGTGCAATACACCGACGCATGTCTTGTATTCAAGATCCTAAATGGCCTGGCTCCCTCTCCACTCAGTATTTTTGTTAAACAGAAAACCCAAACATATGGCAGCAGATCCACAAGGTCTGCCATGAGAGGTGACTGTATAGTTCCCTTAAGGAAAAGCACCTTTAGTAAATCCGCTTTCTCTGTGAGAGCTTCCCATGTCTGGAATACACTGCCATCAGACACACATAACTGCACCACATATCACACTTTCACAAAATGCATGAAGACATGGCTAAAGGTCAATCAGATTTGTGAACATAATCCCTAGCTGTGTATTGCCGCTTTCCATGTTGTCTGTTGTCTGTAGCTTGTGAGGTGTGGAAACACTTTGTTGCTTTTATGAATTTTGTCTTACTGCTTTTTGTTCTATGTTGCTCTGTCTGTATGCTACGTCTTGCTTGTTCTATGTTGCTCTGTCTGTATGCTATGTCTTGCTTGTCCTATGTTGCTCTGTCTGTATGCTATGTCTTGCTTGTCCTATGTTGCTCTGTCTGTATGCTATGTCTTGCTTGTCCTATGTTGCTCTGCGTGTGCTCACTGCTCAATGAATGTCTATATTGTAATTGTTTTTAATAACCTGCCCAGGGACTGTGGTTGAAAATTAGCCGTCACTTTTACTGAAACGTTGATTAATGTGCACTGTCCCTGTAAAAATAAAAATAAACTCAAACTCAAACTCAAATATAGTAGCTGCAGAAGTACTCACACCCTTTGTTTAGCAAAGCCTAAATGAAGTAAAATGTGTCTTAATAAATCACATAAGTTATATGGACTCCCTCTGTGTGAAATAACAGGGGTTGACATGATTTTTTAATGACTACCCCTTTCTCTGTCCTCCATACATACAACATATGTAAGGTCCCTCAGCCAAGTATTGAATTTCAAACAGATTCAACTACAAAGACCAGGGAGCTTTTTGAAAGCCTCATAAAGAAGACCAGTGATTGGTAGATGGGTAACAATAACAAATCAGACATTGAATATATCTTTAAGCATGGTCAAGTTAATAATTATGCTGTGGATGATGTATTAAACCACCCAGACACATCAAAGATGCAGTCATCCTTCTGATCTGAGCTGCAGGACATGAAGGAAACTGCTCAGGGATGTTATTATGATTATTATGATCCCCATTGGGGATTTTAAAACAACTACAGAGTTCAACGGCTGTGATGGGAGAAAACTGAGGATGAATCTACAACATTGTAGTGACTCCACAAGAATGACCTAAATGACAGAGTGAAAAGAAGAATACAAATATACAGAATCCAAATAATCCAAAACATACATAAAGTCACTAAAGTAATACTGGAACAACAAAAACATGGCAAAGGAATACACTTTTTGGCCTAAATGCAAAGCCTTATAATCATCTAATCAAGGTATATTAGTGTTTAATTTTTTATTAATACAAAAATACAAAAATCTTCCACTTTGATATTAGAGTATTTTGTGGAGGCCATTGACCTAAAAAATACAATTAAATACATTTGAATCCCACTTTGTAACACAATAAAATGTGAAGAAATCCAAGGGGGTGTAGACTTTTTATAGGTGCTGATTATGTGCTTTAGCATGTTGCTATTTTAATGATAGTATTGTTATAATCAATGTACTCATTTGGCAGATGGCTTGTTTTTGTACTGTTTGTAGATCCTCACACAGTCACACCCAACCACAAAGAAACAGTAGCCTGTCAAACATTTATGATATGAGATCATTGATTTGCTCTGAACTTGAGTATGAATGCATTTTGGCATAAATTACACAGCAGCTGGCATGCAAAGTGTATTTGCAATTAGTATCTCTTCAGAGAATAAATGTTTTAAATAAATATTTATTTTGACAGGTTGTGTCAGTGTTCTACAATTTTACTTACAGTACCTTTTTTTTTTACATAAAACAACAATATCTAAAATCTCATTCATCTGGTCTAAGCAATCCTCATAATTTATCTGAACTATCTGAAAAGATATCTGAAAAGCAGCATTCGCTAAGGCAGCACTTTAAACAATCAATTATTTAACACGGTCAGTGTTAAATAATAAGGAATGAACAAATAAATGAATGTTCTACATTTAAAATTACAGTTGCTTATTATCTTAAGTTAAAATAGCTTAGTTGATTATAATCAGTTTATGTGGAAGCATGAGAGCACCTGATATATATCCCTCTCCCTCTGCTGGCCTTGGAGGGTGCGTAGAGCGTACACTCCACCAGAACGTTAAGCTGCTGGGTCTCGCGGGCGCTGCAGTGGGGTGGAGTGGAACCGACGCAGGTCCACCCGGAAGGAGCCCTTCTCTAGGGTCATGCATGGCTCACATCAAGCCCCCCACTCTATCAATTCAATTTAAGGGCTTCATTAGCATGGGAAACATATGTTAACATTGCCAAAGCAAGTGAAGTAGATAAACAAAAGTCTCTGTATCTATGTAGGAGATATTTGCTTGGCACATCATACTTGGGAGAGGAATATAGTCAGTCCAGACATTGCATCCGGAAATTTTTGCAAATAAGCCTCTGAATACTTTCTGCTGCATAGCCATCCATGGCACTTAATAAAGTTATACATAATTTGAACTACATTTTTCTAACTACCAAATTCTGCCACAAGAGGTCACTATGAGCCAAAACTTGCATCTGTTACTTATGGTTGTTCATAATAACCGGTCTCTTGTAACCACTGGTCCTTAAGAGTCTAAGTAACATAATTAAAAACAAAATCCCCATCAAAATCAGTCAGTTTAAACTAGAGATTAGTTGTATTTTTTGGGCTGCGTCTCAAACAACCGCATCGGCCTATGTTGCCTTCGGCATCTGTGATGGAAGGTGGCCAAGCTACAGTGCTGTTTGTCAGACCATGAGACATCCCGAAAATCGGTCTTCTCACTAAAACCTCTGTTGCATCGGAATGGTTTGGCCTACAAACTAATATGACCAGTGACCACTCTATGGAAAGGGGAGAGTCTCATGAACACGTTTTGCTCGTTGGACAACACAAGTGTCAAGGGACTTGTCTGAAGGTAACCCATACAAATGAGTGGAAGTATGGAGTTAGTTTTGTGCCAACAAAAGTAAGGGGTTAAATATGAGTAAAATATATATATTTCCTGAGCTTTCCTGAGCTTTTTAAAGTCCAAAACCTTATTCATGATTTATTTTTTGACTGGTCTTTTTTGCCATTTATGATTGTGTTATTCAATGTGTTTCTATGCGATATAGTAGTAACGGCCAAATGCAATATTTTATCAAATACAGTATATATATTTTTTTGATACCGAAAGGGGTCCAAACATTCAAAATCAAAAACAATTCTATATTTTTAGACTTTTAGGGGTTAATGCCTATTTGTCAGTGTGCTAGAAAACAACAACACATGATTGTAATTAACATGGTTTAGATAACTGTGATCTTGTGCAACAGTAATTACATGGCACAGCCCTTCTACAGTCCTGTGGAACCAATGTATTCACTCAACATAAAACAAAACAGCTACTCATCATCCTTCGCTTTTCTAAATATTTATCTGATTCTGAAAATTACAACACGTAGTTTTACTCTAAACTGTATACCCAAATCTGGCTCTGATTTTAGACTAAACATTTATGTCCCTACTCTACACAATGTGTTATTCTATCTCTGAGTCAGTGCTACAGCCCTGGCTGTGGGAATCCCCCATCCAGAATAGAACATGTAAACATGTATACTTGACTCTTAACCACACTGTCCATGGGTCCCTCCCTGCCTCCTCCCTCCCTCCTTCCATAACTGAACACTGATGGAGAGTGTTTGACCCACAAGTGGTCTCCATGATGCCCTCCAGGAGGGCGATGATCTCAAACTCGTGCTCCCTCAGCTGTTCAGGGCCCAGCTCCCAGAAGGGGCTGGAGAATGTGGCTCTCACTCAGGTCACCCAGTCGGAACATCAGACACAGCTGGTCGTCACGGTTGGCTACGACGCAAGTGCAGCTGAAGAGCAGCGTCTCTGCCCTCTTCTTGGACGGGAGACTTTGACGAACATGCAGCCCACCATGAGAGTGTCGATCATGGAGCTGTCGTGGCTGAATCAGAATTAGTTAGGTAACATAGATAAATATTATGTTTTATTTACTATCATATTATGCTTATGTGGGATACTTGTCAGTTAGAATGTCTCTTTTTGAACTATACTGTCGGCAGTTGCATTTTCCTTTCTCTCTAGGGAAAAGTCACTTGGGGCCCAGAGAGGGGAGCAGAATGGCAGTGTCTGGAACCATTGTATTACCCCTCTGATGTGTTGAACTTATCTTTCATGGTATATGATCTAGAGAATCACTCCCCTTTCTGAGCTTGTCCAGGATGGGGTATATTTGAGATGGGAGTATCTAGAATTGACAATTGATATATGCCATTGGATGAGGTAATGTTTTGGTCCTAAGTGGTACCAAGAACGAGATTAGAACCTTGGTTAAAGAGACCAAACTGAACGATAATTTATAGCTAATGCTATCTGGATGGGATACTCCTCTTTCAAGTAAAAGGTTCTTTGTGAACTGTTCCTAAGATCTGTGTTTCGTCATGTGAGTTGAGAGGGGTGTGTGGCTATAAATTATACTAAGAATTGTTTTGTGGGGACTCTCAGAGAATTCAATTATAGACACTGAATTGATCTGAGAGTCAAAAAGGGCTATGGTGAAGCTCATATAATTAAAGATGGACTTTATAATATAACTCTGACTTGTGTGTGGTTTGCTCTCTCAATGTTTAGTAATACAGGAAATTACCACGACAGAGCCCACGATGCACTGCATCATGACCAGCAACACGCCCTCGCGGCAGGCCGGGTTGACGGGGAGCGAGCTGTAGCCGATGGTGCGTTGTGTCTCCACAGAGAAGAGCAGGGCTGAGATGAAGTCATCTACTCCCAGGTAGCAGGGCTGCTGCCCCAGGGTCTGGTCCTGGCTGCTATTAGGAGGAGGCTCCAGGTCCCCATGCAGAAACACATTCAGGAAGTAGAGACCAGCGAACCAGAACCAGGTGGTGGTGTAGCACATCATGAAAACAAAAAGGAACCAGCAGTACTGCAGGTCCACAAAGGAAGTGAAGATGTCAGACAGGAAACGGCCCCTCTTCGCAATGTGACACAGGTTGACCCAGCACTTCCTGTCCTTGGCCATCCTGTCCATCTCACGGGTGAGGCTGGGGCTGCGTGAGGGGGTGCGGTGGGGACAGGGGTGAGACCCCGTAAGGGGTTGGCTTGGCCATGTTGGGCACACTGGGGGCGTGTCGGGGAACACCATTGACCTAGGAACAGAACAGGGCTTGATCTGCCTACGTGGGGCCCTGGATGGAGAGCCACTGGCCCCGGAAGTAGCCGTGCCTCCCCCTGGTATGGGCTGTGGGGGATGTCTGTGGTGCTTGTGTCGACGCATGAGGGGGCTCAGGCTGGTAGGAGCCACTGGGAATGATGTCAGAAAAGGGGAGGAGGTTGATGCTGCGTGGGGACTCTGGAAGGGAGATGGAGAGAAAGAGAGAGCTCTTTCAAATCTACAAATTTCAAGCAGACAACCACGGACAAGTTCTGGCCTGGTTTTGATCTTATCTATCGGAAAGATATCAATTTGTCTCTGTGGATGGTTTGTCCTCTGACAAATCAACTGTACATTTCGGTGTTCCTCAAGGCTCCGTTTTAGGACCACTATTGTTTTCACTATATATTTTACCTCTTGGTGATGTCATTCGGAAACATAATGTTAACTTTCACTGCTATGTGGATGACACACAGCTGTACATTTCGATGAAACACGGTGAAGCCCCAAAATTGCCCTTGCTGGAAGCCTGTGTTTCAGACATAAGTTTGATCATATTACTCCAGTGCTAGCCTCTCTACACTGGCTTCCTGATGTCAAGGTTTTACTGCTAACCTACAAAGCATTACATGGGCTTGCTCCTACCTATCTTTCCGATTTGGTCCTGCCGTACATACCTACACGTACGCTACGGTCACAAGACGCAGGCCTCCAAACTGTACCTAGAATTTGTAAGTAAACAGCTGGAGTCAGGGCTTTCTCCTATAGAGCTCCATTTTTATGGAATGGTCTGCCTACCCATGTGAGAGACGCAGACTCTGTCTCAACCTTTAAGTCTTTATTGAAGACTCATCTCTTCAGTAGGTCCTATGATTGAGTGTAGTCTAGCCCAGGAGTGTGAAGGTGAATGGAAAGGCACTGGAGCAACGAACCGCCCTTGCTGTCTCTGCCTGGCCGGTTCCCCTCTCTCCACTGGGATTCTCTGCCTCTAAGTCTATTACAGGGGCTGAGTCACTGGCTTACTGGTGCTCTTCCATGACGTCCCTAGGAGGGGTGCATCACTTGAGTGGGTTGAGTCACTGACGTGATCTTCCTGTCCGGGTTGGCGCCCCCCCTTGGGTTGTGCCGTGGCGGAGATCTTTGTGGGCTATACTCGGCCTTGTCTCAGGGTAGTAGGTTGGTGGTTGAAGATATCCCTCTAGTGGTGTGGGGACTGTGCTTTGCAGAGTGGGTGGGGTTATATCCTGCCTGTTTGGCCCTGTCCGGGGGTATCGTCGGACGGGGCCACAGTGTCTCCAGATCCCTTTTGTCTCAGCCTCCATTGATGCTGCAATAGTTTGTGTCGGGGGGCTAGGGTCAGTCTGTTATATCTGGAGTATTTCTCCTGTCTTATCCGGTGTCCTGTGTGAATTTAAGTATGCTCTCTCTAATTCTCTCTCTCGGAGGACCTGAGCCCTAGGACCATGCCTCAGGACTACCTGGCCTGATGACTCCTTGCTGACCCCAGTCCACCTGGCTGTGCTGCTGCTCCAGTTTCAACTGTTCTGCCTGCGGCTATGGAACCCTGACCTGTTCACCGGACGTGCTACCTGTCCCAGACCTGCTGTTTTCAACTCTCTAGAGACAGCAGGAGCAGTAAAGATACTCTGAATGATCGGCTATGAAAAGTCAACTGACATTTACTCCTGAGGTTGCACCCTCGACAACCACTGTGATTATCATTATTTGACCCTGCTGGTCATCTATGAACATTTGAACGTCTTGGCCATGTTCTGTTATAATCTCCACCCGGCACAGCCAGAAGAGGACTGGCCACTCCTCATAGCCTGGTTCTTATCTAGGTTTCTTCCTAGGTTCTGGCCTTTCTAGGGAGTTTTTCCTAGCCACCATGCTTCTACACCTGCATTGCTTGCTGTTTGGGGTTTTAGGCTGGGTTTCTGTACAGCACTTTGTGACATCAGCTGATGTAAGAAGGGCTTTATAAATCAATTATATTGAATTTGATTTATAATAAAAATGTAAAACAATGCCAAATGTTTTGATGAAGAATGCAAAAACCTAAGAATTCACTAAATGGGACAAAGACCAAACTGACACTGCATACAGAATTCTGCAAAAACATTATCTGTGTACAATGTAAAACACCAAATAATGCACGCAGGGCAGAATTAGGCCGATACCTGCTAATTATCAAAATCCAAAAAGGAGGTGTTCAATTCTACAACCACCTAAAAGGAAGCGATTCCCAAACCTTCCATAACAAAGCCATCACCTACAGAGAGATTAACCTAGAGAAAAGTCCCCTAAGCAAGCTGGTCCTGGGGCTCTGTTCACAAACACAAACAGACCACACAGAGCCCAAGGATAGCAATACAATTAGACCCAACCAAATCAAGAGAAACAAAAAGATAATTACTTGACACATTGATAAGAATTAACAAAGGAACTGAGCAAACTAGAATGCTATTTGGCCCTAAACAGAGAGTACACAGAGGCAGAAAACCTGACCACTGTGACTGACCGAAAATAAAGAAAAGCTTTGACTATGCACAGACTCAGTGAGCCTGGCTTTGCTATTGAGAGACTTGGCTCTCAAGAGAAAACAGGCTGTGCACACTGCCCACAAAATGAGGTGGAAACTGAGCTGCACTTCCTAACCTCCTGCCTAATGTATGACAACTTTAGAGAGACATATGTCCCTCAGAGTACACAGACCAACAAAGAATTCAAAAACAAATCCAATTTTGATAAACTCCCATATTTTTGGGGTGAAATACCACAGTGTGCCATCACAGCAGCAAGATTTGTGACCTGTTGCCACAAGAAAGGGGAAAACAAGAACAAACACCATTGTAAATACAACCCATATTTACGTTTATTTATTTTCCCTTTTCTACTTGAACTATTTTGCACATCGTTCTAACACTGTACATAGCCATAAGACATTTGAGATGTGTCTATTCCTTTGAAACTTGTGAGTGTAATGCTTACTGTTCATTTTTGATTGATTATTTAACTTTTGTTTATTATCTATTTCACTTGCTTTGGCAATGTAAACACACATTTCCCATGTCAATTAAGCCCTTTGAGTTGAGACACACAGAGAGCAAGAGAGCAAAGTTTGTCCTGAGAGGAACTCTAGCTTCTGGGAAAAGCACTAAGAACCACTGATTTACATTCATAAACCACTTTCCCTAGACCTGGCCAATTTTTTTTTCTTGCTCACATTAACTCTCCCTTTTTGTGCCTCATGCTGCTCTGCTGAACTTACATTTTAAAACGTTCCACACCTTCTTCTCAGGAGATGCCTTTTTCATCTGGAAAACTGCAATATTGGCAATATAGAAATTGCAAAACAATTAAATTCCTGTTATCTCTTCTGATTTCATTTTTTAGCAAACAAATCTAACCATTGGCATTACTTTTTCAGTGCTGCCCATTAAGAAAAAACATAAGAAACTATTTTTTTAAATCAAGTTATAAGAACATATTCAATATTTAATAAACATCCACGTAAACATTTGATTCCTTCTTGATGAGGTGAGTCTGATAGTGAACGGTCTCCCCTGGAGCTCTGGTCTGGACCATCATGGTAACTTTGGGCTGATTGGTGATGGATGTCTGCCGGCCCTGTGGACCCTCCTGTATGGTCCCTGTGGATCCTGTGGAACCCCTGGCCTCAGCACTAGGGGCCCCTTTGGCCCTTGTCAACATACTATAGCTGGTGAGGCTTCAGATATGGGAACAATGTTCATGGCAGGGAAGTGTCTCCCAGTCATTCAAGACTTAAAGAAACATAAGAGCATGTCAACAAACAGAACACAGAAAGAGATGAGTACTTGGTCTTGAAATAACCAGCAGGTGATGAGATCCCAGGAATCCTTTACATCTCCAGAGCAGCTGGTTATAGCTCACTGGGCACTGCGATCAATTCAACGTCTATTCCATGTTGGTTCAACGTAATTTCATTGAAACAACATTGATTCAACCAGTATGCCCAGTGGGTGGTCATTTACCCAGGCAGTCTGAGCTCATTAAAAGCTGTTTACAGATGACTGGTTCACCCATGATGACCAGAGAAAGGAGCTACAGTACACTTCCATAATTGTTTTGTTTACTCAAGCAAATAAAACCTTGTTGGCAGAGTCAGGGGCGTGGTCATAGGTATGGTTGACCAGCTCCCATTTCAGAACCACAGACAGCTCAGGTGCCTCGTTTATAGCCATTGCGTACATGACACACTAAATATATTTATGCGCCTTTTTTAAAAAGACTGGACACGTACAAAACTATTGTGATTTAACTTAGTGCACTCCATACATACGCATGTTTCCCGTTATAAATCAGACCCGTCCTGAAACTATGCGCGCGTGAACTAGCATTAGAACTCTGCCTCAAAAACACCCATCATTCACCTTTTATGGTGACAATAATGCCCTTATTTGTTGTATACTTTGGAAGTATTGGAATTAAGCCAAGAGTATCTAAAGGAAATAGCAATGGCCAACTTGATCAATGTCTTTGTAGGTGTTGGCAGAAAGTTTCCTTTTGCAGTATCTGACCGTTTCTGAAATACAAAAACAATTGCAAATAGTTGTGGACCTGTAAACAGATCGTTTGAATTCAATAATGTTGTGCATTTAATTTTCCCGAACCTAAATATGCAGCACTGCCCGCGAATTGTGAAACATTGTCTTGCCTGATTATTTTTTAAACTACATTAGGCCTACTTGCAGTGGTAGCCAATACAATTCAATGCAAAATATCTACTGTTCACCTGTATGTTATAAACCGCGCTCCCCTTCTGATGCATAGAGCAAAAACTTGAAATTATAATAGCCCATCTAATAGGCCCAATTAAAAGAGATGTGCATGGTAATTTGTTGTATGGCTACTTCGGGAATATTAACTCATCATGGCCATTCCTCTCTGGGCTAGGTGTCCCGCTAGCGTCCCACCATGACAACATCCGGTGAAATTGCAGAGCGCGAAATTCAAAAAACAAACAAATCATAATATTAAACATTTATGAAAATACAAGTGTCATACATCATTTAAAAGCTTAACTTCTTGTTAATCCAGCCACTTTGTCAGATTTCAAAAAGGCTTTATGGCAAAAGCATACCATGCGATTATCTGAGGACAGTGCCCCGCAGACACCAGCATTAAAAACATTTTCCAAACCAGCAGAGGCATCACAAAAGTCAGAAATAGCGATAAAATAAATAACTTACCTTTGAAGATCTTCCTCTGTTTGCAATCCCAAGGGTCCCAGCTACACAACAAATGGTCGTTTTGTTCAATAAAGTCCTTCTTTATATCCCAAAAAAGTCAGTTTAGTTGGCGCGTTTGATTCAGTAATCCACCCGTTCAACGTGCATACAAAGGAATCCCAAAAGGTACCTATAAACTTCATCCAAACAAGTCAAATAACGTTTCTAATCAACCCTCAGGTACCCTAATATGTAAATAAACGATACAATTTAAGACGTAATGTAGTATGTTCAATACCGGAGATAAATAACAAAGTGTGCGCCCTCATCCACACGCGCCACAAGACTACAGTCCAAAATGAGAGCCACCTTGAAAAAGTACAATTACTAACTAATTTTTCAAAAGACAAGCCTGAAACCCTTTCTAAAGATTGTTGACATCTAGTGGAAGCCATAGGAACTGCAATCTGGGAGGTATTCCTTTGAATATCCCATAAACAAGCATTTGAATGGGCTGTGACCTGCCATATCAATTCTGTTATACTCACAGACATTATTTTAACAGTTTTAGAAACTTCAGAGTGTTTTCTATCCAATGTTACCAATTATATGCATATCTTAGCTTCTGGGCCTGAGTAACAGGAAGTTTACTTTGGGCACGTCAGTCATCCGAACTTCCGAATACTGCCCCCTAGCCTTAAGAAGTTTTAAAGGTGAGGAATTTATTATACAATGGTTATCATAACAATTGCAGAATAAATAATACACAATACATATCATAATATGATAAATGTATCGTTTATAAATTAAATATTGTCTACTCGAGAAAAGGTGAACCTCTGCTCTACTGTTAAACTGTGCTTCGGGAATGGAGCGCATAGAGCAAAATATTTGAACTAACTTATCTATTTACTACTGTGAAGTGGATACAATGAAATGAGAGATGGGATGAAAAGAAGCCTATCCTTACTTGTTGTAGGCTTATAGGCTATTTCAGGAGTATGAAACCACCAGTCAGAAAAGGTGAGGAATTTATTCTGCAATGATCACGGAAATTAATATTATTATTATTTATTGTATATTGCAAATATACAATAAATAGATTTTCGCTGTTCTCACGAATGGCAGATGATTTCATATTGTTATTATAGCGTATTTAGCTACCTGTTTTTTAGGAATAAGAGTGTCATCATATTTTCCCCATTTCACAAGGCTAGGCTACTTTTGCCTTCTTGCAATGCAATACTTCAAACACTAGAAAATGTGCTTACGCTGGGTCTAAAGTTCGCAGGAAGATAAGCAAATTCTCAATCAAGTTCAGTTTTCATAAATGCCAAATTTAGCTTGAAAACTGGCGCACGCATATTTTGGGGCATATTTTGTGCATAGCAATGTTTACAAATGAGGCCCCTGGTCACTACAACACTGTGTTAAGGACAACACTGCTCACTCCACACATCAGCCACAGTTTAATTATGGCATATTTTGACATATCTAAAAAGGGCAAGACATGCCATATCTCTGTTGGCTGTTACGCCAAATGTCTCAATTTTCTTTAGAGGTTGCATTGGGCATTTCCTGATCCAGAGACTCTTTGGAAGGCTTCAGCCTAAAATGAAACCTGCCTGAATAATTTACAAATCTTGTTTGCTTGTTTAGCCACTTCTACATGTCAGGGACATCACATAAAGTACTTTCCTACAACCATGTTCCTAGCCACTCCCTAGTCTAACTGGCAGCAACCCACCAATCAAGAACCCTGTGAACCCTATAAAACCATGTGCAACAGAACCACTCTGTTAGCGTTTCCTCTACACACTGCTGAGATCAGATATACAGTCTGGAGTTGTCCTGGGAACAGTCTTTACAGCAATAGGGGGATTTAGTAGACAGATAAAGACAGAGTAGGGTGGGGAGAGATTTAGGGTCTAAACCTGTTGGCTCAAACAGGGCCTGTTGCTCTAAGCCCCTTCATTCTCTGTCTCAGCATAATTTTGATGGTATCCCAGCCTAGCACCACACTGACCAGGACAATAATATTATAAATATTTTTATCCAGAGAGCAACTTACAGTTTACACACATATGAGGTGAATGCAGGATTTGAACCCACAGCCATGCTGTCGTTGCCGCACCTTTGTGTATATGCTCCAGCTTATCTTCTCTAAACCAGTGCACAGAAAAACACATTGGAAAATAATTGAGTCCACCTGGAAAGCATCTTGTTTTTATGGGGGTGGGATTAATAAGGTTGTTCTTTCAAGAAGAATGTAACTCCTTCAGCACAAGGAAACACAAACAACATTTGGAAACTAGTTTAACTATTAGTCTTTCAGAAAATATACTACAATATTAGAAAAAATCATTTTAAAATGTAGTCTTGAAAAATACATATTATACTGTATATGACTTGCCTAGGAAAATGTTGATATGCCGAACTCAAGGTAGCCAGGTGGGCCTACACTCCATCCCTACAGTCCAGGCGTTGACCATCGGTCGGTGAGTCTCTGTCGAGGCAGACATGCTTGCTTATATCATCCTTTAGTCTGATCGGTCACATTATGAGCAGGACATCACACCTGAGATTCATGCGAACCCAATACACACATTTGCCTTTAAGCAACTTTGAAACAGTGGCGGTCGGTGCCGTTAAAACAATATGTTTTTTTAATGAACATGGCCTTATTTCTATTACAGCATATTGGATGACGGTCATTCATGTTCCATTCACCCAGTTCAATGTAACAGCGATAGGTTTAGGCTAGTGCATTATACTCAAATGTTCTCTATACCCATAATGAGGTTGCTACAACCTAGCCTATGAAGGAAAGTTTACAATGTACAGTAGGTGCACAGGTCGACAGAAATGTGAGTAATCAAGGTTGAAAGACATTGACACATGTAATACCGCTTTGCACACTATTGTCTGCATCTAGCTGGTCTAGGGTGTAATCATTAGTCCAACAGTTGCAAACAAGAGTTTCTATTGGACAAATTCAGGTATGTTTATCCCCATTTCGTTCTGTTTGCCTCCCATTAAGAAACGTTTTTCAGCAGAATCGGCTAAATGAATACACCCCTGATCACATGCAAATACAGTTCCCTTTCATAACAACCGCATACAAACAACATGATCTCTTTGATTGTTGATTAATTCCTTCACACGTCAACGGCACTCCTCCTCTCACCTTTTTCACTTCGCTTGTGGACTTCAGTGCACAACACATCAGCTTTCTGTGACCATGGGAAAAAACCTTTCCAAGCCAAACCTTCATATCATAACCGCTACACACAGACTACATCATTGTCACCATATTAACGTCATAGTAAACATAGCTACTAGAACTAACGTGTTAGTAAACACGCTACAATCATGCAGTACCGTGTAAAGCAAGCAGTTTAGCAGTTACACTGGCAGGCCCCGGTGGCAATAAATTAATAAAACCAAAAGCTTACCATGACTTGGAAGAGTTCCAGTGTTGGATAGCCATAGCCATAGCCAGCTAGCTAACATAGCATCCCTCTGTTTGAGCAGGCTAAACTAGCTAGCTGCATTTGCTAGCTAAGTCAAGGTGAAAGTTAGAATTGCCTGTGTAAATGCAGTCTAAGTTATTTGTTCATCTTATTCATTAGTTAAAAGCAGTGGAGAGCAACTTACAGTTAGTTATGTTTCACTGTTTTTATTTTTATGAAATTCACTGAAAAGGATCGTCATCCCCTTCCTCAGAGGGTCCTCCACTGCTTTTAACTAATGAATAAGATGAATAAATAACTTAGACTGCATTTACACAGGCAGCCCAATTCTGAACATTTTCATTAATTGGTCTTTTGACCAAATGGGCTCAGCTCTTTTGCCAATAATTCGGCAAAAGATCAGAACTGGGCTGTTTGTGTAAACGCAGGCCATGTGTCTCATATCCAATAAATAAACGGAGGCCATATGTAGCTCGATCTACTGCCATGTAGCCACCTCCCACATTCCGACCACATACCCTTTTCCAGGGCCGGCAGCAGAATGAATCAGTTGGACAGGCCTTTGATTTCCATAAGGGGGCACGTTTTCTCATGGGACCTCCTTTTTTAAATGGGTGTAATAGTAAAGACCATAGGCAGCTCGTGAGTTTCAAGTTTGGTGAAGCTTACAATTGATCATACCAGTTCTACCGATCTGTGTGCCAGTTTAAATTATTTTTATATACGCTTTTTCGTGTTACAGTTTCATTTCAATAATAACGTTTTCATTTCTCTAAGTCATTGTCACGTTAATCGTCATCTTCTAAGTACAATATATAGGCCTAATGCCGACAAAACAGTACGAAATATCCTGATGAAAATTCATTTTTTTCAATCACATTAATCTCTACTCCGTCTGTCTGCCTCCCTTAATATTTGTCTTGACTTGAGCTATCGCTAGTGAAGTGCAACCAGTGGCGTGCCGTGGGCCTGGGGCCTGGGCCTTCAGTGAGGTATTACACAGTCCCACCCGAATTAATCCACCTCATTATGATGCCATGGCTCTAGACACTATACATTTAGACAGAAACGCAGTATAACCAGGCGTTGCGTCACCTTCAAATTGACAAATTGACATTTTTGGGTAAACAGTGTTTACCCAAAAACATGACACAATCAATGAGTCTTTTCAATATTTCCCTTCACCTTTTCATTGTGCAGCTCCGTTGCCCTGCGCGCGTGTTCTTTGAGCTGTAGATCCACTCCGGTGTCCCCAAAAGTTTTCAAAAGCACCATTGCTTGTTAGTGCCCAGCCGTACTTTGGTGTCTCGTTGCTGCCTTGGTTAGACAACTCAAGTTTGCAAAGCCAGTGTGGCTCCAAACACCAAATCGATCACTTGCAAATAATAGGCATTCCCAGCAGTACAGTTTGCAGTGCTTCTCGGAGCCAAGGAGCCATTGACAGCGCTCGTAGTTGAAACTTTGAAAGTGGCGAGCGAACGAAGCCCTTTCCCGCCTGTGACAGGCTTTGTGGCGTCGGGCGACCTCTCCTTACAATGTCTAACTTTTCTTGAAAAGTTCGTCTTGAGAATGGCATTATAATTAGATCCTCGACCAAATCGATATCTTCTCCTCCTTCCGCCATTGTGGGTTGAAAAAACAGCTTAGTAGTACGCGAATTAATTCGTTTATCAAATTCAGTTTCCTAGATCTCCATAGGACCTGCCTCTCAATATTGGTAATCCAATCAAAAGACGTGCACGCACTACGCCTGCTAGCTGGCTCCTGTGTAACACTGGAGCCAGCCAGCAGGCGTACAATAGCCAACTCTAAAGCTGATTGGTTGACACGAAATTTTCATTTCCATTCACTATAAGCGACAAGCGCCCGCACTGTTGATTCTGAAGGCCTGAGGGCAGATTTTAGATCCCTGGCAACACATGATGGCTGAATATGATTGGATAAAAGATCTAACATAAAGACCAGCCCTCCAAATCTCAATCTGGGGCTGGAAGCAGTGCAACCAAGAGGAAAGCTACAGAGGAAAGACATTACAGTCTTATTCTAAAATGGATTAAATAAATTAAAAAGTATCACCAATTTACACACAAAACCTCATAATGACAAAGTGAAAACGGGTTTAGAAATGTTTGCAAATGTATTACAAATAAAAAACAGAAATACCTTATTTAGATAAGTATTCAGACCATTTGCTATGAGACTCGAAATTGAACTCAGGTGCATCCTGTTTCCATTGATAATCCTTGAGATGTTTCTACAACTTAATTGGAGTCCACCTGTGGTAAATTCAATTGATTGGCCATGATTTGGAAAGGCACACACCTGTCTATGTAAGGTCCCACAGTTGATAGTGCATGTCAGAGCAAAAACCAAGCCATGAGGTTGAAGGAATTGTCGGTAGAGCTCTGAGACAGGATTGTGTCGAGGCACAGACCTGGGGAAGACAGTGGCCTCTATTCTTAAATGGAAGAAGTTTGGAACCACAAAAACTCTTCCTAGACATGGCCGCCAAATTGAGCAATCTGGGGAGAAGGGCCTTGGTCAGGGAGGTGACCAAGAACCCGATGGTCACCCTGACAGAGCTCCAGAGTTTCTCTTTGGAGATGGGAGAACCTTCCAGAAGGACAACCGTTTCTGCAACACTCCACCAATCAGGCATTTATAGTAGAGTGGCCAGACGGAAGCCACTCCTCAGTAAAAGGCACATGACAGCCCGCTTGGAGTTAGCCAAAAGGCACCTAAAGGACTCTCAGACCATGAGAAACAAGATTCTCTTGTCTGATGAAGCAATGATTGAACTTTTTGGCCTGAATGCCAAGCGTCACGCCTGGAGAAAACCTGGTGCCATCCCTACGGTGAAGCATGGTGGTGGCTGCATCATGCTATGGGGATGTTTTTCAGCGGCAGGCAGTGGGAGACTAGTCAGGGTTGAAGGAAAGATGAACGGAGCAAAGTACAGAGAGATCCTTGATGAAAACCTGCTCCAGAGCGCTCGGGACCTCAGACTGGGGCGAAGGTTCACCTTCCAACAGGACAACAACCCTAAGCACACAGCCAAGACAATGCAGGAGTGGCTTTGGGACTAGTCTCTGAATGTCCTTGAGTGGCCCAGCCAGAGCCCAGACTTGAACCCAATTGAACATCTCTGGAGAGACTGGAAAATAGCTGTGCCATCCAACCTGAGAGCTTGAGAGGATCTGCAGAGAAGAATGGGAGAAACTCCCCAAATACAGGTGTGCAAGCCTGTTGCATCATACACAAGAAGACTCAAGGCTGTAATTGCTGCCAAAGGTGCTACAACAAAGTACTGAGTAAAGGGTCTGAATAATTATGTAAACGTTATATTTCATTTTTTTATTTTTAATACATTTGCTAAAATTTCTAAACCTGTTTTTGCTTTTTCATTATGGGTTATTGTGTGTAGATTATTGAGGGGGGGGGGGGACGACGACGACTATTCAATCCATTTTAGAATAAGGCTGTAACGTAACAAATGTCAAGGGGTCCAAATCCAATGTATTAGTGGTGTACCTGTTAAGTTAAAACAATCAGAAATAACACATTGCCAAATGGGCACTTTCCTACCTATGCATGCATCCTGGAGAGAGACCACCGGGACCATATCTTCGCCACACACCCCTCCCCTTCTTTTTGATGCAACATTTTACATTATACTATGTTCACACATGTTTTAGACGCTTTTCACTGACAGCTGCAACTCAATCAGTTAGACCTACTGCCACACAGTGGCTACCCAAATCGGGGCTTCCTAAACACATTTCTGAATTGAAACAATCCACAGCAACAAAAAAGAAGCTCATGCTCTCCGGTGAAGTATTTTAAATTATTTTATTTAGACAGGAATAATTATATAATTTTGACGTATCAATTTACGATCCAGCATCATTTCCAATTTGCATGAGGCTGAAACCAGAGTTCAGTATATATGCTCAAGTTTCCGCCCTAACATTGTGAATCTTTGTTCCAAAAGCGGGAAGGCGGGCATATTCGAATTGGGCTTATTCAAGACAGATTTTGGCGTCTCCGCGCTGAAACTATACCACCATAGAAAACAGCCGATCGAGCGAAACACCTCCTAGCGGTCTAAGGCTGATCCTGTCTGGTATGATATTTCGTCCAGACAGTCTACAAATACTGAAACCAACAAACCGATTGTGCAATCACGGCCGGTTGTGAACCAGGGTGTCTGTGGGGACGCCTCCAGCACTGAGACGCAGTGCCTTAAACCGCTGCGCCACTCGGGAGAGTCAGAGTCTTCTCTTAACAAAATGGGTCACTATTCTGATAATTGCTCTCATGACTTGGATACATTTTGGGATGAGTTGAGAAACAAATGTGTGCCATGTCATCAACATCCACAGCATCCGATCCGACCAGGTGAGCTCGAAATGCTGCAAAGATCATCTTTATTTGATGTTGCTACGTTTGTCTGTGCACAGCGCACACTTGTAGTCTACAAACAAATATACATTTTTTTTTACCAGGGTACGAATTTAGTCCAAACTGTGGCAGGCATGATGATGGGGGGAAGTCGGAAGGACCGTATCGACTTTGTGCCGCCCAGACCTTCAATAATGGGAGTTTCGTGACCTGCAAACCCTGTTCTAGCTGCCCCGCAAATTATCAAAAGCTGTCCGAATGCAACGCAACGACAAACACGCAATGCTGCGGATCGAGGTGAGCGCAAATTCAGTCTGGGATAGCTTCAAATTTTGACAAGAAAAAAAAGGATGCCCATTTGTTTTTCATCTGGTTGTGGATGGTTGAGTAACATGTTTAACTGTAAACCCTATATCTAGGGACCAGACAGGCTGTTGGAAAGAAGCCCTGGGTACTACGGTGAGTTTAATCTATGATGATGAAGCTGATGATTCTAGTTAGTTATTAAGAGCATTTGTGTGGTAGACTTTGAAGTCCACTCTCAAACTTATCATGGCAGTTATTCTTCTGTAGACTCAAACTACATCAACAACAGTGACCCAGGGAGGCCATTTATTCACAAATGTTTTCAATTTTTGTCAAGGACTTCCCAATAGGGAAAAGAGAAAACAAAACAAACTTATTACATTTGGAATGACATAGTTAATATGTTGACTTCACATCAATTTTAGACTCAACAGGTGCAACGGTCAACAACGTTAAGGGTCCAAATGTCAACATCAAATCCCACCACAGCCAAACACATTGATCCGACATTACATGTCAACCATCAGACTGCGTGTAAGTTCCAACCCAACCCCCAAATATGAGCCATTTTAGAAGTAATATTAGAAGGTACTGAGTTTGATAATACCAGTCCTTCACCATTCAAAAATATGACTAAACTGCTTTGTTAGGATACTGCTGAACATGTCTAACTGCTCATTGTCACGCTCCTCTGTTCTTTCAGGGATAGTGCTTACTGTCATCTTGGTTCTCTCTGTACTTGCATTTCTCTTATTCATCTATATTAAGAAGAGAAGGAGAAGATCAAGAGCCTTTTGCTTCAGAGGTGAGCAGAATGATGAGCATTAGGCAGAATTAAAAAATGTCGAACTGTCAATGTATAACACAGACCAACTGGTTTGACATGTTTGCTTAAAACCGCTTTAACTCTTCCACTTACCTTACTCTGTGTAAAACGCACTTTTCTCCTGTCCTGTTTTTGAATGGGTGTGGTTTGACACAGATAAGGATAATAAGCCATGCTTTAAGGTCAACCTCAACTGCCTCCCATCAGACAATATCCTGTATACCAACCAACAGTCACGGAGCAGTAGGAGAACAGCAGCTGTCAATGAAGAGGTTGCTCTCCTACAGTCAGAGACAAGGAGCCTAGAGGACATTTTGAGTGAGTTATCAAGTGCTATTACTAATAGAGCTACTACCAGTCTGTTATTCATTGGTATTACTAGTACCTCTACATCACTACTCTTCCATAAGTTGCTAGAAGGCTCTTGAGGTTTTAACACGTCACTCAAATTTCAGCTCAAATCTCCCATGACATTTGGGTGGTTCCATGAAATGGGTCCCTTTTGTGTTTCTTTAATATTTTAAGTAGAAATTGTGCACCAATATTTTATTTGAAATGCCTGCTATATTAAATGAAGTGCCCTTTAATATAGACCACATGGATAATTTAAAAAATCAGGTCTTTCATATGAATAAAGACTCAAAAGACTTTAAACTATTCCTTTTAAAATAATTGTTTCATAAGAAACATTGAACATCTAATAGTCAAATCATAGTGTAAAAGCAGGTGAGCTGGTTCTACTCTTTTTGCTTTTTGTACATTTTCTGGTGTTTTGAGGTTGAAAACTGAGTGGGTTGAGCATAACAAGTCAACCCTGTTACCCAACAATTTACATTGTGAAGATTGCATTCAATTGCCCCTCCCTGTTACACATAAGCTTCCATTCCCTCTGTCAAAGGGGATTCATAGCTGATTTAAGATGAAATCGTCAACCCGGTTACTTTATTAGCCACTTAATATAGTAATTATTTTATTTAACCTCTTGAGATGGCAAATCATGTTTTTTATTAAGGTGACTGTGTGCTCATGACATAATGTTAAAATGATGTGAAATCAGGTTTTTCTCCACCAAGTTACACTACGCAAAAGGGACTCATTTCGTGGAACGGCCCATTAATTCATGATTTACGCATTTGGCTCTGGATTGACACAAGTCAGCATTACAGACGCGTAACTCACCCTTAATGATATTTCCCCTCGTCTCACCAGGTCCTGACATCCAGTCGGCGCCGCTGCAGACGGTTCTGGACAACCTGGACGTTCTAGAGGAGCTTGTGATCCTGCTGGACCCGGAGATCCCTGGGGCGAAGAACACCAGGCACCTAGCATCTCGCTGCTCCTTCCCCGCCACCTGGATTACCTACACCTACTCCCTGAGGGACAGCAAGAGCCCCCTGAGGGCCGTGCTGGAGGGGATCACCACCAAGCACCCAGACTGGACTGTAGGACAATTGGCCAGGCTGCTGAGAGAGATGGACCGGAACGACGCAGTGGCGGTGCTCACCAAGCTCGCCTTGCTTAAGGTTGTCTAGTCCGGGTGTGTTTTGTGTTGGGCCCGGAAAAGATGGCTCCATCCAGATACAACCACGAGTCTCTACCACCTGCCAAGGCACTGAGATATAACAAGAGGGCAAGTAGGAGGCATGCTTTCCTTGGGGACCCCAAAGTCCCAAGGCAGTGATTGGCAACACTGTTCTTTTGCATTAGGGTTCAAATAAGATATTTAACTGTGATAACATGGCACTTATTACTTAAAGCAGAGATGTTAACCCCGGTGTCCTGAAAACGAAGAGCTGCACACTCTAGTAGCTCAGATGCAATAATGTCATAACCTAATAACCAACGTTTCGACAGACAAGCTGTCTTCATCAGGGTATAATGACAAACACGGTGGGGTGATTAGTTTATATAGCGTCAAAGGACACACACGTGTCTGTAATCATGACCGGGTGTGGCTTGATATCATTGGCTCCTTTTCAGATATACAGTGGGGCAAAAAAGTATTTAGTCAGCCACCAATTGTGCAAGTTCTCCCACTTAAAAAGATGAGAGAGGCCTGTAATTTTCATCATTGGTACACTTCAACTATGACAGAAAAAATGAGGGGGAAAAAATCCAGAAAATCACATTGTAGGATTTTTTATGAATTTATTTGCAAATTATGGTGGAAAATAAGTATTTGGTCACCTACAAACAAGCAAGATTTCTGGCTCTCACAGACCTGTAACTTCTTCTTTAAGAGGGTCCTCTGTCCTCCACTCGTTACCTGTATTAATGGCACCTGTTTGAACTTGTTATCAGTATAAAAGACACCTGTCCACAACCTCAAACAGTCACACTCCAAACTCCACTATGGCCAAGACCAAAGAGCTGTCAAAGGACACCAGAAACAAAATTGTAGACCTGCACAAGGCTGGGAAGACTGAATCTGCAATAGGTAAGCAGCTTGGTTTGAAGAAATCAACTGTGGGAGCAATTATTAGGAAATGGAAGACATACAAGACCACTGACAATCTCCCTCGATCTGGGGCTCCACGCAAGATCTCACCCCGTGGGGTCAAAATGATCACAAGAACGGTGAGCAAAAATCCCAGAACCACACGGGGGGACCTAGTGAATGACCTGCAGAGAGCTGGGACCAAAGTAACAAAGCCTACCATCAGTAACACACTACGCCGCGCCAGGGACTCAAATCCTGCAGTGCCAGACGTGGCCCCCTGCTTAAGCCAGTACATGTCCAGGCCCGTCTGAAGTTTGCTAGAGAGCATTTGGATGATCCAGAAGAAGATTGGGAGAATGTCATATGGTCATATGAAACCAAAATAGAACTTTTTGGTAAAAACTCAACTCGTCGTGTTTGGAGGACAAAGAATGCTGAGTTGCATCCAAAGAACACCATACCTACTGTGAAGCATGGGGGTGGAAACATCATGCTTTGGGGCTGTTTTTCTGCAAAGGGACCAGGACGACTGATCCGTGTAAAGGACAGAATGAATGGGGCCATGTATCGTGAGATTTTGAGTGAAAACCTCCTTCCATCAGCAAGGGCATTGAAGATGAAACGTGGCTGGGTCTTTCAGCATGACAATGATCCCAAACACACCGCCCGGGCAACGAAGGAGTGGCTTCGTAAGAAGCATTTCAAGGTCCTGGAGTGGCCTAGCCAGTCTCCAGATCTCAACCCCATAGAAAATCTTTGGAGGGAGTTGAAAGTCCGTGTTGCCCAGCAACAGCCCCAAAACATCACTGCTCTAGAGGAGATCTGCATGGAGGAATGGGCCAAAATACCAGCAACAGTGTGTGAAAACCTTGTGAAGACTTACAGAAAACGTTTGACCTCTGTTATTGCCAACAAAAGGTATATAACAAAGTATTGAGATAAACTTTTGTTATTGACCAAATACTTATTTTCCACCATAATTTGCAAATAAATTCCTTAAAAATCCTACAATGTGATTTTCTGGATTTTTTTTTCTCATTTTGTCTGTCATAGTTGAAGTGTACCTATGATGAAAATTACAGGCCTCTCTCATCTTTTTAAGTGGGAGAACTTGCACAATTGGTGGCTGACTAAATACTTTTTTGCCCCACTGTATATAGAACATACAAAAACATGAATGGATAGCATGCGATCATAGATACAATTTTGCTACATCGGCCTACAAACATATACAATGAATAGCAAAATCACAATAATGGCTTCAAATCAAAGTCTAGGCAGCCTCTCGTTTTAACAATAAATTGTCGAGCCCCCCCCCCCGATATAACGTAGGTACGAAATCGAGTGGTTCACTTCCAAAAAGTGGGCCGCAACTGGGTATGTCGAGTTTTTGCACCTAATGGTGCTACGATGCTCCGAGATCCGTACTTTTAATTCACGCTTCATTTTACCACAAGGACAAGTTATAAGATAAATAACACCTTTGATTGGGATCCGAAAACACATTACTGATACTGTCATCGGATCTTAGAATGTGCCAATGTTTGTGAACGATTCCCTTAATTTGTTCAGAGCACTTTGAATAGCAGGTAGTGAGGATGCAAGAATGCTTCTTTTTGAGACTTTCTCAATGGCAGTGTTAATCTGACAATTTTTGTATCTGTCAAAATCTGATTGTTTTTTGCCAATTATTGTGATTAGACAGAATTGGCTGCAGGGAAAACTGTTTTTCAACGGAAGCGGTTGACAGCTATCAGCCCTCAACAGACTGTTACAATCAGTAGGTGTCCTGTAAAGATCAGTGTATAGAACATTATCCTCACACAAAATCAGAAGATCAAGATGACTGATTTGACGTGTGTCAGATTGCATAGTAAATCTCAGGTGCTCAGAAGAAGAGTTAAGTTCCCAACCTGTCCCTCACACAATCATGGCTACCTGATCATTATAATTTTATGTCAAAATGTATTATCACCATGATTTTATCACCAACCAACGATTTTGCTGTATTTATACATTGCATGTTGTTGTAAAAATGTCATATCAGCATTTATTTATTTTTTCAATTGACCAAGTATGATTTGTTCAAACATCTTAACATCTTTTTTAAGCAAATAACATTATAAATAAAAAAAAGTGCATAGAAAAATTTAACAGGTTTAGAAATATGTATTCAATTATTTACAAACTCAGGGTATATTTGTACAAGGTAACAAAGACAAGTTCACACATTTTCTTATGTCTTTTACACTTTGTTATACTTTAAAATAACCCTACCATATAGAACATATAGCTTTCTGAACCAGTTCTGGGAGAGATCGTCATGGTAACTTCAGGTTTCCAACTAGTGCTTTGCATGCTTCATTGAACACACAGGCCAGCTCTGCAGGACATTAAAACCAAGTTACTCTTATTATATTATCATCATCATCCTCTTTTTTGCATTAGTATTCTTTAAAATCTGTCAGAACAACTGAGGTAGAATCCTGGCAAGAGGTTGGGGAGTGGAGTGGGTATAGAGAAACTTTCTGCTCTGAGAGGTGTTCCCATTTCCGGTTTTAAGCAGAAAGGGAAGCTAGGTTAAGGATAGCCGTATCCCTGAAATCCAGATGCATCCTGTTAATGGCAAACTCTGCTAAGGGTGTTAGATGATTGACACATGGGAAAATCTGAACAGAAACATGAATAAATACAGCTATTTTAGAGCTCAAGCAATCTCTCACTGTAAAGATGTGAACCACAGTGTGTACATTTGATTTCCTAATATGTCTGAACTGACAGCGTTGTCTAAAGTTGTACGACAGCAAACGTTAAGGTGCTGAGTGCATTCTCTCCCTATCTAGGTTTTACACCAAGACATGATTCTCTCTTAAAGCCATCCTACGGAGCAACACAGTACAGTACTGGCCTAATGCTATGCTTGAGATCTCAGGGGTGCTGTCAGTCCACACAGTCGGGAATATATAGAGTTTATAACGCATCTCTTAGTGGTGTAACTTGGACAGTGTTCCACCCTTCCACCCTTGGATTGCGGAGAATGTCAGAGAGAGAAGTCAGTTCTTTGTTAACTCCACTGAATGTCGAAGAAATATGGAGTCTGGATTTTGTTAGTTCACTAAAGACGCGCAACTGTAATGCAGCAAAGTCGTAGGCTTAATATTACTGCAAAAGGTAATCAGCATTTGCCATGATAGTAATAACATAAATTTTAAATAAAAAAAGACGCACTAAGGTTTCCAGCTAAACTCTTCACTCTTGGATTGGGTAGTGTTTGCTACATACAAAAATGGTGAAGGGAAAGTTCTTAAATATATGATTTAGCTACAGCAAACTCTATAAGGGTGACACTAACCGTTATCTAACCGTTTAACTGAACATAATGGAGGTCCCTTCCCCGGTCTGTGTGAGAGGGGAGTGGAGAATGGATAGAAAAATAGTTATTATTTGCAGGGTCTCTGACCCAGGAGCCTCCAAGCCTATTGCCCATCATATCTAGCACCATGGTTCTCTGAACAGTCAACGGAAAGCAAATATGTACAACCTGACGCATGATGAGCACTGTGAAATATAACTTCAAATAAATAAAACTATGATTACAAGATCAAGTAAAGATGGAGATATGGCCAAGGGATCGACTCCCCCGCCCCCCGACAAAAAATATATAAAGAATATGTCCAAGTCTAGCTTTTCTGCTCCACCCTTATTTCAACAGAAAGGGCTTGACATTAGGGCGTCAAGGAAAATACCTCCATGCAACATAGAACCAGCATAACCACAACAGATGTCTGCAGGGTTCAGTATCCTGTTCTCAAGGGAAAAAACCCACACTATAACGGTAGCTACTTCCACCCTCTCCTGTGGTGAACTTGTCCAACCTCTGGCAAGTGCATATTGGTTAGAAGTCAATGTGAGCTTATGGATGCATGTCCCTGTGTGGCGCTCCTCTTCCCTCTTGCTCCCCATCTCCTGGCCTTGGTTCCTCTTCCAGTCTCTTCGTAGTGCCTCATCCTTTCCTGTATTTTCTCCTCCCCCACCTCCCAACCCAGTAAAACCTTAATTTAAGGCTTTTAACCTCTGTCTTCCCCTGTTGCCTCTGCTCTCAGCCCCTCCCGTAGTGCCTTGTTCCCCCTGCAGAGACTGTGGCAGTACCACGTCCTCCTCCTGCCCCTAGTTGAGGAAGCGTCTGCATTTCCGTGCCCCGCAGTTGCAGTTGAGCTTGCTTGCTTCTGACCTTTCACATTTAACTCTGAGAAATGAGTCACTAGAGACTCAGACACAAGAGGTGAGAACATATTTTTAACATTGCTTGTTAGGAGGAGGTAGTTGCAGACATGACGGAATGGTTTAGTCCAACCACAAAGATGACTTTAGGGTTTCTGTTACAAAACAGAAATGGACAACATTTCAATAGTGAATTAGTTACAGCTATAAAAACGATTATGTAAACCTGTAGTTGTACAGCTCCTTTGTTACTCATAAGTCTGAATGAGAACATTGATATGTTATGTCTACCAACTTATAAATGGATCATTTGTTAATGTGAAAGTTGTTTTTTAAAGGAACAACACTTGCGGCCATGTACAACACCTTCTAAGAATGTTCTGCTAGACAAGATCTTTCATGGACTAGCTCCTGCAGTATTTAAGCCAAAGCTTCCTTTTTTAAGATGTTAGCATTTAGCTGGCTTCCTTTGCGATGGCCGGCATACAATAACTCTGTAATCTGACCTTGTGGATTTGAGTGGGACTTCATCCTCTTCCTCATCGTAGGGGTTGATGTCAGGCAGCTGGCGGTGCTGGGAAGCCAGGAAGTTGAACATGTCGAAGGTGGTCTTCCTGTTAGAGAAGACAGGAACAAGGTGTTACGTTACATTTTACAGTATGCAGGCTTGACTTACTTTATCATTGTTTTTTCCCCGAGCATTGGTATAGAATTTGGGATGTGGACATCACCCACACACTCTTCATATGTTAATGAATGGAGCAGCATAGACGTCATACAGGTCTTATTTCTAATTTACGCAGACTGTGGGAGGTGGAGATGACCCTCACATAGAAACACAACAGACACAGCATTTGTTCCTCTAAACCTGACAGATGTCTACATTCAAAACATACATTTCACCAATACTCTACACAGAGAGACTAGCTTCCACTTTGAAGTTGAAAACCACCTACAGAGGGGAAAACCTAGATTCTCCAGACATTTTCTAGACAGTGGTATGGGTTGACCAACTGCAAGGTAAGGACAAAGTAATACCGGTTCCCACCATTACACTTGTGGTGATGTACAATTTCTCTGAAACTTCCAAAAGAACACATTTTTATTTATTAAACTTCTAAGCTACGACTCATGATACCTAGGAAGTATTGGTTAAAATGTTTTCAAAATATGTAAGATGAATCTGTTAGATAACTCGGACTCAATTTACGAATTACATTCCAAAATAATGACTCCCCTTGTCATTTCTATATTTAACTTCCAGGGCACCTGTAGTGGACAGAACACCGGGACACTGACCTGAGGTAGACCTCAGAGTGGGCACATCCAGAGGGGTTGACAGGCAGGTCCTCCTTGGCTGATCTGTTTAAAGAAGCGGAAGACGTGGCTATGGCAGCGGCGGGCCCCCTGGAGCTGCTCCACCAGGAAGACCACTGTGTCGTGGAGCAGGCCCAGCATACGGGCACCTGTCATCCCAGAGAAGGACAGCTGCCTAAGCCTGGCCCCCGCCCGCGCCTCCTGGACACAGTCGATCACTGCCCTCCAGGCCTCTGAGGAGGGAAAGGAGGGGGAAGAGGAATGGAGAGAGAGAAGAGTAAGGTGTGAGTAACACAGCATAACACACAAATGTAATACATTTGAGAGGCCTGTAATTTTCATCATAGGTACACTTCAACTATGACAGACAAAATGAGAAAAAAAAATCCAGAAAATCACATTGTAGGATTTTTTATGAATTTATTTGCAAATTATGGTGGAAAATAAGTATTTGGTCAATAACAAAAGTTTATCTCAATACTTTGTTATATACCCTTTGTTGGCAATGACAGAGGTCAAACGTTTTCTGTAAGTCTTCACAAAAAACATAATTAAAACATATCCCCTTATCAACTGTTCCGGGGACTGCCCTCCCCAGGTAACTGTTTCGTGGTTGGCTGATGTTGTTTTCTAGAACACCTCTGGGTTTAAAAAAATTAACTTTGTTAGGACTTTTAATTGTCAGGTTTTGAGTGATTTATAGATATTACCCAGAAAGCATTGATTGTTTGTGTGTCCGTTCAGTTGTCTTACTGCTATCAAGTCCAAACCCCACCACCGGCAACAATGTCGCCTATGGGCACAAACCCACCGTCACTGGACCAGACAGGACTGGCAAAAAGTGCTCTTCACTGATGAGTCGCGGTTTTGTCTCACCAGGGGTGGTGGTCGGATTTGCGTTTATCATCGAAGGAATGAGCGTTACACCGAGGCCTGTACTCTGGAGCGGGATCGATTTAGAGGTGGAGGGTCCGTCATGGTCTAGAGGTGGAGGGTCCGTCATGGTCTGGGGCGGTGTGTCAGGGCATCATCAGACTGAGCTTGTTGTCATTGCAAGCAATCTCAATGCTGTGCGTTACAGGGAAGACATCCTTCTCCCTCATGTGGTACCCTTCCTGCAGGCTCATCCTGACATGACCCTCCAGCATGACAATGCCACCAGCCATACTGCTCGTTCTGTGCGTGATTCCCTGCAAGACAGGAATGTCAGTGTTCTGCCATGGCCAGGAAGTGCCCGGATCTCAATCCCATTGAGCACGTCTGGAACCTGTTGGATCGGAGGGTGAGGGCTAGGGCCATTCCCCCCAGAAATGTCCGGGAACTTGCAGGTGCCTTGATGGAAGAGTGGGGTAACATCTCACAGCAAGAACTGGCAAATCTGGTGCAGTTTATGAGGAGATGCACTGCAGTACTTAATGCAGCTGGTGGCCACACCAGATACTGACTGTTACTTTTAATTTTGACCCCCCCTTTGTTCAGGGACACATTATTCAATTTCTGTTAGTCACGTGTCTGCGGAATTTGTTCAGTTTATGTTTCAGTTGTCGAATCCTGTTATGTTCATACAAATATTTACACATGTTAAGTTTGCTGAAAATAAACGCAGTTGACAGTTAGAGGAAGTTTCTTTTTTTGCTGAGTTTACATGCATCGAGCTTGTCTGACGCTTTAAGCACACTGTTTGATAAAATAATTAAGACAGCGAGTCTCTCTCTCCTCCCTGCTGCAGCAAACAGACACCACAGCAAGTGTTTATTGCGCTGTACGTGCCAAAGCTGCAACATAATTACAGCGATTTAGTTTCTTACTTGTTTCTCAAACTGAAAAGTTCTGTTACCTAAATACCATTTGTTTAGGAAAAACATTCCCTATTTCCTCAACCCTTGATCTCTTTACGTGAAACATGTATGTATGCATGCATTTTAGACTAAACATTTATGTCCCTACTCTAAGGCTGATTACTTGACCTGTCAATGTTTTAAATTTGCTGTTTTATGATTTTGTTATAATCCTGTGATTTCTATGGTTTTAACTAGATTACCTGTAGTCTTTCATGTTGTCTGTCTGTAATTGTGTAATGACTTGGTGCTGCCTATCTTGGCCAGGACACTCTTGATAAAGAGATTTCAAATCTCAATGAGTGCAGGTTAAATACAAGTTTAAATTAATAAATGTCATATTCTAGCTCTGAGTCAGTGCTTCAGTCCCCCATCCAGAATAGGCCATGTATATGTAGTGAATGAAATGGACTTTGTGCATCTTATCTTTGGTGTCATAAACAATCCTTGGTTCCTGCCTGTGTCTGTTCAAGAGAGGAGGGGGAGGGCCCCCCCCAGGGGAACATCTGGAAGAACGCCCAGAATGTGTTCTTTAAGTTAAGATAGAGACAGAGCCAGTCACATGTGGTGAAAGCACTCGTGAGAGAGATCATACCCAGGTGGGGTCTGCCATCAAACATTATTAGGCCCTTGACTATATTTTGGCAGGTCAAGGGGGCACTTGTGCAATCATTGGTGATGAATGTTGTACTTTTGTCCCAGATCACTTTTCAAATGTGACTGATTTTGCCAAATACATTGCCACTGTTGCTAAGAATAATTCTTCAAAACCAGATTGGACGCTTGCAACTTGGTTTGAATCCCTGTTTGTAAATTGGGGATCCCAAATTGCCCAGTGCAGTGTGTGTTTTTTGTTTAGTTTGCTTAATTGTGTTATTAACATGCTGTAAGGCAATTTGTGCCTCTCTGACTGGTAAGATTTCAACTGTTATTATGTTGTTTTCTGCTCCTCCAGAGAATGGTGAAACTAATGAGCTACTAACTCTGGATGACCTCCCATTTCCCCCTTGTAGATGCAGACGATAAGTAATGATTGAAGTTTATTTTCTTTTAAGTTGAGGGTAAGGTCATCTAAACCCTTAATCTGTTTTACATTATGTGGAACATAGAGCTGATGATCAAGGTCTTTGCAGAATTGTTAAACAATAGGCTTTTATATCTTGACTAGGTTGATGTCCCAGGGACAATTAGTGAAAAACATCGGTCAATCCAACCAGATGGTGGAAAGAGGTATGGAAACAATGGATAGCATTGAGAGTTGTTCACCTCTGAATCTACAGATTCCTTGTGTATGTATTTTTTTATATACTCACACACGTTGGTTATAACTTCTTGATTGTACATTTTAGCTTTATTATGATTTATGATATAATTTTATAGAACCTCCTTTTGATAGAAGCTCAAATCTAAATGCTTACTTTTAAATGTAATTATTGTTAATCACACAAGTGATAAAAGGATGGAATCTTGTGAATGAAATTGACTTTGTGCATCTTATCTTTGGTCTCATTGTCACGATAGTCTAATGGAGGAGACCAAAACGCAGCGTGGTAAGTGTCCATGTTAATTTAATATAACTGAACACGAAATACAAAATCACAAGGTGAAACAACGAAAATCGAAACAGTCCTGAAAGGTGACACAACACAAAACAGGAAACAACTACCCACAAACACAGGTGGGAACAGGCTACCTAAGTATGGTTCTCAATCAGAGACAACGATAGACAGCTGCCTCTGATTGAGAACCACACCCGGCCAAACACATAGAAAAGGACAACATAGAACAAAACATAGAATGCCCACCCCAACTCACGCCCTGACCAAACCAAAATATAGACATAAAAAAGGAACTAAGGAGGGCCTCCCGGATGGCGCAGTGGTCTAGGGCACTGCATCGCAGCGCTAGCTGCGCCACCAGAGTCTCTGGGTTTGCGCCCAGGCTCTGTCGCAGCCGGCCGCGACCGGGAGGTCCATGGGGCGACGCACAATTGGCCTAGCGTCGTCCGGATTAGGGAGGGTTTGGCCGGTAGGGATATCCTTGTCTCATCGCGCTCCAGCGACTCCTGTGGCGGGCCAGGCGCAGTGCGCGCTAACCAAGGGGGCCAGGTGCACGGTGTTTCCTCCGACACATTGGTGCGGCTGGCTTCCGGGTTGGAGGCGCGCTGTGTTAAGAAGCAGTGCGGCTTGGTTGGGTTGTGCTTCGGAGGACGCATGGCTTTCGACCTTTGTCTCTCCCGAGCCCGTACGGGAGTTGTAGCGATGAGACAAGATAGTAATTACTAGCGATTGGATACCACGAAAATTGGGGAGAAAAGGGGGTAAAAATAAAAATAAAAAAAGGAACTAACGTCAGGGCGTGACACTCATAAACAATCATTGGTTCCTGCCTGTATCTGGTCAAGAGAAGAGGGGGAGGGCCCCCTCCAGGGGAACATCTGGCAGAACGCCCAGAATATGTTCTTTAAGTTAAGATAGAGACAGAGCCAGTCACATGTGTGAACCGATCCAATAAATCATGTTTATGTAGGTTTAGATGGCAGTATAGAAGGCTCTATGTAAGGAACGTACTTTTAGAGCTCCCTTCAGACCGGTACTTATGCATCTAAGTTTGACTGTGACCTCTCCAGCTTGCTGACAATAAAGAGTGATTCATTTAATATTGACTTTGAGTGTCCTGGTGTAAAATTTCCACAACATATACTCAGCGCCTAACCACACTGTCCACGGGTCACTCCCCACCCAGCCCTCCCTTCGCCTCCCTCCCTCCTTCCGTAACTGAACACAGAGTGTGTGACCCACCAGTGGCCTCCACAATCCCTCCAGGAGGACAATGACTTCAAACTGCTGCTTCCTCAACTGTTCATGGCCATGTGGCTCTCCCTCAGGTTACCCTGTCGGAACATCAGACACAGCTGGTCATCACGGTTGGCGATGACGCAAGTGCGGCTGAAGAGCAGCGTCTCTGCTCTCTTCTTGGGCCGGGAGATCTGGTCCTCAGAAGAACCGGAGAAGAGGACCTATTCCCGGGCAGCACGCCACCTGGCGCAAGTTGAGAGCAAGGATTGAAACTCCAGACTCATCACTCTCTCACTCAGAGAGTGACCCACCAGTTACCTGAGAGGCCTTTCATTTGTATTTCTCCCCTCCCCCCAACCTTTATTAAAGAACTACTTTGTTTTGAGCACCATAAATCGGTCTCCTGCTGTCTTATTTTATTGTGAGATTCACCTCTGATTCCCCTGGGCTGCCACATTTGGTGGAGAATGAGGGCACAACCCTCCCATGCTCTGAACTCACAATAAAATAAGACATCATTACGGAAGATACTGTAACTCAGCTGGTGCAAGGCCAAACGCAGAAAACCCAAAGCCTCATTGCACTTCAGGAGGCCGTAACACAGCTTAGCCAAGCCATGGTCCAGCCGGACCGAATGACAGAACCAGGCACGGTCCTCACCAAGCTAACTATTGGAGAGGACATTGAAGCGTATCTAGAGGTATTTGAGCACACTGCAGAGAGAGTGATGGCCCAAGGAGGACTGGGCTGGCCCAGAGGACTGTAGAGACTTGGCACTGGCGGACATCAACAACTATGCAGCTCTGAAAACGTGCATCTTGGCCCATTATGGGCACAACCTACCAACCCGGGCCCAACGGTTTCCTTCCTGGGCCTATAATGGCCACGCCCCGGTGAGACCACACTGGGAGATACGATAAGTTACCCCACCAGCCGTGTGGAAGTGCAAATGCCTCAAGGTAGCTTTGTGATTGTAGCTGGGGTAGTAGAGAAAGTGCCAGTAGATGTCCTACTGGGCCAGGAGTGCCCAATTTTCCAGAGATTCTGGAGCAGAGGTGCCACAGCCCCTAGGAGAAGAGCTTAGGGGAAGAGAACGGTTTTCTGACATAGAAGCATCATGCAAGTCTGTGCCGCCGCTTCCCCGCCCACCTCTTCAGACTCTGTGGAGGCCCCAGCCAATCCCCCTCGGCACCGAGGTGAAGAGAAGCTTGAGGAGGAGAATTCCTCAGGTGAAATGTTTTCAGAGTGTCACTTTGTGGAGGAAGGAAAGGGAACTTCACCGGGACAGTTCGGCACTGGGAGACGAAGTGGTAGAACAACTCTTAGTGCCCAAATGTTACATCTCAAAAGTTCTATACCTAGCCCACTCACATTTGCTTGGAGCACACCTAGGAGTGGAGAAAACCAATGATCGGATCCGGGCTCCGTTCTACTGGCCCGGAGTGAAGAGGGCAGTCCAGGATTACTGCCGGTAGTACGAGGAATGCCAGAAAACAGCCCCAAAAGGTAATCTACAGTACAAAACTATTGAGATTTAACTTAGCGCACGCTATATACACGCATGTTTCCAGTTAAAAATCAGACCCGTCCTGAAACTGTGGGCCTGAACTACTATTAAAACTCGGCCTGAAAAACGACGATCATTCAACATTTTGGTGACAATAATGCCCTTATTGCTGTATACTTTGGAAGTTTTGGAATTAGGCACTTGATCAAATGTCTTTATAGGTGTTGGCAGAATGTTTCATTTTGCAGTGACATTTGCTGTATCTGACGTTTCTGAAATACAAATACAATTGCAAATTGTTTGTGGACCTGTAAACAGATCGTTTGAATTCAATAATGTTTTGCATTTAATTTTCCCCGAACCTATTAGTTTGGTGAACGAGGATGCCTGGAAGTATTTCTACAATATCCCTACCTCCACTGGAGCAGTTATTTCCTCAAGCGGTCGAACCAACAATCCCATGGGACAGATGGATGTTGTCGTTTGAGGTGTACATGGTAGCTACCAGCCTGGATGTGGTTATCCCTGAGAGGATAAGGGCCATTCTTCTCCACTGTTTCGGTGCCGAGGGCCTGCATTTGGAAGATGCGCTCGGGGAAGCACACACATATGATGCAGCTGTTGAACTTTTGGATGGACATTTCGCGAAGATTGTGCTTCTGAAGAGACTGCCTTTTCGGCACCGCACACAGCATGTGGGTGAGTCAGAGACACAGTACGTTAGTGATCTTAAAGGGCTAGGGAAATCATGTCAGTTGGTTTATTTTAGAGATTAAATGATCAGGCACCAGTTTATTGAAAGAACCTCAAGCTCACTCTGTGGAGAGGCTTCTCCTTGAAGATGATGATCTGACTTTAGCAAAAACTGTTTCCCAATTGGAATCAGCACCTCACTGTGCAACTAAGATCACTGAGGCACAGCCACATGCTTCCAGTGCTGTTCAAGCTGTGCAGCAGTCTCAGTGCTCAGACTGTAGCCGTCACTCAGACAGTGACATGAGTGCGTCAGTGCAGTTGATGAGAACCAAGGGGAGTCAACGTTGTGCCAACTGTTGTTCCAACCAATCCTCCACCAAATTTCACAGTGGGTGCGAGACACTGGCTTGTAGGTCTCTCCAGGTCTCGCACCCACTGTGAAATTTGGTGGAGGATCAGTGATGATCTGGGGATGCTTCAACAAGGCTGGAATCGGGCAGATTTGTCTTTGTGAGGACGCATGAATCAAGCCACGTACAAGGTTGTCCTGGAAGAAAACTTACTTCCTTCTGCTCTGACAATGTCCCCCAACTCTGAGGATTGGTTTTTCCAGCAGGACAATGTTCCATGGCACACAGCCAGACCACCAGATCAAGACCCTGTCATGGCCAGCCCAATCTCCAGACCTGAATCCCATTGATAACCTCTGGAATGTGATCAAGAGGAAGATGGATGGTCACAAGCCATCAATCAAACAAAGCCGGGCTGCTTGAATTTTTGCGCCAGGAGTGGCATAAAGTTACCCAACATCAATATGTAAGACTGGTGGAGAGCAGTTCATAGAATAAAGCAAAAATGTTCATGTTACCCAAACACATACGTATACATAGTAAAACCAGAGAAACTGATAATTTTGCAGTTGTCTCTTAACGTGGTCATAAAAATACTTTTTGACAAGTTATAAGCATGAAAATAAAGATGCTGTAACGGCTTTCCTCCTCCTCTTCATCCGAAGAGGAGGAGCAGGGATTGAACCAAAATGCAGCTTTGCGATTCGACATAATATTTATTTACAAAACGGAAAACACGACAACACTTTAATAAACTACAAAACAATAAACGACGTAGACAGACCTGGACGTAAGAACTTACATTAAACACGAAGAACGCATGAACAGGCAAACTGACTACATAAAACGAACGAACAAACAAAACCGAAAACAGTCCCGTGTGGCGCAACATACACTTACACAGACACAGGAGACAACCACCCACAAACAAACAGTGTGAAAACACCTACCTTAATATGACTCTCAATCAGAGGAAATGAAAACCACCTGCCTTTAATTGAGAGCCATATCAGGTCACCCTTTAAACCAACATAGAAACAGAAAACATAGACTGCCCACCCAAACTCACGTCCTGACCAACTAACACATACAAAACTAACAGAAAACAGGTCAGGAACGTGACATAACCCCCCCCTCAAGGTGCGAACTCCGGGCGCACCAGCACAAAGTCTAGGGGAGGGTCTGGGTGGGCATCTGACCACGGTGGTGGCTCAGGCTCTGGGCGAGGTCCCCACCCCACCATAGTCAATCCCAGCTTACGTCTCCCCCTTAGAATGACCACCCTCATCTTACACCCACTTAATTTTAATGGTAACCTTAATATAAGGGGCAGCACCGGGACAAGGGGCAGCACCGGGATAAGGTAGCTCAGGACAGAGATATAGCACAGGACAGAGAGGTAGGTCAGGATAGAGAGGTAGCTCAGGATAGAGGGGCAACTCCGGACTGAAGGGCAGCTCCGGACAGAGAGACAGCTCTGGACTGAGGGGCAGTTCTGGATAAATGGCCGCTCTGGGCTGAGGGGCAGCTCATGACTGGCTGACGGCTCTGGACGCTCATGGCTGGCTGACGGCTCTGGACGCTCATGGCTGGCTGACGGCTCTGGACGCTCATGGCTGGCTGACGGCTCTGGACGCTCATGGCTGGCTGACGGCTCTGGACGCTCATGGCTGGCTGACGGCTCTGGACGCTCATGGCTGGCTGACGGCTCTGGACGCTCATGGCTGGCTGACGGCTCTGGACGCTCATGGCTCGCTGGCGGCTCTGGCAGATCCTGTCTGGTTGGCGGCTCTGGCAGATCCTGTCTGGTTGGCGGCTCTGGCAGATCCTGTCTGGTTGGCGGCTCTGGCAGATCCTGACTGACGAATGGCTCTAGCGGCTCCTGACTGACTAACGGCTCTGACGGCTCGGGACAGACGGGCGGCTCTAATGGCTCGGGACAGACGGATGGCTCAGACGGCGCTGGGGAGACGGATGGCTCAGACGGCGCTGGGGAGACGGATGGCTCAGATGGCGCTGAGGAGACGGATGGCTCAGATGGCGCTGCGGAGACGGATGGCTCTGGCTGATCCTGTCTGGCGGAAGGCTTTGGCTGCTCCTGTCTGGCGGAAGGCTCTAGCGGCTCCTGTCTGGCGGAAGGCTCTGTAGGCTCATGGCAGACGGGCGGCTTTGCAGGCTCATGGCAGACGGGCGGCTTTGAAGGCTCAATACAGACGGGCAGTTCATGCGGCGCTTGGCAGACGGACAGTTCAGGCGCCGTTGGGCAGACGGCAGACTCTGGCCGGCTGAGACGCACTGTAGGCCTGGTGCGTGGTGCCGGAACTGGAGGCACCGGACTGGAGACACGCACTTCAAGCCTAGTGCGGGGAGCAGGGACAGGGCACACTGACCTCTCGAAGCGCACTATAGGCCTGGTGCGTGGTACCGGCACTGGTGGCACCGGGCTGAGGGCACGCACATCAGGACGAGTACGGGGAGAAGGAACAGTGTGTACAGGGCTCTGGAGACGCACAGGTGGCTTAGTGCGTGGTGCCGGAACTGGAGGCACTGGGCTGGAGACACGCACCATAGGGAGAGTGCGTGGAGGAGGAACAGGGCTCTGGAGACGCACTGGAAGCCTGGTGCGTAGTGTAGGCACTGGTGGTACTGGGCTGGGGCGGGGAGGTGGCGCCGGAAATACCGGACCGTGCAGGCGTACTGGCTCCCTTGAGCATTGAGCCTGCCCAACCTTACCTGGTTGAATGCTCCCCGTCGCCCGACCAGTGCGGGGAGGTGGAATAACCCGCACCGGGCTATGTAGGCGAACCGGGGACACCATGCGTAAGGCTGGTGCCATGTAAGCCGGCCCGAGGAGACGTACTGGTGGCCAGATATGTAGGGCCGGCTTCATGACATCCGGCTCAACGCTCAATCTAGCCCTACCAGTGCGGGGAGGTGGAATAACCCGCACCGGGCTATGCACACGTACAGGAGACACCGTGCGCTCTACTGCGTAACACGGTGTCTGCCCGTACTCCCGCTCTCCACGGTTAGCCTGGGAAGTGGGCGCAGGTCTCCTACCTGCCCTTGGCCCACTACCTCTTAGCCCCCCCCCAAGAAATTTTTGGGGTTTCTTCTCGGGCTTCCTTGCTAGCCGCGTACCTTCATATCTCCGGTCTTGAGCTTTATTCTCCGGCTTCCAGCCACGTCTCCTTGCTGCCTCCTCATACCACCGCTCTTGGGCTCTCGCTGCCTCCATCTCCTCACGAGCGCGGCGATATTCCCCAATATGTGCCCAGTGTCCTTTTCCCTCCAAGACTTCTTCCCAAGTCCACGAGTCCTGATTGTTTGGTCGCTGCTCGTAGTCACACTGCTTGGTTCTGGTAATTTGGTGGGTGGTTCTGTAACGGCTTTCCTCCTCCTCTTCATCCGAAGAGGAGGAGCAGGGATTGAACCAAAATGCAGCTTTGCGATTCGACATAATATTTATTTACAAAACGGAAAACACGACAACACTTTAATAAACTACAAAACAATAAACGACGTAGACAGACCTGGACGACGAACTTACATTAAACACGAAGAACTCATGAACAGGCAAACTGACTACATAAAACGAACGAACAAACAAAACCGAAAACAGTCCCGTGTGGCGCAACATACACTTACACAGACACAGGAGACAACCACCCACAAACAAACAGTGTGAAAACACCTACCTTAATATGACTCTCAATCAGAGGAAATGAAAACCACCTGCCTTTAATTGAGAGCCATATCAGGTCACCCTTTAAACCAACATAGAAACAGAAAACATAGACTGCCCACCCAAACTCACGTCCTGACCAACTAACACATACAAAACTAACAGAAAACAGGTCAGGAACGTGACAGATGCTTAAAACATTTGACATTTTGGAGAGATTTTTGGACACTATAGGGGCCTCCTAGGCCTTGTTAAAGACAAATGTCTATAAAGAATGATTGGTATAAGATATCTGCTCCATTTTTGGGGCACATGTTAACAAGATGTTGGGGAATCACTCGAGGGGCATATTGACCAACTGAGCATCTCAGTGTACAGCTCAGTAGGCATTTTGTTACATTTCAGTCTTCTGTGATGTATTTAAAGTGGCATATTGTGTTGCAAACTCAAAAATTAATACATTTAAACTATATCTGACATGTTACTGGTGTCTTCTTTTTTAAGTCCATAACTATGTGTGTGAAGTGTACACCTTTGTTTCACTGTAGATTTGTTTAAGACTACCAAGAAACACTGTGTGCCCATCATTTAGCCCACTGCAGTAATAGGTTATTAAGGGGGGGGGGGGGGGGGGTAAAGTGATCTGTTTAAGTCATAAGTAAAGGGCCCATCTTTTTTTGTAACAGCATTAATATTGGAATTTCACAATTTTCATCCATATTAAGAGATACAAAGACAAAGCAAAAAACAGCACTCACTTACACGTTCCTGCATACATATATACATACAATCTTCCTCTCCCCGCTCGGCGCTTCTCTCACTTCATCCCCATCATTCAATACATACATTTTAAACAAATATACAAATAGAAATTAAACACAAAAGCTCAGTTTAAACCAAGAAGTTAGGTTCAACACATGGAACGTACAATGTCTGAAATAAATAGATCACCACCATTCTAAGAGAACCCTTGCAGCACAATATCTGATACCTCAGGTTCTAGATAATTTAGATACGGTTCCCATACTTTTTAGAACTGATCTGTTTTAGAATGCAATGTACAAGTCAGATATTCCAGTGGCACCCATTCAAATAGCATCTTATGCCAATCTTTGATAGAAGGAACCTTATCACTAATCCACTGTAAGAAGATGTTTTTTCTTGCTGTGAAAGTAAGGATGTTGTAAAGCCTCCTCTTACCCACAGAAGTAACATGTCTGCTAGGGTCACCTACCAGTAAAGAAACTGGGTCCAATTCTAGATCGACCCCTGGGATCTTTTCAAATTCTTGCAGAACACCAGAACAGCATCTTTGTATTTTGGAACATGACCATAAACAATGTGTTACGGTGCCTGTATCAGTTTTACATTTAAGACACTGAGGAGAAGAGGAAGAGGGGATAAAGGCATGTCTGCGATTTGGGGATATATGCAATCTGTGTATTATTCTTAACTGGATAGCTCTAGTACGATTACATATAGATATTGTTTTTGCATATCTCCAAATGTCCTCCCACATCTCTTCGTCAATAGTAACAGACAATTCTTTCTCCCGCACTTGTTTCACCCTCTGTGTGTCAACAGCAGAAAAGGACCTTACAGCATCATAAAACAAACTTAGACATTTTCGTTTGTGGGGGAAAAAAGCATTCTTTCAATGACAGACACATCAGGGTTGCCAATTAAGGTGGTGCTCTTCAAAATGTGTCTTATTGTAGAAAGTGGAAAAAGTCCTGCTTTGGGAGTCTGTATTTCTCAGTTCTGTTATACTCACAGACATTATTTTAACAGTTTTAGAAACTTTAGAGTGTTTTCTATCCAAATCTATCAGTTATATGCATATCCTTGCTTCTGGGCCTGAGTAACAGGCAGTTTACTTTGGGCACGCTTTTCATCCGGACGTCAAAATACTGCCCCCTAGCCTTAAGAAGTTTTAACCCCGGTGTCCTGAAAACGGAGAGCCACACACTCCAGGAGCTCAGATGGAATAATGTAATAACTTAATAACCAACGTTTTGACAGACAAGCTGTCTTCATCAGGGTATAACGACTAACACTGCAGGTCACTCGTTTTTATAGTGTCAAAGGACACACACAGGTGTCTGTAATCATGACCGGGTGTGGCTTGACATCATTGGTTAATTTTGAGATATAAATAGAACATACAAAAAACATGAATGGATAGCATACAATCATAGATAACATTTTGCTACATAGGCCTACAAACATTTATAATGAATAGCAAAATCACAATAATCACAATAATGGCTTCAGATCAAAGTCTACGTTGAGCCCGAGGGGAGCAAGGGTCTTTAAATTAAAGATCCGGGCAGCCTCTCGTTTTAACAATAAGGGAGGGTGACGTCTTCGATGCCGATATAACGTAGGGATGAAATCGAGTGGTTCACTTCCAAAAAGTGGGCCGCAACTGGGTACGTCGAGTTTTTGCACCTAATGGTACTACAATTTGCACTTTTAATTCACTCTTGGTTTTACCCAGATCATTTTACCACAAGGACAAGTTAAGATACATAACACCTTTGATTGGGATCTGTTTCCCTGTTTGGGGGTGTTTAAAGGATCTACATTTGTAAGTGACATTGCATTGAGTGCAGCCGTTACATTTGTAATTTCCATCCGGTGGAGGTGCAAATAGACATTGTGCAGGGATAAATCAGTTTACCAATTGAGATTTCTGTCCCGCAAGAATACGACCAAGGGAGGGTCCGAAAACACATTACCAATACGGTCATCGGATCTTAGAATGTGGCAATGTTTGTGAACGATTCCCTTAATTTGTTCAGAGGACTTTAAATAGCAGGTAGTGAAGACGCAAGAATGCTTATTTTTGCGAGACTGTCCTTGAAAGAGATTAAGGGACATTTTAATGTTTGTGCTTTTCTTAACTAATTTCTGTGTTCTATACATGTGCTGTTCTATAAACCAATTTCTGTGTTCATGCAAGTGGCTGACTGTATAAGTCACACCTATCAGTAACTGCAGTAAGTAGGCAGTAAGCCCAGATCGTGTTTTGAGAACAAACAAAATATCTCAGTTTCAAGGTCTCAGTTTAGAGAAAGAAGCCTCGTGAGGTGTTGGTCTGTCACGTTATGAAACAGTATTGGTCAGTCACATGGATGAAACAAAATGGTAATGATTAATGAATTATTCTAACTAGTCTGTGTATAGCCGTATATAAGACAACTGTTGGGACTGCCCCGGCAAGAGTTTTTCCTGACAGACGTGTGTACTATAGTGCAATGAGTTGGTTGGAACCTTTCCAGCGCGCTGACAAATAAACTATTATTCATTTAAGATTGACTTTCAGTGTCCCTGCATAAATATTTGTTTTTGATTTTCTCAATGGCAGTATTAATCTGACCATTTTTGTACCCTCTCCCCTTGAATTTTTTTTGCATCTCAGCCATGTTTTTGATGCGACAGAATTGGCTGTAGGGCTAACTGTATGTAATGGGAAGCGGGTGACAGCTATCAGCCCTCAAACTGTTACGATCAAGATGTTTCCTATAAAGATCAGTGTATAGAAGTGTCAGTATCAGTGTATACAAGTAAAACTAAATGCATGCTCTTCAATCGATCGCTGCCTGCACCTGCCCGCCCGTCCAACATCACTACTCTGGACGGTTCTGACTTAGAATATGTGGACAACTACAAATACCTAGGTGTCTGGTTAGACTGTAAACTCTCCTTCCAGAGTTAAATCTAGAAATGGCTTCCTATTTTGCAACAAAGCATCCTTCACTCATGCTGCCAAACATACCCTTGTAAAACTGACCATCCTACCGATCCTCGACTTCGGCAATGTCATTTACAAAATAGCCTCCAATACCCTACTCAATAAATTGGATGCAGTCTATCACAGTGCCATCCGTTTTGTCACCAAAGCCCCATATACTACCCACCACTGCGACCTGTACGCTCTCGTTGGCTGGCTCTCGCTTCATACTCGTCGCCAAACCCACTGGCTCCAGGTCATCTACAAGACCCTGCTAGGTAAAGTACCCCCTTATCTCAGCTCGCTGGTCACCATAGCAGCACCCACCTGTAGGACCTGCTCCAGCATATTTATCTCTCTGGTCACCCCCAAAACCAATTCTTCCTTTGGCCACCTCTCCTTCCAGTTCTCTGCTGCCAATGACTGGAATGAACTACAAAAATCTCAAACTGGAAACACTTATCTCCCTCACTAGCTTTAAGCACCAGCTGTCAGAGCAGCTCACAGATTACTGCACCTGTACATAGCCCATCTATAATTTAGCCCAAACAACTACTTCTCCCACTACTGTATTTATATATTTAGCTCTTTTGCACCCAATTATTTCTATCTCTACTTTGCACATTCTTCCACTGCAAATCTACCATTCCAGTATTTTACTTGCTATATTGTATTTACTTTGCCACCATGGCCTTTTTTTTGCCTTTACCTCCCTTATCTCACCTCATTTGCTCACATTGTATATAGACTTATTTTTCTACTGTATTATTGACTGTATGTTTGTTTTACTCCATGTGTAACTCTGTGTTGTTGTATGTGTCGAACTGCTTTGCTTTATCTTGGCCAGGTCGCAATAGTAAATGAGAACTTGTTCTCAACTTGCCTACCTGGTTAAAGGTGAAAAAAAAAAAAAAAAAAAAAAAAAAAAAATACAACATCATCCTCACAAGAAATCAGATCAAGGAAACTGGTTTGATGTGTGTCAGATGGCATAGTACATTTCAGGTGCTCAGAACAAGTGTTAAGTTCCCAACCTGGCCCTCACACAATCATTATCATCGATTGTCAAATGTATTATCACCAACCACTGATATTGCTGTACTTATACATTGCATGTTATATAAATGTCATATCAGCATTTGTTTCATTACATTTTCAAATGACCAAGTCTGATTTGTTCAAACATCTTAACATCTTTATTAAGCAAATAACATTATAAATAAAAAAAGTGCATAGAAAAATTAAACGGGTTTAGAAATATGTATTCAATTATTTACAAACTCAGGGTTTATTTGTACAAGGTAACAAAGACAAGTTCACACATTTTCTTATGTCTTTTACACTTTGTTATACTTTAAAATAACCCTACCATATAGAACATACAGCTTTCTGAACCAGTTCTGGGAGAGATCGTCATGGTAACTTCAGGTTTCCAACTAGTGCTTTGCATGCTTCATTGAACACACAGGCCAGCTCTGCAGGACATTAAAACCAAGTTACTCTTATTATATTATCATCATCATCCTTTTTTTGCATTAGTATTCTTTAACATCTGTCAGAACAACTGAGGTAGAATCCTGGCAAGAGGTTGGGGAGTGGAGTGGGTATAGAGAAACTTTCTGCTCTGAGAGGTGTTCCCATTTCCGGTTTTAAGCAGAAAGGGAAGCTAGGTTAAGGATAGCCGTATCCCTGAAATCCAGATGCATCCTGTTAATGGCAAACTCTGCTAAGGGTGTTAGATGATTGACACATGGGAATATAGGCTCCATCTCACTGATTGGTCGCGCAGGCAGGCGGGCTTAAGCTCTTCCTTACTGTGTATTAAATTCCAAAAAGGACAGAACTCATTTCCTTTAGATTATTATCTCTAGCTTGAAGGGTTCTCTGTAGTACGCAGATGGGAAGAATAGCATGGACTCGAATGCTTGCTATTCTCCTGTTATAAGGCCTGCCGATACTAAGGCCTGCTGTACTTTCTCCATGAAAATTATACCAGAACAAAGAAATAAAATCAAAAACAATTAAAAAAGACCTGCTTTAGAACAATGTCTTGTGTAAAGACTGAAATGTAATACGCAACTTTCCTCAAACATCAAGGTTCAAATAAAAGAGGAAACAAAGTAAACAAAAAGAGGAAATGAGGGGAGGAAGATTTCCCACAAGACCACCACCATTTACACTAAGCAAAGCTAGTTTCACCAGTCCAAAATCTGAACAGAAACATGAATAAATACAGCTATTTTAGAGCTCAAGCAATCTCTCACTGTAAAGATGTGAACCACAGTGTGTACATTTGATTTCCTAATATGTCTGACTGAACTGACAGCGTTGTCTAAAGTTGTACGACAGCAAACGTTAAGGTGCTGAGTGCATTCTCTCCCTATCTAGGTTTTACACCAAGACATGATTCTCTCTTAAAGCCATCCTACGGAGCAACACAGTACAGTACTGGCCTAATGCTATGCTTGAGATCTCAGGGGTGCTGTCAGTCCACACAGTCGGGAATATATAGAGTTTATAACGCATCTCTTAGTGGTGTAACTTGGACAGTGTTCCACCCTTCCACCCTTGGATTGCGGAGAATGTCAGAGAGAGAAGTCAGTTCTTTGTTAACTCCACTGAATGTCGAAGAAATATGGAGTCTGGATTTTGTTAGTTCACTAAAGACGCGCAACTGTAATGCAGCAAAGTCGTAGGCCTAATATTATTGCAAAGGTAATCAGAATTTGCCATGATAGTAATAAAATATATTTAAAATAAAAAAAGATGCACTGAAGTTTCCAGCTAAACTCGTCACTCTTGGATTGGGTAGTGTTTGCTACATACAAAAATGGTGAAGGGAAAGTTCTTAAAGATATGATTTAGCTGCAGCAAACTCTATAAGGGTGACACTAACCGTTATCTAACCGTTTAACTGAACATAATGGAGGTCCCTTCCCCGGTCTGTGTGAGAGGGGAGTGGAGAATGGATAGAAAAATAGTTATTATTTGCAGGGTCTCTGACCCAGGAGCCTCCAAGCCTATTGCCCATCATATCTAGCACCATGGTTCTCTGAACAGTCAACGGAAAGCAAATATGTACAACCTGACGCATGATGAGCACTGTGAAATATAATTTCAAATAAATAAAACTATGATTACAGGATCAAGTAAAGATATGGCCAAGGGATCACCTAGATAGGATGGAGCCAACATGATTATAGGTGTCAATTAAAAATCTACCCCCGCCCCCTGACAAAAAAAGATAAAGAATATGTCCAAGTCTAGCTTTTCTGCTCCACCCTTATTTCAACAGAAAGGGCTTGACATTAGGGCGTCAAGGAAAATACCTCCATGCAACATAGAACCAGCATAACCACAACAGATGTCTGCAGGGTTCAGTATCCTGTTCTCAAGGGAAAAAACCCACACTATAACGGTAGCTACTTCCACCCTCTCCTGTGGTGAACTTGTCCAACCTCTGGCAAGTGCATATTGGTTAGAAGTCAATGTGAGCTTATGGATGCATGTCCCTGTGTGGCGCTCCTCTTCCCTCTTGCTCCCCATCTCCTGGCCTTGGTTCCTCTTCCAGTCTCTTCGTAGTGCCTCATCCTTTCCTGTATTTTCTCCTCCCCCACCTCCCAACCCAGTAAAACCTTAATTTAAGGCTTTTAACCTCTGTCTTCCCCTGTTGCCTCTGCTCTCAGCCCCTCCCGTAGTGCCTTGTTCCCCCTGCAGAGACTGTGGCAGTACCACGTCCTCCTCCTGCCCCTAGTTGAGGAAGCGTCTGCATTTCCGGGCCCCGCAGTTGCAGTTGAGCTTGCTTGCTGGGTCTTCGATGGGGAACTTGTAGTCGTAGGTGAGCTCCTCACCCCGGTAGATCTTGCGCAGGGCGAAGATGACGATGTGCTTCTGGCCCTCCACGTTGATGACGCGCGAGTAGCAGTTGGGCTCGCACGAGTGGTTGATGAAGCGTGCCGCATTGCCGTGCATGGTGGCGTCCACCACGTCAAAGTCATCGATACGGAACATGTAGCAGCCGATACCCTGTGGAGGAAGGAGGGAAAAGAGACAGGGGACTTAGTTTTAGTTTAACATGTATTATGTTGGTATCAATAACATTTATTCATTCAAGCCCACAATTAGTGGATTTTAAAAAGGTCCACCAACTAAGGTTTCGTTGGGACAAACCATAGGGCTTATGTCGTCTCAACCACACTCTGAACTGATTGATCTCACCTTGCCATCGTAGTACTTCTCCCGCTTGTCTGTGAGCACTGAGCGAATGACGATGCCGGCATACTCAATGACCATCTCCTGAGCATCGATGTTCCTCTTGCAGAACAGACCTCGACCGTGGATAGCAGACCTACACCAGAGAGATGTCAAAAGAGGCTCAAGTACGAACAACAGTTTCCATAGCTAATCTCCTTGGCAATTAAAAGGATGCGATGATCACATTATTTTTTTTATTATTTATTATCTGATCCTGAGTCAGTGGGAATTCATGTTACTCATTTTGTAGCAGAATAACATAATAGCAGAAAAGGGAGAGGCAGGAAATATAAACCATGCCTCAGTTCCTAGTTTGCTGTGATAGCTGTAGAAACCGCAGTGACGGCTTCCTGTCCAGACAGACTGCAAATGATCTATTGTGGGGTCAGTTGGCACCCCACTGAGAAACACATGAGCTCTTTAGCCCAGAATCATGATCATAGTCACAGGCTCTGTCCATAGTATTGGCTTTGACCTCAGTGCCTCAGGGGGGACGAGGACTAGTTGTGTGCTGACCTGTACACGCCTACAGCCTCCTTAGATGTCCTCTCTAGATGTCTGAAGCGCATGGCCATGGGGAGCTCCAAGCTAGTGGCACGTCTAGGAGAAAAGGGATAAGCAGAGAAGATGACGATGTGCTTCTGACCTTTCACGTTTAACTCTCGAGAAATGAGTCACTAGAGACTCAGACACAAGAGGTGAGAACATATTTTTAACATTGCTTGTTAGGAGGAGGTAGTTGCAGACATGACGGAATGGTTTAGTCCAACCACAAAGATGACTTTAGGGGAGTTACAAATACAGAAATGGACAACATTTCAATAGTGAATTAGTTACAGCTATAAAAACGATTATGTAAACCTGTAGTTGTACAGCTCCTTTGTTACTCATAAGTCTGAATGAGAACATTGATATGTTATGTCTACCAACTTATAAATTGATCATTTGTTAATGTGAAAGTTGTTTTTTGAAGGAACAACACTTGCGGCCATGTACAACACCTTCTAAGAATGTTCTGCTAGACAAGATCTTTCATGGACTAGCTCCTGCAGTATTTAAGCCAAAGCTTCCTTTTTTAAGATGTTAGCATTTAGCTGGCTTCCTTTGCGATGCCCGGCATACAATAACTCTGTAATCTGACCTTGTGGATTTGAGTGGGACTTCATCCTCTTCCTCATCGTAGGGGTTGATGTCAGGCAGCTGGCGGTGCTGGGAAGCCAGGAAGTTGAACATGTCGAAGGTGGTCTTCCTGTTAGAGAAGACAGGAACAAGGTGTTACGTTACATTTTACAGTATGCAGGCTTGACTTTCTTTATCATTGTTTTTTCCCCGAGCATTGGTATAGAATTTGGGATGTGGACATCACCCACACACTCTTCATATGTTAATGAATGGAGCAGCATAGACGTCATACAGGTCTTATTTCTAATTTACGCAGACTGTGGGAGGTGGAGATGACCCTCACATAGAAACACAACAGACACAGCATTTGTTCCTCTAAACCTGACAGATGTCTACATTCAAAACATACATTTCACCAATACTCTACACAGAGAGACTAGCTTCCACTTTGAAGTTGAAAACCACCTACAGAGGGGAAAACCTAGATTCTCCAGACATTTTCTAGACAGTGGTATGGGTTGACCAACTGCAAGGTAAGGACAAAGTAATACCGGTTCCCACCATTACACTTGTGGTGATGTACAATTTCTCTGAAACTTCCAAAAGAACACATTTTTATTTATTAAACTTCTAAGCTACGACTCATGATACCTAGGAAGTATTGGTTAAAATGTTTTCAAAATATGTAAGATGAATCTGTTAGATAACTCGGACTCAATTTACGAATTACATTCCAAAATAATGACTCCCCTTGTCATTTCTATATTTAACTTCCAGGGCCCCTGTAGTGGACAGAACACCGGGACACTGACCTGAGGTAGACCTCAGAGTGGGCACATCCAGAGGGGTTGACAGGCAGGTCCTCCTTGGCTGATCTGTTTAAAGAAGCGGAAGACGTGGCTATGGCAGCGGCGGGCCCCCTGGAGCTGCTCCACCAGGAAGACCACTGTGTCGTGGAGCAGGCCCAGCATACGGGCACCTGTCATCCCAGAGAAGGACAGCTGCCTAAGCCTGGCCCCCGCCCGCGCCTCCTGGACACAGTCGATCACTGCCCTCCAGGCCTCTGAGGAGGGAAAGGAGGGGGAAGAGGAATGGAGAGAGAGAAGAGTAAGGTGTGAGTAACACAGCATAACACACAAATGTAATACATTTGAGAGGCCTGTAATTTTCATCATAGGTACACTTCAACTATGACAGACAAAATGAGAAAAAAAAATCCAGAAAATCACATTGTAGGATTTTTTATGAATTTATTTGCAAATTATGGTGGAAAATAAGTATTTGGTCAATAACAAAATTTTATCTCAATACTTTGTTATATACTCTTTGTTGGCAATGACAGAGGTCAAACGTTTTCTGTAAGTCTTCACAAAAAAACATAATTAAAACATATCCCCTTATCAACTGTTCCGGGGACTGCCCTCCCCAGGTAACTGTTTCGTGGTTGGCTGATGTTGTTTTCTAGAACACCTCTGGGTTTAAAAAAATTAACTTTGTTAGGACTTTTAATTGTCAGGTTTTGAGTGATTTATAGATATTACCCAGAAAGCATTGATTGTTTGTGTGTCCGTTCAGTTGTCTTACTGCTATCAAGTCCAAACCCCACCACCGGCAACAATGTCGCCTATGGGCACAAACCCACCGTCGCTGGACCAGACAGGACTGGCAAAAAGTGCTCTTCACTGATGAGTCGCGGTTTTGTCTCACCAGGGGTGGTGGTCGGATTTGCGTTTATCATCGAAGGAATGAGCGTTACACCGAGGCCTGTACTCTGGAGCGGGATCGATTTAGAGGTGGAGGGTCCGTCATGGTCTAGAGGTGGAGGGTCCGTCATGGTCTGGGGCGGTGTGTCAGGGCATCATCAGACTGAGCTTGTTGTCATTGCAAGCAATCTCAATGCTGTGCGTTACAGGGAAGACATCCTTCTCCCTCATGTGGTACCCTTCCTGCAGGCTCATCCTGACATGACCCTCCAGCATGACAATGCCACCAGCCATACTGCTCGTTCTGTGCGTGATTCCCTGCAAGACAGGAATGTCAGTGTTCTGCCATGGCCAGGAAGTGCCCGGATCTCAATCCCATTGAGCACGTCTGGAACCTGTTGGATCGGAGGGTGAGGGCTAGGGCCATTCCCCCCAGAAATGTCCGGGAACTTGCAGGTGCCTTGATGGAAGAGTGGGGTAACATCTCACAGCAAGAACTGGCAAATCTGGTGCAGTTTATGAGGAGATGCACTGCAGTACTTAATGCAGCTGGTGGCCACACCAGATACTGACTGTTACTTTTAATTTTGACCCCCCCTTTGTTCAGGGACACATTATTCAATTTCTGTTAGTCACGTGTCTGCGGAATTTGTTCAGTTTATGTTTCAGTTGTCGAATCCTGTTATGTTCATACAAATATTTACACATGTTAAGTTTGCTGAAAATAAACGCAGTTGACAGTTAGAGGAAGTTTCTTTTTTTGCTGAGTTTACATGCATCGAGCTTGTCTGACGCTTTAAGCACACTGTTTGATAAAATAATTAAGACAGCGAGTCTCTCTCTCCTCCCTGCTGCAGCAAACAGACACCACAGCAAGTGTTTATTGCGCTGTACGTGCCAAAGCTGCAACATAATTACAGCGATTTAGTTTCTTACTTGTTTCTCAAACTGAAAAGTTCTGTTACCTAAATACCATTTGTTTAGGAAAAACATTCCCTATTTCCTCAACCCTTGATCTCTTTACGTGAAACATGTATGTATGCATGCATTTTAGACTAAACATTTATGTCCCTACTCTAAGGCTGATTACTTGACCTGTCAATGTTTTAAATTTGCTGTTTTATGATTTTGTTATAATCCTGTGATTTCTATGGTTTTAACTAGATTACCTGTAGTCTTTCATGTTGTCTGTCTGTAATTGTGTAATGACTTGGTGCTGCCTATCTTGGCCAGGACACTCTTCATAAAGAGATTTCAAATCTCAATGAGTGCAGGTTAAATACAAGTTTAAATTAATAAATGTCATATTCTAGCTCTGAGTCAGTGCTTCAGTCCCCCATCCAGAATAGGCCATGTATATGTAGTGAATGAAATGGACTTTGTGCATCTTATCTTTGGTGTCATAAACAATCCTTGGTTCCTGCCTGTGTCTGAGAGGAGGGGGAGAGGAGGGGGAGGGCCCCCCCCAGGGGAACATCTGGAAGAACGCCCAGAATGTGTTCTTTAAGTTAAGATAGAGACAGAGCCAGTCACATGTGGTGAAAGCACTCGTGAGAGAGATCATACCCAGGTGGGGTCTGCCATCAAACATTATTAGGCCCTTGACTATATTTTGGCAGGTCAAGGGGGCACTTGTGCAATCATTGGTGATGAATGTTGTACTTTTGTCCCAGATCACTTTTCAAATGTGACTGATTTTGCCAAATACATTGCCACTGTTGCTAAGAATAATTCTTCAAAACCAGATTGGACGCTTGCAACTTGGTTTGAATCCCTGTTTGTAAATTGGGGATCCCAAATTGCCCAGTGCAGTGTGTGTTTTTTGTTTAGTTTGCTTAATTGTGTTATTAACATGCTGTAAGGCAATTTGTGCCTCTCTGACTGGTAAGATTTCAACTGTTATTATGTTGTTTTCTGCTCCTCCAGAGAATGGTGAAACTAATGAGCTACTAACTCTGGATGACCTCCCATTTCCCCCTTGTAGATGCAGACGATAAGTAATGATTGAAGTTTATTTTCTTTTAAGTTGAGGGTAAGGTCATCTAAACCCTTAATCTGTTTTACATTATGTGGAACATAGAGCTGATGATCAAGGTCTTTGCAGAATTGTTAAACAATAGGCTTTTATATCTTGACTAGGTTGATGTCCCAGGGACAATTAGTGAAAAACATCGGTCAATCCAACCAGATGGTGGAAAGAGGTATGGAAACAATGGATAGCATTGAGAGTTGTTCACCTCTGAATCTACAGATTCCTTGTGTATGTATTTTTTTATATACTCACACACGTTGGTTATAACTTCTTGATTGTACATTTTAGCTTTATTATGATTTATGATATAATTTTATAGAACCTCCTTTTGATAGAAGCTCAAATCTAAATGCTTACTTTTAAATGTAATTATTGTTAATCACACAAGTGATAAAAGGATGGAATCTTGTGAATGAAATTGACTTTGTGCATCTTATCTTTGGTCTCATTGTCACGATAGTCTAATGGAGGAGACCAAAACGCAGCGTGGTAAGTGTCCATGTTAATTTAATATAATTGAACACGAAATACAAAATCACAAGGTGAAACAACGAAAATCGAAACAGTCCTGAAAGGTGACACAACACAAAACAACTACACACAAACACAGGTGGGAACAGGCTACCTAAGTATGGTTCTCAATCAGAGACAACGATAGACAGCTGCCTCTGATTGAGAACCACACCCGGCCAAACACATAGAAAAGGACAACATAGAACAAAACATAGAATGCCCACCCCAACTCACGCCCTGACCAAACCAAAATATAGACATAAAAAAGGAACTAAGGAGGGCCTCCCGGATGGCGCAGTGGTCTAGGGCACTGCATCGCAGCGCTAGCTGCGCCACCAGAGTCTCTGGGTTTGCGCCCAGGCTCTGTCGCAGCCGGCCGCGACCGGGAGGTCCATGGGGCGACGCACAATTGGCCTAGCGTCGTCCGGATTAGGGAGGGTTTGGCCGGTAGGGATATCCTTGTCTCATCGCGCTCCAGCGACTCCTGTGGCGGGCCAGGCGCAGTGCGCGCTAACCAAGGGGGCCAGGTGCACGGTGTTTCCTCCGACACATTGGTGCGGCTGGCTTCCGGGTTGGAGGCGCGCTGTGTTAAGAAGCAGTGCGGCTTGGTTGGGTTGTGCTTCGGAGGACGCATGGCTTTCGACCTTTGTCTCTCCCGAGCCCGTACGGGAGTTGTAGCGATGAGACAAGATAGTAATTACTAGCGATTGGATACCACGAAAATTGGGGAAAAAAGGGGGTAAAAATAAAAATAAAAAAAGGAACTAACGTCAGGGCGTGACACTCATAAACAATCATTGGTTCCTGCCTGTATCTGGTCAAGAGAAGAGGGGGAGGGCCCCCTCCAAGGGAACATCTGGCAGAACGCCCAGAATATGTTCTTTAAGTTAAGATAGAGACAGAGCCAGTCACATGTGTGAACCGATCCAATAAATCATGTTTATGTAGGTTTAGATGGCAGTATAGAAGGCTCTATGTAAGGAACGTCCTTTTAGAGCTCCCTTCAGACCGGTACTTATGCATCTAAGTTTGACTGTGACCTCTCCAGCTTGCTGACAATAAAGAGTGATTCATTTAATATTGACTTTGAGTGTCCTGGTGTAAGAATTTCCACAACATATACTCAGCGCCTAACCACACTGTCCACGGGTCACTCCCCACCCAGCCCTCCCTTCGCCTCCCTCCCTCCTTCCGTAACTGAACACAGAGTGTGTGACCCACCAGTGGCCTCCACAATCCCTCCAGGAGGACAATGACTTCAAACTGCTGCTTCCTCAACTGTTCATGGCCATGTGGCTCTCCCTCAGGTTACCCTGTCGGAACATCAGACACAGCTGGTCATCACGGTTGGCGATGACGCAAGTGCGGCTGAAGAGCAGCGTCTCTGCTCTCTTCTTGGGCCGGGAGATCTGGTCCTCAGAAGAACCGGAGAAGAGGACCTATTCCCGGGCAGCACGCCACCTGGCGCAAGTTGAGAGCAAGGATTGAGTTGAGAGCTCCCTTCAGACCGGTACTTATGCATCTAAGTTTGACTGTGACCTCGCTGACAATAAAGAGTGATTCATTTAATATTGACTTTGAGTGTCCTGGTGTAAGAATTTCCACAACATATACTCAGCGCCTAACCACACTGTCCACGGGTCACTCCCCACCCAGCCCTCCCTTCGCCTCCCTCCCTCCTTCCGTAACTGAACACAGAGTGTGTGACCCACCAGTGGCCTCCACAATCCCTCCAGGAGGACAATGACTTCAAACTGCTGCTTCCTCAACTGTTCATGGCCATGTGGCTCTCCCTCAGGTTACCCTGTCGGAACATCAGACACAGCTGGTCATCACGGTTGGCGATGACGCAAGTGCGGCTGAAGAGCAGCGTCTCTGCTCTCTTCTTGGGCCGGGAGATCTGGTCCTCAGAAGAACCGGAGAAGAGGACCTATTCCCGGGCAGCACGCCACCTGGCGCAAGTTGAGAGCAAGGATTGAGTTGAGAGCTCCCTTCAGACCGGTACTTATGCATCTAAGTTTGACTGTGACCTCTCCAGCTGGCTGACAATAAAGAGTGATTCATTTAATATTGACTTTGAGTGTCCTGGTGTAAGAATTTCCACAACATATACTCAGCGCCTAACCACACTGTCCACGGGTCACTCCCCACCCAGCCCTCCCTTCGCCTCCCTCCCTCCTTCCGTAACTGAACACAGAGTGTGTGACCCACCAGTGGCCTCCACAATCCCTCCAGGAGGACAATGACTTCAAACTGCTACTTCCTCAACTGTTCATGGCCATGTGGCTCTCCCTCAGGTTACCCTGTCGGAACATCAGACACAGCTGGTCATCACGGTTGGCGATGACGCAAGTGCGGCTGAAGAGCAGCGTCTCTGCTCTCTTCTTGGGCCGGGAGATCTGGTCCTCAGAAGAACCGGAGAAGAGGACCTATTCCCGGGCAGCACGCCACCTGGCGCAAGTTGAGAGCAAGGATTGAGTTGAGAGCTCCCTTCAGACCGGTACTTATGCATCTAAGTTTGACTGTGACCTCTCCAGCTGGCTGACAATAAAGAGTGATTCATTTAATATTGACTTTGAGTGTCCTGGTGTAAGAATTTCCACAACATATACTCAGCGCCTAACCACACTGTCCACGGGTCACTCCCCACCCAGCCCTCCCTTCGCCTCCCTCCCTCCTTACGTAACTGAACACAGAGTGTGTGACCCACCAGTGGCCTCCACAATCCCTCCAGGAGGACAATGACTTCAAACTGCTGCTTCCTCAACTGTTCATGGCCATGTGGCTCTCCCTCAGGTTACCCTGTCGGAACATCAGACACAGCTGGTCATCACGGTTGGCGATGACGCAAGTGCGGCTGAAGAGCAGCGTCTCTGCTCTCTTCTTGGGCCGGGAGATCTGGTCCTCAGAAGAACCGGAGAAGAGGACCTATTCCCGGGCAGCACGCCACCTGGCGCAAGTTGAGAGCAAGGATTGAAACTCCGGACTCATCACTCTCTCACTCAGAGAGTGACCCACCAGTTACCTGAGAGGCCTTTCATTTGTATTTCTCCCCTCCCCCCAACCTTTATTTTTTTTTATTTTTATTTCACCTTTATTTAACCAGGTAGGCTAGTTGAGAACAAGTTCTCATTTGCAACTGCGACCTGGCCAAGATAAAGCATAGCAGTGTGAACAGACAACAACACAGAGTTACACATGGAGTAAACAATAAACAAGTCAATAACATGGTAGAAAAAAAAGAGAATCTATATACAATCTATATACAATGTGTGCAAAAGGCATGAGGTAGGCAATAAATCGAGTAATTACAATTTAGCAGAGATACTGGTGTGCAAAAGAGCAGAAAAGTAAATAAATAAAGCAGTATGGGGGGTGAGGTAGGTAAATTGGGTGGGTAGTTTACAGATGGACTATGTACAGCTGCAGCGATCGGTTAGCTGCTCGGATAGCAGATTTTTAAAGTTGTTGAGGGAGATAAAAGTCTCCAACTTCAGAGATTTTTGCAATTCGTTCCAGTCGCAGGCAGCAGAGAACTGGAAGGAAAGGCGTCCAAATGAGGTTTTGGCTTTAGGGATGATCAGTGAGATACACCTGCTGGAGCGCGTGCTACGGGTGGGTGTAGCCATCGTGACCAGTGAACTGAGATAAGGCGGCACTTTACCTAGCATAGCCTTGTAGATGACCTGGAGCCAGTGGGTCTGACGACGAACATGTAGCGAGGGCCAGCCGACTAGGGCATACAGGTCGCAGTGGTGGGTCGTATAAGGTGCTTTAGTAACAAAACGGATGGCACTGTGATAAACTGCATCCAGTTTGCTGAGTAGAGTATTGGAAGCTATTTTGTAGATGACATCGCCGAAGTCGAGGATCGGTAGGATAGTCAGTTTTACTAGGGTAAGTTTGGCGGCGTGAGTGAAGGAGGCTTTGTTGCGGAATAGAAAGCCGACTCTAGATTTGATTTTGGATTGGAGATGTTTGATATGAGTCTGGAAGGAGAGTTTGCAGTCTAGCCAGACACCTAGGTACTTATAGATGTCCACATATTCTAGGTCGGAACCGTCCAGGGTGGTGATGCTAGTCGGGCGTGCGGGTGCAGGCAGCGAACGGTTGAAAAGCATGCATTTGGTTTTACTAGCGTTTAAGAGCAGTTGGAGGCCACGGAAGGAGTGTTGTATGGCATTGAAGCTCGTTTGGAGGTTAGATAGCACAGTGTCCAAGGAAGGGCCGGAAGTATACAGAATGGTGTCGTCTGCATAGAGGTGGATCAGGGAATCGCCCGCAGCAAGAGCAACATCATTGATATATACAGAGAAAAGAGTCGGCCCGAGAATTGAACCCTGTGGTACCCCCATAGAGACTGCCAGAGGACCGGACAACATGCCCTCCGATTTGACACACTGAACTCTGTCTGCAAAGTAGTTGGTGAACCAGGCAAGGCAGTCATTAGAAAAACCGAGGCTACTGAGTCTGCCGATAAGAATATGGTGATTGACAGAGTCGAAAGCCTTGGCCAGGTCGATGAAGACGGCTGCACAGTAATGTCTTTTATCGATGGCGGTTATGACATCGTTTAGTACCTTGAGCGTGGCTGAGGTGCACCCGTGACCGGCTCGGAAACCGGATTGCACAGCGGAGAAGGTACGGTGGGATTCGAGATGGTCAGTGATCTGTTTGTTGACTTGGCTTTCGAAGACCTTAGATAGGCAGGGCAGGATGGATATAGGTCTGTAACAGTTTGGGTCCAGGGTGTCTCCCCCTTTGAAGAGGGGGATGACCGCGGCAGCTTTCCAATCCTTGGGGATCTCAGATGATACGAAGGAGAGGTTGAACAGGCTGGTAATAGGGGGTGCGACAATGGCGGCGGACAGTTTCAGAAATAGGGGGTCCAGATTGTCAAGCCCAGCTGATTTGTATGGGTCCAGGTTTTCCAGCTCTTTCAGAACATCTGCTATCTGGATATGGGTAAAGGAGAAGCTGGGGAGGCTTGGGCGAGTAGCAGCGGGGGGGGCGGGGCTGTTGGCCAAGGTTGGAGTCGCCAGGAGGAAGGCATGGCCAGCCATTGAGAAATGTTTGTTGAAGTTTTCGATTATCATGGACTTATCAGTGGTGACCGTGTTACCTAGCCTCAGTGAAGTGGGCAGCTGGGAGGAGGTGCTCTTGTTTTCCATGGACTTTACAGTATCCCAGAACTTTTTGGAGTTAGAGCTACAGGATGCAAATTTCTGCTTGAAAAAGCTGGCCTTTGCTTTCCTGACTGACTGCGTGTATTGGTTCCTGACTTCCCTGAACAGTTGCATATCGCGGGGGCTCTTCGATGCTATTGCAGTTCGCCACAGGATGTTTTTGTGCTGGTCGAGGGCAGTCAGGTCTGGAGTGAACCAAGGGCTATATCTGTTCTTGGTTCTGCATTTTTTGAACGGAGCATGCTTGTCTAATATGGTGAGGAAGTAACTTTTAAAGAATGACCAGGCATCCTCAACTGACGGGATGAGGTCAATATCCTTCCAGGGTACCCGGGCCAGGTCGATTAGAAAGGCCTGCTCGCAGAAGTGTTTTAGGGAGCGTTTGACAGTGATGAGGGGTGGTCGTTTGGCCGCGGACCCGTGGCGGATACAGGCAATGAGGCAGTGATCGCTGAGATCTTGATTGAAGACAGCAGAGGTGTATTTGGAGGGCAAGTTGGTTAGGATAATGTCTATTAGGGTGCCCATGTTTACGGATTTAGGGTTGTACCTGGTGGGTTCCTTGATGATTTGTGTGAGATTGAGGGCATCAAGCTTAGATTGTAGGACTGCCGGGGTGTTAAGCATATCCCAGTTTAGGTCACCTAACAGAACAAACTCTGAAGCTAGATGGGGAGCGATCAATTCACAGATGGTGTCCAGGGCACAGCTGGGAGCTGAGGGGGGTCGGTAGCAGGCGGCAACAGTGAGAGACTTATTTCTGGAGAGATTAATTTTTAAAATTAGAAGTTCGAACTGTTTGGGCATAGACCTGGAAAGTATGACAGAACTTTGCAGGCTATCTCTGCAGTAGATTGCAACTCCTCCCCCTTTGGCAGTTCTATCTTGACGGAAAGTGTTATAGTTGGGTATGGAAATCTCAGAATTTTTGGTGGCCTTCCTAAGCCAGGATTCGGACACGGCAAGGACATCAGGGTTGGCAGAGTGTGCTAAAGCGGTGAGTAAGGCAAACTTAGGGAGGAGGCTTCTGATGTTGACATGCATGAGGCCAAGGCTTTTTCGATCACAGAAGTCAACAAATGAGGGTGACTGGGGACATGCAGGGCCTGGGTTTACCTCCACATCACCCGAGGAACAGAGGAGTAGTAGGATGAGGGTGCGGCTAAAGGCTATCAAAACTGGTCGCCTAGAGCGTTGGGGACAAGGAATAAAAGGAGCAGATTTATGGGCGTGGTAGAATAGATTCTGGGCATAATGTGCAGACCAGGGTATGGTGGGGCACGGGTACAGCGGAGGCAAGCCCAGGCACTGGGTGATGATAAGAGAGGTTGTATCTCTGGACATGCTGGTCTCAATGGGTGAGGTCACCGCATGTGTGGGGGGTGGGACAAAGGAGGTATCAGAGGTACGGAGAGTGGAACTACGGGGTCCATTGTAAACCAAAACAATGATAACTAGCCTGAACAACAGTATGCAAGGCATATTGATATTTGAGGGAGACATACAATAAGGCATAAAGTGATTGCAGGTCTTGATTGGGAGAGCTAGCTAAAACAACAGGTGAGATAACAGCAGCTAGTCTGCTAACACAGCAACAGCAGGTAAAAATGGCGACGGCTAGGCAGAGAGGGTCGGATTAACTACACACAGATCCTGAGTTAAAGCACAGAGCCGACAGATAAAACACAAATAAACGGAATGGAGTACCATGAATTAATGGACAGTCAAGCAGGCATCAGCTATGTAGCCAAGTGATCATAGTGTCCAGGGGGCAGCCGTAGATGGAGCAGTGAGGCCTCCACTAAGCTAGCCCGCGGCGTTTAAAGTTAGTAGCCCGGGGGGTGGTCTGCTCAGACGGAGGGGGTCTGCTCAGACGGAGGCCGGTTGAGGGCACAGCGGATGGGGTAATCGTCTGCAGACCAGACGTGGTCGTGTCGACAGAGAATCCAAGCCGGATGGCGAAAGAGAGGTTGTGAATTGTAGAATAGTGTTTGCTAACTGGTGCTAGCTTCGTGATTCAGACAGCTAGTCATGGGTAGCAAGCTAGCAGAAGATGGAGGTCTGATTTTAGCCACGCCGTGCATTTCCGTCGGTAGATTAGTGGGGTTCCGTGTGGTAGAGGGGACCAATCCAATTGTCAAAATAGTTATAGTGGCCTAAGAAGATTGTTCGATAGACCTGTTCAGATAGCAGCCGATATGCTCAGGACAGCTAACGATTAGCGGGCCGCAGTTAGCATATGGGCGTTCAGGTTACGTCGCGATGGAGGGGCCAGTTGAATAACTCCCTCGGGCAGATAACGTCGGTATCCCAGTCGTGAAGGCCCGGTGGGGCTCCGCATCGGCAGTAAAACGGGTCCGGATAGGTGATTGTAGCCCGGGAGTGGCTGATGGAACTCTTCAGCTGGCTAGCTCCGGGATAATTGGTGTTTGCTCCGGAATTGATGTTAGCCAATAGTCACTCGGATAGCAGCTAGTTAGCTGCAAGATCCCGGTGTAAATGTCCAGAGCTTGCGGTAAAAATCCGGGGATATGGAGAGAAAATAGGTCTGGTATGCTCTGGTCTGAGTCGCGTTGTACGAAACTGGCAATAGTTTTCCGAGCTAAAGGATAGCTGATGAGCGCTAGCTGTGGTTAGCTGAACTACTCACGTTAGCTTGTGAGCTGGCTAACTTCTGGCTAGCTTCTGTTGTAGATTTCGGATACGAGGTGAATAATACCTTTGAGGAAAAAACAGATCCGCACCACATTTGGTGAGGTGGGTTGCCGGAGAGTGTTTTGAAGTTGAGTTTTTAAGAAGAAAAAATATATATATAAAAAGAAATGCGAAGAAAAATATATAAAATATATATACACGGGACAGGACGAGGACAAAGGACATCTGACTGCTACGCCATCTTGGATTGAAGTGTATTAAAGTATTAAAGAACTACTTTGTTTTGAGCACCATAAATCGGTCTCCTGCTGTCTTATTTTATTGTGAGATTCACCTCTGATTCCCCTGGGCTGCCACATTTGGTGGATAATGAGGGCACAACCCTCCCATGCTCTGAACTCACAATAAAATAAGACATCATTACGGAAGATACTGTAACTCAGCTGGTGCAAGGCCAAACGCAGAAAACCCAAAGCCTCATTGCACTTCAGGAGGCCGTAACACAGCTTAGCCAAGCCATGGTCCAGCCGGACCGAATGACAGAACCAGGCACGGTCCTCACCAAGCTAACTATTGGAGAGGACATTGAAGCGTATCTAGAGGTATTTGAGCACACTGCAGAGAGAGTGATGGCCCAAGGAGGACTGGGCTGGCCCAGAGGACTGTAGAGACTTGGCACTGGCGGACATCAACAACTATGCAGCTCTGAAAACGTGCATCTTGGCCCATTATGGGCACAACCTACCAACCCGGGCCCAACGGTTTCCTTCCTGGGCCTATAATGGCCACGCCCCGGTGAGACCACACTGGGAGATACGATAAGTTACCCCACCAGCCGTGTGGAAGTGCAAATGCCTCAAGGTAGCTTTGTGATTGTAGCTGGGGTAGTAGAGAAAGTGCCAGTAGATGTCCTACTGGGCCAGGAGTGCCCAATTTTCCAGAGATTCTGGAGCAGAGGTGCCACAGCCCCTAGGAGAAGAGCTTAGGGGAAGAGAACGGTTTTCTGACATAGAAGCATCATGCAAGTCTGTGCCGCCGCTTCCCCGCCCACCTCTTCAGACTCTGTGGAGGCCCCAGCCAATCCCCCCTCGGCACCGAGGTGAAGAGAAGCTTGAGGAGGAGAATTCCTCAGGTGAAATGTTTTCAGAGTGTCACTTTGTGGAGGAAGGAAAGGGAACTTCACCGGGACAGTTCGGCACTGGGAGACGAAGTGGTAGAACAACTCTTAGTGCCCAAATGTTACATCTCAAAAGTTCTATACCTAGCCCACTCACATTTGCTTGGAGCACACCTAGGAGTGGAGAAAACCAATGATCGGATCCGGGCTCCGTTCTACTGGCCCGGAGTGAAGAGGGCAGTCCAGGATTACTGCCGGTAGTACGAGGAATGCCAGAAAACAGCCCCAAAAGGTAATCTACAGTACAAAACTATTGAGATTTAACTTAGCGCACGCTATATACACGCATGTTTCCAGTTAAAAATCAGACCCGTCCTGAAACTGTGGGCCTGAACTACTATTAAAACTCGGCCTGAAAAACGACGATCATTCAACATTTTGGTGACAATAATGCCCTTATTGCTGTATACTTTGGAAGTTTTGGAATTAGGCACTTGATCAAATGTCTTTATAGGTGTTGGCAGAATGTTTCATTTTGCAGTGACATTTGCTGTATCTGACGTTTCTGAAATACAAATACAATTGCAAATTGTTTGTGGACCTGTAAACAGATCGTTTGAATTCAATAATGTTTTGCATTTAATTTTCCCCGAACCTATTAGTTTGGTGAACGAGGATGCCTGGAAGTATTTCTACAATATCCCTACCTCCACTGGAGCAGTTATTTCCTCAAGCGGTCAAACCAACAATCCCATGGGACAGATGGATGTTGTCGTTTGAGGTGTACATGGTAGCTACCAGCCTGGATGTGGTTATCCCTGAGAGGATAAGGGCCATTCTTCTCCACTGTTTCGGTGCCGAGGGCCTGCATTTGGAAGATGCGCTCGGGGAAGCACACACATATGATGCAGCTGTTGAACTTATGGATGGACATTTCGCGAAGATTGTGCTTCTGAAGAGACTGCCTTTTCGGCACCGCACACAGCATGTGGGTGAGTCAGAGACACAGTACGTTAGTGATCTTAAAGGGCTAGGGAAATCATGTCAGTTGGTTTATTTTAGAGATTAAATGATCAGGCACCAGTTTATTGAAAGAACCTCAAGCTCACTCTGTGGAGAGGCTTCTCCTTGAAGATGATGATCTGACTTTAGCAAAAACTGTTTCCCAATTGGAATCAGCACCTCACTGTGCAACTAAGATCACTGAGGCACAGCCACATGCTTCCAGTGCTGTTCAAGCTGTGCAGCAGTCTCAGTGCTCAGACTGTAGCCGTCACTCAGACAGTGACATGAGTGCGTCAGTGCAGTTGATGAGAACCAAGGGGAGTCAACGTTGTGCCAACTGTTGTTCCAACCAATCCTCCACCAAATTTCACAGTGGGTGCGAGACACTGGCTTGTAGGTCTCTCCAGGTCTCGCACCCACTGTGAAATTTGGTGGAGGATCAGTGATGATCTGGGGATGCTTCAACAAGGCTGGAATCGGGCAGATTTGTCTTTGTGAGGACGCATGAATCAAGCCACGTACAAGGTTGTCCTGGAAGAAAACTTACTTCCTTCTGCTCTGACAATGTCCCCCAACTCTGAGGATTGGTTTTTCCAGCAGGACAACGTTCCATGGCACACAGCCAGACCACCAGATCAAGACCCTGTCATGGCCAGCCCAATCTCCAGACCTGAATCCCATTGATAACCTCTGGAATGTGATCAAGAGGAAGATGGATGGTCACAAGCCATCAATCAAACAAAGCCGGGCTGCTTGAATTTTTGCGCCAGGAGTGGCATAAAGTTACCCAACATCAATATGTAAGACTGGTGGAGAGCAGTTCATGGAATAAAGCAAAAATGTTCATGTTACCCAAACACATACGTATACATAGTAAAACCAGAGAAACTGATAATTTTGCAGTTGTCTCTTAACGTGGTCATAAAAATACTTTTTGACAAGTTATAAGCATGAAAATAAAGATGCTTAAAACATTTTACATTTTGGAGAGATTTTTGGACACTATAGGGGCCTCCTAGGCCTTGTTAAAGACAAATGTCTATAAAGAATGATTGGTATAAGATATCTGCTCCATTTTTGGGGCACATGTTAACAAGATGTTGGGGAATCACTCGAGGGGCATATTGACCAACTGAGCATCTCAGTGTACAGCTCAGTAGGCATTTTGTTACATTTCAGTCTTCTGTGATGTATTTAAAGTGGCATATTGTGTTGCAAACTCAAAAATTAATACATTTAAACTATATCTGACATGTTACTGGTGTCTTCTTTTTTAAGTCCATAACTATGTGTGTGAAGTGTACACCTTTGTTTCACTGTAGATTTGTTTAAGACTACCAAGAAACACTGTGTGCCCATCATTTAGCCCACTGCAGTAATAGGTTATTAAGGGGGGGGGGGGGGGGGGGGTAAAGTGATCTGTTTAAGTCATAAGTAAAGGGCCCATCTTTTTTTGTAACAGCATTAATATTGGAATTTCACAATTTTCATCCATATTAAGAGATACAAAGACAAAGCAAAAAACAGCACTCACTTACACGTTCCTGCATACATATATACATACAATCTTCCTCTCCCCGCTCGGCGCTTCTCTCACTTCATCCCCATCATTCAATACATACATTTTAAACAAATATACAAATAGAAATTAAACACAAAAGCTCAGTTTAAACCAAGAAGTTAGGTTCAACACATGGAACGTACAATGTCTGAAATAAATAGATCACCACCATTCTAAGAGAACCCTTGCAGCACAATATCTGATACCTCAGGTTCTAGATAATTTAGATACGGTTCCCATACTTTTTAGAACTGATCTGTTTTAGAATGCAATGTACAAGTCAGATATTCCAGTGGCACCCATTCAAATAGCATCTTATGCCAATCTTTGATAGAAGGAACCTTATCACTAATCCACTGTAAGAAGATGTTTTTTCTTGCTGTGAAAGTAAGGATGTTGTAAAGCCTCCTCTTACCCACAGAAGTAACATGTCTGCTAGGGTCACCTACCAGTAAAGAAACTGGGTCCAATTCTAGATCGACCCCTGGGATCTTTTCAAATTCTTGCAGAACACCAGAACAGCATCTTTGTATTTTGGAACATGACCATAAACAATGTGTTACGGTGCCTGTATCAGTTTTACATTTAAGACACTGAGGAGAAGAGGAAGAGGGGATAAAGGCATGTCTGCGATTTGGGGATATATGCAATCTGTGTATTATTCTTAACTGGATAGCTCTAGTACGATTACATATAGATATTGTTTTTGCATATCTCCAAATGTCCTCCCACATCTCTTCGTCAATAGTAACAGACAATTCTTTCTCCCGCACTTGTTTCACCCTCTGTGTGTCAACAGCAGAAAAGGACCTTACAGCATCATAAAACAAACTTAGACATTTTTGTTTGTGGGGGAAAAAAGCATTCTTTCAATGACAGACACATCAGGGTTGCCAATTAAGGTGGTGCTCTTCAAAATGTGTCTTATTGTAGAAAGTGGAAAAAGTCCTGCTTTGGGAGTCTGTATTTCTCAGTTCTGTTATACTCACAGACATTATTTTAACAGTTTTAGAAACTTTAGAGTGTTTTCTATCCAAATCTATCAGTTATATGCATATCCTTGCTTCTGGGCCTGAGTAACAGGCAGTTTACTTTGGGCACGCTTTTCATCCGGACGTCAAAATACTGCCCCCTAGCCTTAAGAAGTTTTAACCCCGGTGTCCTGAAAACGGAGAGCCACACACTCCAGGAGCTCAGATGGAATAATGTAATAACTTAATAACCAACGTTTCGACAGACAAGCTGTCTTCATCAGGGTATAACGACTAACACTGCAGGTCACTCGTTTTTATAGTGTCAAAGGACACACACAGGTGTCTGTAATCATGACCGGGTGTAGCTTGACATCATTGGTTAATTTTGAGATATAAATAGAACATACAAAAAACATGAATGGATAGCATACAATCATAGATAACATTTTGCTACATAGGCCTACAAACATTTATAATGAATAGCAAAATCACAATAATCACAATAATGGCTTCAGATCAAAGTCTACGTTGAGCCCGAGGGGAGCAAGGGTCTTTAAATTAAAGATCCGGGCAGCCTCTCGTTTTAACAATAAGGGAGGGTGACGTCTTCGATGCCGATATAACGTAGGGATGAAATCGAGTGGTTCACTTCCAAAAAGTGGGCCGCAACTGGGTACGTCGAGTTTTTGCACCTAATGGTACTACAATTTGCACTTTTAATTCACTCTTGGTTTTACCCAGATCATTTTACCACAAGGACAAGTTAAGATACATAACACCTTTGATTGGGATCTGTTTCCCTGTTTGGGGGTGTTTAAAGGATCTACATTTGTAAGTGACATTGCATTGAGTGCAGCCGTTACATTTGTAATTTCCATCCGGTGGAGGTGCAAATAGACATTGTGCAGGGATAAATCAGTTTACCAATTGAGATTTCTGTCCCGCAAGAATACGACCAAGGGAGGGTCCGAAAACACATTACCAATACGGTCATCGGATCTTAGAATGTGGCAATGTTTGTGAACGATTCCCTTAATTTGTTCAGAGGACTTTAAATAGCAGGTAGTGAAGACGCAAGAATGCTTATTTTTGCGAGACTGTCCTTGAAAGAGATTAAGGGACATTTTAATGTTTGTGCTTTTCTTAACTAATTTCTGTGTTCTATACATGTGCTGTTCTATAAACCAATTTCTGTGTTCATGCAAGTGGCTGACTGTATAAGTCACACCTATCAGTAACTGCAGTAAGTAGGCAGTAAGCCCAGACCGTGTTTTGAGAACAAACAAAAGATCTCAGTTTCAAGGTCTCAGTTTAGAGAAAGAAGCCTCGTGAGGTGTTGGTCTGTCACGTTATGAAACAGTATTGGTCAGTCACATGGATGAAACAAAATGGTAATGATTAATGAATTATTCTAACTAGTCTGTGTATAGCCGTATATAAGACAACTGTTGGGACTGCCCCGGCAAGAGTTTTTCCTGACAGACGTGTGTACTATAGTGCAATGAGTTGGTTGGAACCTTTCCAGCGCGCTGACAAATAAACTATTATTCATTTAAGATTGACTTTCAGTGTCCCTGCATAAATATTTGTTTTTGATTTTCTCAATGGCAGTATTAATCTGACCATTTTTGTACCCTCTCCCCTTGAATTTTTTTTGCATCTCAGCCATGTTTTTGATGCGACAGAATTGGCTGTAGGGCTAACTGTATGTAATGGGAAGCGGGTGACAGCTATCAGCCCTCAAACTGTTACGATCAAGATGTTTCCTATAAAGATCAGTGTATAGAAGTGTCAGTATCAGTGTATACAAGTAAAACTAAATGCATGCTCTTCAATCGATCGCTGCCTGCACCTGCCCGCCCGTCCAACATCACTACTCTGGACGGTTCTGACTTAGAATATGTGGACAACTACAAATACCTAGGTGTCTGGTTAGACTGTAAACTCTCCTTCCAGAGTTAAATCTAGAAATGGCTTCCTATTTTGCAACAAAGCATCCTTCACTCATGCTGCCAAACATACCCTTGTAAAACTGACCATCCTACCGATCCTCGACTTCGGCAATGTCATTTACAAAATAGCCTCCAATACCCTACTCAATAAATTGGATGCAGTCTATCACAGTGCCATCCGTTTTGTCACCAAAGCCCCATATACTACCCACCACTGCGACCTGTACGCTCTCGTTGGCTGGCTCTCGCTTCATACTCGTCGCCAAACCCACTGGCTCCAGGTCATCTACAAGACCCCGCTAGGTAAAGTACCCCCTTATCTCAGCTCGCTGGTCACCATAGCAGCACCCACCTGTAGGACCTGCTCCAGCATATTTATCTCTCTGGTCACCCCCAAAACCAATTCTTCCTTTGGCCACCTCTCCTTCCAGTTCTCTGCTGCCAATGACTGGAATGAACTACAAAAATCTCAAACTGGAAACACTTATCTCCCTCACTAGCTTTAAGCACCAGCTGTCAGAGCAGCTCACAGACTACTGCACCTGTACATAGCCCATCTATAATTTAGCCCAAACAACTACTTCTCCCACTACTGTATTTATATATTTAGCTCTTTTGCACCCAATTATTTCTATCTCTACTTTGCACATTCTTCCACTGCAAATCTACCATTCCAGTATTTTACTTGCTATATTGTATTTACTTTGCCACCATGGCCTTTTTTTTGCCTTTACCTCCCTTATCTCACCTCATTTGCTCACATTGTATATAGACTTATTTTTCTACTGTATTATTGACTGTATGTTTGTTTTACTCCATGTGTAACTCTGTGTTGTTGTATGTGTCGAACTGCTTTGCTTTATCTTGGCCAGGTCGCAATAGTAAATGAGAACTTGTTCTCAACTTGCCTACCTGGTTAAAGGTGAAAAAAAAAAAAAAAAAAAAAAAAAAAAATACAACATCATCCTCACAAGAAATCAGATCAAGGAAACTGGTTTGATGTGTGTCAGATGGCATAGTACATTTCAGGTGCTCAGAACAAGTGTTAAGTTCCCAACCTGGCCCTCACACAATCATTATCATCGATTGTCAAATGTATTATCACCAACCACTGATATTGCTGTACTTATACATTGCATGTTATATAAATGTCATATCAGCATTTGTTTCATTACATTTTCAAATGACCAAGTCTGATTTGTTCAAACATCTTAACATCTTTATTAAGCAAATAACATTATAAATAAAAAAAGTGCATAGAAAAATTAAACGGGTTTAGAAATATGTATTCAATTATTTACAAACTCAGGGTTTATTTGTACAAGGTAACAAAGACAAGTTCACACATTTTCTTATGTCTTTTACACTTTGTTATACTTTAAAATAACCCTACCATATAGAACATACAGCTTTCTGAACCAGTTCTGGGAGAGATCGTCATGGTAACTTCAGGTTTCCAACTAGTGCTTTGCATGCTTCATTGAACACACAGGCCAGCTCTGCAGGACATTAAAACCAAGTTACTCTTATTATATTATCATCATCATCCTTTTTTTGCATTAGTATTCTTTAACATCTGTCAGAACAACTGAGGTAGAATCCTGGCAAGAGGTTGGGGAGTGGAGTGGGTATAGAGAAACTTTCTGCTCTGAGAGGTGTTCCCATTTCCGGTTTTAAGCAGAAAGGGAAGCTAGGTTAAGGATAGCCGTATCCCTGAAATCCAGATGCATCCTGTTAATGGCAAACTCTGCTAAGGGTGTTAGATGATTGACACATGGGAATATAGGCTCCATCTCACTGATTGGTCGCGCAGGCAGGCGGGCTTAAGCTCTTCCTTACTGTGTATTAAATTCCAAAAAGGACAGAACTCATTTCCTTTAGATTATTATCTCTAGCTTGAAGGGTTCTCTGTAGTACGCAGATGGGAAGAATAGCATGGACTCGAATGCTTGCTATTCTCCTGTTATAAGGCCTGCCGATACTAAGGCCTGCTGTACTTTCTCCATGAAAATTATACCAGAACAAAGAAATAAAATCAAAAACAATTAAAAAAGACCTGCTTTAGAACAATGTCTTGTGTAAAGACTGAAATGTAATACGCAACTTTCCTCAAACATCAAGGTTCAAATAAAAGAGGAAACAAAGTAAACAAAAAGAGGAAATGAGGGGAGGAAGATTTCCCACAAGACCACCACCATTTACACTAAGCAAAGCTAGTTTCACCAGTCCAAAATCTGAACAGAAACATGAATAAATACAGCTATTTTAGAGCTCAAGCAATCTCTCACTGTAAAGATGTGAACCACAGTGTGTACATTTGATTTCCTAATATGTCTGACTGAACTGACAGCGTTGTCTAAAGTTGTACGACAGCAAACGTTAAGGTGCTGAGTGCATTCTCTCCCTATCTAGGTTTTACACCAAGACATGATTCTCTCTTAAAGCCATCCTACGGAGCAACACAGTACAGTACTGGCCTAATGCTATGCTTGAGATCTCAGGGGTGCTGTCAGTCCACACAGTCGGGAATATATAGAGTTTATAACGCATCTCTTAGTGGTGTAACTTGGACAGTGTTCCACCCTTCCACCCTTGGATTGCGGAGAATGTCAGAGAGAGAAGTCAGTTCTTTGTTAACTCCACTGAATGTCGAAGAAATATGGAGTCTGGATTTTGTTAGTTCACTAAAGACGCGCAACTGTAATGCAGCAAAGTCGTAGGCCTAATATTATTGCAAAGGTAATCAGAATTTGCCATGATAGTAATAAAATATATTTAAAATAAAAAAAGATGCACTGAAGTTTCCAGCTAAACTCGTCACTCTTGGATTGGGTAGTGTTTGCTACATACAAAAATGGTGAAGGGAAAGTTCTTAAAGATATGATTTAGCTGCAGCAAACTCTATAAGGGTGACACTAACCGTTATCTAACCGTTTAACTGAACATAATGGAGGTCCCTTCCCCGGTCTGTGTGAGAGGGGAGTGGAGAATGGATAGAAAAATAGTTATTATTTGCAGGGTCTCTGACCCAGGAGCCTCCAAGCCTATTGCCCATCATATCTAGCACCATGGTTCTCTGAACAGTCAACGGAAAGCAAATATGTACAACCTGACGCATGATGAGCACTGTGAAATATAATTTCAAATAAATAAAACTATGATTACAGGATCAAGTAAAGATATGGCCAAGGGATCACCTAGATAGGATGGAGCCAACATGATTATAGGTGTCAATTAAAAATCTACCCCCGCCCCCTGACAAAAAAAGATAAAGAATATGTCCAAGTCTAGCTTTTCTGCTCCACCCTTATTTCAACAGAAAGGGCTTGACATTAGGGCGTCAAGGAAAATACCTCCATGCAACATAGAACCAGCATAACCACAACAGATGTCTGCAGGGTTCAGTATCCTGTTCTCAAGGGAAAAAACCCACACTATAACGGTAGCTACTTCCACCCTCTCCTGTGGTGAACTTGTCCAACCTCTGGCAAGTGCATATTGGTTAGAAGTCAATGTGAGCTTATGGATGCATGTCCCTGTGTGGCGCTCCTCTTCCCTCTTGCTCCCCATCTCCTGGCCTTGGTTCCTCTTCCAGTCTCTTCGTAGTGCCTCATCCTTTCCTGTATTTTCTCCTCCCCCACCTCCCAACCCAGTAAAACCTTAATTTAAGGCTTTTAACCTCTGTCTTCCCCTGTTGCCTCTGCTCTCAGCCCCTCCCGTAGTGCCTTGTTCCCCCTGCAGAGACTGTGGCAGTACCACGTCCTCCTCCTGCCCCTAGTTGAGGAAGCGTCTGCATTTCCGGGCCCCGCAGTTGCAGTTGAGCTTGCTTGCTGGGTCTTCGATGGGGAACTTGTAGTCGTAGGTGAGCTCCTCACCCCGGTAGATCTTGCGCAGGGCGAAGATGACGATGTGCTTCTGGCCCTCCACGTTGATGACGCGCGAGTAGCAGTTGGGCTCGCACGAGTGGTTGATGAAGCGTGCCGCATTGCCGTGCATGGTGGCGTCCACCACGTCAAAGTCATCGATACGGAACATGTAGCAGCCGATACCCTGTGGAGGAAGGAGGGAAAAGAGACAGGGGACTTAGTTTTAGTTTAACATGTATTATGTTGGTATCAATAACATTTATTCATTCAAGCCCACAATTAGTGGATTTTAAAAAGGTCCACCAACTAAGGTTTCGTTGGGACAAACCATAGGGCTTATGTCGTCTCAACCACACTCTGAACTGATTGATCTCACCTTGCCATCGTAGTACTTCTCCCGCTTGTCTGTGAGCACTGAGCGAATGACGATGCCGGCATACTCAATGACCATCTCCTGAGCATCGATGTTCCTCTTGCAGAACAGACCTCGACCGTGGATAGCAGACCTACACCAGAGAGATGTCAAAAGAGGCTCAAGTACGAACAACAGTTTCCATAGCTAATCTCCTTGGCAATTAAAAGGATGCGATGATCACATTATTTTTTTTATTATTTATTATCTGATCCTGAGTCAGTGGGAATTCATGTTACTCATTTTGTAGCAGAATAACATAATAGCAGAAAAGGGAGAGGCAGGAAATATAAACCATGCCTCAGTTCCTAGTTTGCTGTGATAGCTGTAGAAACCGCAGTGACGGCTTCCTGTCCAGACAGACTGCAAATGATCTATTGTGGGGTCAGTTGGCACCCCACTGAGAAACACATGAGCTCTTTAGCCCAGAATCATGATCATAGTCACAGGCTCTGTCCATAGTATTGGCTTTGACCTCAGTGCCTCAGGGGGGACGAGGACTAGTTGTGTGCTGACCTGTACACGCCTACAGCCTCCTTAGATGTCCTCTCTAGATGTCTGAAGCGCATGGCCATGGGGAGCTCCAAGCTAGTGGCACGTCTAGGAGAAAAGGGATAAGCAGAGAAGATGACGATGTGCTTCTGACCTTTCACGTTTAACTCTCGAGAAATGAGTCACTAGAGACTCAGACACAAGAGGTGAGAACATATTTTTAACATTGCTTGTTAGGAGGAGGTAGTTGCAGACATGACGGAATGGTTTAGTCCAACCACAAAGATGACTTTAGGGGAGTTACAAATACAGAAATGGACAACATTTCAATAGTGAATTAGTTACAGCTATAAAAACGATTATGTAAACCTGTAGTTGTACAGCTCCTTTGTTACTCATAAGTCTGAATGAGAACATTGATATGTTATGTCTACCAACTTATAAATTGATCATTTGTTAATGTGAAAGTTGTTTTTTAAAGGAACAACACTTGCGGCCATGTACAACACCTTCTAAGAATGTTCTGCTAGACAAGATCTTTCATGGACTAGCTCCTGCAGTATTTAAGCCAAAGCTTCCTTTTTTAAGATGTTAGCATTTAGCTGGCTTCCTTTGCGATGCCCGGCATACAATAACTCTGTAATCTGACCTTGTGGATTTGAGTGGGACTTCATCCTCTTCCTCATCGTAGGGGTTGATGTCAGGCAGCTGGCGGTGCTGGGAAGCCAGGAAGTTGAACATGTCGAAGGTGGTCTTCCTGTTAGAGAAGACAGGAACAAGGTGTTACGTTACATTTTACAGTATGCAGGCTTGACTTTCTTTATCATTGTTTTTTCCCCGAGCATTGGTATAGAATTTGGGATGTGGACATCACCCACACACTCTTCATATGTTAATGAATGGAGCAGCATAGACGTCATACAGGTCTTATTTCTAATTTACGCAGACTGTGGGAGGTGGAGATGACCCTCACTTAGAAACACAACAGCCACAGCATTTGTTCCTCTAAACCTGACAGATGTCTACATTCAAAACATACATTTCACCAATACTCTACACAGAGAGACTAGCTTCCACTTTGAAGTTGAAAACCACCTACAGAGGGGAAAACCCAGATTCTCCAGACATTTTCTAGACAGTGGTATGGGTTGACCAACTGCAAGGTAAGGACAAAGTAATACCGGTTCCCACCATTACACTTGTGGTGATGTACAATTTCACTGGAACTTCCAAATGAACATATTTTTATTTATTAAAACTTCTTCCAACCCATGACGCATGATTAGTGTTGCACATTTTGGGGGAAATTCAGAGGTGGAAACTTTCCGTGGGAATTAACGGGAATACACGGGAAAAAACTGAAATATATGCAAATTAATATTAATACCATTTAAATGTAGATGTTTTTTGCATTGGATATATTTACCATATCATATGGAGACAGAAACATAAACCTTTTACCTTATCATAAGTAGACATAATTGCAAATGATTAAATCCTTCCAATAGAAAAAAGCTTAGTTACGAATTTAACTTTAATTAAATGAGATGACTCTTCACATGGCATGATTTCACTGAACAACAAAAGAAAGGGAATATTGAATGATCCATCGCTTCTCCCAAAAATGTTTTCAACATACATCTGTAAAATGATAATCTAGAAACTAAAGCTTTGGTTGTCTTCTTCTCAGGCTTCCATGTCTTCTCCCTGGACCTCCTCAATGTTCACCTATTGAACATCAGACTGAGGCCTCATCTTCACTGTCACTTTCCAACCTTGTTGAGGATTGTTCGTTGTCAGGCTCAAAAAGCCTCAGATTTGTCCGGATGGCCACCAATTTTTCAACCCTTGTATTGGTCAGCCTGTTGCCTGTTTTGGTGTGTGTGTTCCCAAACAAGGACCAGTTGCGCTCTGAGGTGGCTGATGTTGGTGGGATTTGGAGGATGTTGGAGACAACAGGGGAAAGAGCCGCAGATCCACAAAGCCCCTTCCACCAGATGGCTGATGAGATGTTGGCACGACTGCCATATTGCATCTCCATCCCAAAGCCCTTGCTTGGAAGTGTACTTCGCCAGACTGCTAAGAACCGTGCCCTCATCCAGGCCAAGGTGGCGAGGACACGGTAGTGATGACACCCCATAGGCCTTGTTGATCTCTGCACCAGACAGGATGCTCTTGACAGCATACTTGGGGTCCAACATGTACGCTGTGGTGTGACGTATGGGCTTCAGGATTTCAGAACTGCAGTTTCCTCTGCTTTGAGCAACAGTGAAGCGGGCAGGGCAGTACGTATTTATTCTCTTACTTCTGCAAGCAGAGTCTGAACATCAGACATGATGGCATTGTCTCCCTCAATCCGTGCAATGGCTACTGCTATAGGTTTCAGGCTGTTTACCACTCTCTCCCAAAATACATCATCCAGGAGGATCCTCTTGATGGGGCTGTCCATATCGGCAGACTGTGATATGGCCATTTATATGAGAGACTCCTTCCCCTCCAGGAGACTTTCAAACATGATGACAACACCACCCCAACGGGTGTCGCTGGGCAGCTTCAATGTGGTGCTCTCATTCTTCTCACTTTGCTATCACTATAACTTGATGACCCTTCACATACCTAACCATTTCCTTGGCTCTCTTGTAGAGTGTATCCATTGTTTTCAGTGCCATGATGTCCATGAGGAGCAGATTCAAAGCATGAGCAGCACAGCCAATGGGTGTGATGTGAGGGTAGGACTCCTCCACTTTAGACCAAGCAGCCTTCATGTTCGCGGCATTGTCGGTCACCAGTGCAAATACCTTCTGTGGTCCAAGGTCATTGATGACTGCCTTCAGCTCATCTGCAATGTAGAGACCGGTGTGTCTGTTGTCCCTTGTGTCTGTGCTCTTGTAGAATACCGGTTGAGGGGTGGGGGTGATGTAGTTAATTATTCATTGCCCACGAACATTCAACCACCCATCAGAGCTGATTGCAATACAGTCTGCTTTCTCTATGATTTGCTTGACCTTCACTTGAACTCTGCATCCAGCAAATGAGTAGATAAAGCATGTCTGGTTGGAGGGGTGTATGCTGGGCGAAGAACATTCAGAAATCTCCTCCAATACACATTGCCTCTGGGCATCCGAGGTGAACCAGTTGCATGCACAACTCGAGCAAGACATTCATCAGCATTTCTCTGACTACGTTCCTCCATTGAGTCAAAGAAACTTCTGATTCCAGGAGGACCATGAGCTGTTGCTATCGATAAGGTGTCTCATCATTTTCACCTCGAATAGAAGTAGAGGGACTTTTGTCAGAGGTTGCTTGTTGTGAGCACTGAGGGAACTTTATGCACTTGGCCAGATGATTCTGCATCTTTGTTGCATTCTTCACATGATTTGGCACAGTATTTGCAAATATGCACAGCTTTTCCTTCTACATTGGCTGCAGTGAAATGTCTCCACACATCAGATAGTGCCTGTGGCATTTTCCTGTGAAGATTAGAAAAAATTGTAAGAAAAACCAAAATACAAATCCATGTACAGATAAATAGTTAGGCAGTTAGATTAACTTCTTATGGCTGCAAGGCAAAGTGTTGAGTAGCCAGTGAAATCGTGCCCATTTCAAACGGCCTCCTACTCAAATCTTGCTCGTACAATATGAATATTATTATTCTTTTTGGATAGAAAACACTTCCTAGTTTCTAAAACAGTTGGAATTATTTCTCTGAGTGAAACACAAGTCCTTCTGCAGCACTTTTCCTGACCAGGAAGTGAAATGTCAGAAATCTATGCTCTTTTCAATCTGATGCCTATACATGGTCTTAACACCTAGGAGTCTGCTGACAGTCTATACGCCTTCCTATTGGTGTAAAGAGGATGTCAGAGAAGAATTTTTTTTGCTCCTCTTGGTCTGTGGTGGAAAAAAACCTATTTCTTTGACCTGAGCGCCCACTTCCGGTATTCTGAAGGAAGTGGGATGGACTTCTGTTTTGCCTTCCTAACGAACGGCTAACGTCTCCGGCTCAATTTTTTTTGTATATATGTGACCATATCATCGTAATGTATGTTTTTTCAATATAGTTTAATCAGATTATTGAAACTTTATTCGGGAGTTTTGCCGTGTTCCGTCGTATGACTGTGTTTACGTTGGACCACGGCTACTGGAAATGGTAAATGAACAGGGATATTTCTCATTCTGAAACGAAACAACGACTCATCTGGACAGAGGACGCCTGTTTCAACATTCTGATGAAAGATCAGCCAAAGTAAGACTCATTTTATGATGTTATTTCATATATCTGTCGTGCATGTGAACGGGTCGTGGGCGCCCAAATGTGTCTCTCTATTGTGGCTACGCTAATATAGCGATACATTTTGTTTTCGCTGTAAAACATTTAATAAATCGGAAATATTGTTTGGAATCACAAGTTGCCTATCTTTCAATTGCTGCAAACTATATATTTTTCGGAAATGTTTTATGATGAGTAATAAGCTATTTGACGTTGGTGTCTGTTGGTGTCTGTAAATATTATGGCTGCTTTCGGTGCACTTTCTGATTTGTAGCTGAAATGTAAAATATGATTTATACCTGAAATATGCACATTTTTCGAAAAAAAATATGCTATACAATAAATATGTTATCAGACTGTCATCTGATGAATTTGTTTCTTGGTTAGTGGCTATTTATATCTTTATTTGGTCGAATTTGTGATAGCACCTGATGGAGTAAGAAACTGATGGAGTTAGAAAAGTGGTGTCATTTGCTAACGTGGTTAGCTAATAGATGTACATATTTTGTCTTCCCTGTAAAACATTTTAAAAATCGGACATGTTGGTTTGATTCACAAGAAGTTTATCTTTCATCTGGTGTCTTGGACTTGTTAATGTGTGAAAGTTAAATATTTTTAAAAACTAGCTTTTGAATTTCGCGCCCTGCACTTTGAGCTGGATGTTGTCATATTGTGGGCGGTGTCGGGCTTGCAGCCCAAACAGGTTAAACAACTCCTTTGTAAGATAAATGTTTTAAAATGAAACATGTATGGAAACGGGTGAATTAACACTCCTCAGTTAACAGGCTCAAGCAAGCTAAAACCCACATGGTAGCAAACACTAACTTGCAGAAATTGTTAACCAGTTAGAAATGATTTAAACACACTTTGCTGTAGGCTACTATTTACTAGTTAACAAAAAATCATGTTTGTCATATAAAATATATTCACTCCACCCAGTATTGTAATCAAAACTTACCAGAAAGCATGTAATCCTTGGCTCAGACAGTGTAGTAGTGTGGGCTCAAAAGCATCTCATTAGTGTGCAAGATCTTGAGAATCTTGATGGAAGAGTACACTGCACATGTGATGGAAGAATGCACTGTGCATGCAGAGGGTTGCAATTCCATTGAATTGGGGATAGTTTAACCAAAATATGCCACAAGACCTAGAATTGCCTTGTGTATCCCACAAAAAGGTTCACTGTTATAAGCAAACTTTTTTGATGAATTTAAGCAAAATTCCCGGGCTTAACTTCCCATGGAAAAATTCCCGGGAACGTTTGACACTTTGCAACCCTACTCATGATACCTAGGAAGTATTGGTGAAATGTTTACAAGATATGTAAAATTAATCTGTAAGACAACTCGGACTCAATTTACACTACAAAATAATGACTTCCCTTATAATTTCTATATTTAACTTCCAGGGCCCCTGTAGTGGACAGAACACCGGGACACTGACCTGAGGTAGACCTCAGAGCGGGCGCATCCAGAGGGGTTGACAGGCAGATCCTCCTCCTGGCTGATCTGTTTAAAGAAGCGGAAGGCGTGGCTATGGCAGCGGCGGGCCCCCTGGAGCTGCTCTACCAGGAAGACCACTGTGTCGTGGAGCAGGCCCAGCATACGGGCACCTGTCATCCCAGAGAAGGACAGCTGCCTAAGCCTGGCCCCCGCCCGCGCCTCCTGGACACAGTCGATCACTGCCCTCCAGGCCTCTGAGGAGGGAAAGGAGAGGGAAGAGTAAAACGTGAGTTACACAGAATAACACACAAATGTAAAACATATGGAAAACAGACAAAATTTTGTGCTAGAAGGTTTATTACACAAGTTAATTCTAACCGATTACGAGAAAGAGTATGTGTCATAATCTTATGTTTAGTCATACAGTTGAAGTCAGAAGCTTACATACACCTTAGCCAAATACATTTCAACTCAGTTTTTCACAATTCCTGACATTTAATCCTAGTAAAAATTCCCTGTCCCTGTCAGTTAGGATCACCACTTTATTTTAAGAATGTGAAATGTCAGAATAATAGTAGAGAGAATAATTTTTCCCAGCTTTTATTTATTTCATCACATTCCCAGTGGGTCAGAAGTTTACATACACTCAATTAGTATTTGGTAGCATTGCCTTTATATTGTTTAACTTGGGTCAAACGTTTCGGTAGCCTTCCACAAGCTTCCCACAATAAGTTGGGTGAATTTTGGCCCATTCCTCCTGACAGAGCTGGTGTAACTGAGTCAAGTTTGTAGGCCTCCTTGCTCACAACACTTTTTCAGTTCTGCCCACAATTTTTCTACAGGATTGAGGTCAGGGCTTTGTGATGGCCAACAATACCTTGACCTTGTTGTCCTTAAGCCATTTTGCCACAACTTTGGAAGTATGCTTGGGGTCATTGTCCATTTGGAAGACCCATTTGCGACCAAGCTTTAACTTCCTGACTGATGTCTTGAGATGTTGCTTCAATATATCCACATAATTGTTCTTTCCTCATGATGCCATCTATTTTGTGAAGTGCACCAGTCCCTCCTGCAGCAAAGCACCCCCACAACATGATGCTGCCACCCCGTGCTTCACGGTTGTGATGGTATTATTCGGCTTGCACGCCTCCCCCTTTTTCCTCCAAACATAAATGGTCATTATGGCCAAACAGTTCTATTTTTGTTTCATCAGACCAGAGGACATTTCTCCAAAAAGTACAATCTTTGTCCCCATGTGCAGTTGCAAAACGTAGTCTGGCTTTATTATGGTGGTTTTGGAGCAGTGGCTTCTTCCTTGCTGAGCGGCCTTCAGGTTATGTCGATATAAGACTCGTTTTACTGTGGATATAGATACTTTTGTACCCGTTTCCTCCAGCATCTTCACAAGGTCCTTTGCTGTTGTTCTGGGATTGAATTGCACCAAAGTACGTTCATCTCTAGGAGACAGAACGTGTCTCCTTCCTGAGGAGTATGACAGCTGCGTGGTCCCATGGTGTTTATACTTGCATACTATTGTTTGTACAGATGAACGTGGTACCTTCAGGCGTTTGGAAATTGCTCCCAAGGATGAACCAGACTTTTGGAGGTCTACAATGTTGGAGGTCTCAGCTGATTGCTTTTGATTTTCCCATGATCTCAAGCAAAGAGGCACTGAGTGTGAAGGTAGGCCCATCCACAGGAACACCTCCAATTGACTCAAATTATGTCAATTCGCCTATCAGAAGCTTCTAAGGCCATGACATAATTTTCTGGAATTTTCCAAGCTGTTTAAAGGCACAGTCAATTTAGTGTATGTAAACTTCTGACCCACTGGAATTGTGATACAGTGAATTATAAGTGAAATAATCTGCAGTAAACAATTGTTGGGAAAATTACTTGTGTCATGCACAAAGTAGATGTCCTAACCGACTTGCCAAAACTGTAGTTTGTTAACAAGAAATTTGTGGAGTGATTGAAAAACGAGTTTTAATGACTCCAACCTAAGTGTATGTAAACTTCCGACTTCAACTGTTTGTAGAAATAGTGGGTATTTGTGCAGAAATCATTGCCTTGAGTACTGGGTAAATTAACACTACAGGTAAGACATTAATTTGCCCTTTCCTCCCTGAAACCTCACCCTCTACGCTGTCTGCCTCCACACTGAAGCCGTCATCGCTTTTGATCTCGAAGCGGAGGTGGGGCTGGTCTCGGCTGGGGGGACACTCATCGTCTGAGGGCATCAGCTCATCATCTGAGCACGATACAGCACCTGACAGGATGGAAATACCACAGGGTATTTTCAAATCAGGCACACTTGTTTACATTGTACAGGTATAAGAAGTATCATCAGTCATCATCATACAGACATACTGTTCATACGGCACTATTACACATAAGTACCTGAGTATTTGTTCCAGTCAGTCAGGGCACTGCGGCCCACTGCATCCCAGTTCTGTTGTTTACCTGTGTCCATCCCTAATCGAGGTATCGACAGGCGGTCCCAAAGCCCTGGCCTGTGAAGAATACAACGAGAAAACACTGAAATCGACTGGATACAGGCTGTATATCATTCACTGTATAAGATACACACTTCGGTTAGGGCATAAATGCAGTGATGACAATTGGAGAGCATCGTGCAAACTAGGAGCTGTATTGTAGATTGTAATAACCGTCACCACTCATTTACCAATCTCAGTTATGACTTCAAAAAAGGGTTCTATAGTTACTGACATCTACAAAGCCTATTGACAGTCCTATTTCAGGAGTAAAATGCCTTGTTCCATTTGTCATATCATACTATAGGTTACTAGTAGGGAGAGGAGGAGTTAAGCGTAAGGTTAAAAATAGCCAGACATGATCTTATCGACACTGACGAGAAGAGGCCCACACTGGAAAATTGAGTGACGTGCCAATAGTGAAAAAAATTATATTTCAATATGATTCTGACCTTTAGCATAGTTTCAGATGTAGCAAGTTAACCACTTTTAATAAAAAAGGAACACTACAGGAGACTCACTGGCCATTAAACATAAAGGCATGACAATTCTTGTATTATTAATTGAAAATAATATTTGTACATTTTGTCTCATTACTCATTTCATAAGATCACTGCCCTGATAAGTTCCAAAAGACTAACCTTGTGCTTTCAGAGTCACTCAAGTGCTCCTCCTTTAGCTTGTCCAGGTCCAACACACCTTTCACCGTTGGGGTTTTAATGCGAACACCCCCGGCCCTGCTGGAGACAGCAGCAAAGCTGTCTTTGGGTAACGACAGGTCCTCCTTAGCACTAGGGGGCTCTGGCTCTAGGAAGTCTGTCTTGGACTTCTTTGTGGCACCAATGCGATCAGAAAGGGAGGACACCCTCTTCATACGGACATGGGCGCGAGGAGGGCGGGGTGTTGAAACAGACAGTGTGGTGGCTGCGGGCTCGGGTTCGATGAGTAGTCCTGGGGGCAGGACCACAGATTTCAGGGAAGGGTTGTTACGGAATGTAGAGGGACTCAGTATGCGCGGACCGGTCCGGTTGGGGGTGTAGTTACTGGCCATGGCTTGGTTGATGATGGCTTGGGCACTCTCAGTCTTGGTCATGGAGGAACTGCCGTCCTGACCAGCAAACTCAAACAGGTCTGCAGCTTTGTCAGACTTCTTTCTCCTAGAAGTTGTGGAAGGTTCTTTCTTCTTTCTGGGTTTCTTCATCCCTGGTATAGCTCCATCTGCAGATGTGCTTGCGTTCTTCCTGGGTTTCTTGACCGCTGCAACTGTCCCATTGCTGTTGTGAGTGAGCAGTTGAGTGATGGTACCTGGGTTCTGAACCACAGGCGTGGCCATCCTAGGGACATGGGTTGGCATGGCAGTCCCTGGAGCCGGGTTGGACATTGTGCCAGCTGCTGCCAAGGTGGCAGACAGGGCATTGCTCTGAAGGAGGCTGGCTATCTGAGTGACACAATTATAGGAGGGAGAGCTCTGACTGGGCAGCTGGAAGGTGTTGCTCTCTGGGTTCTTCACAAAGATCTGGCCCAGGCGGTTGACCAGCAGAACGTGAGGTGTAGGGTCCACGTTGGGACCACCCACTTCCTTCACAGTAAGGATAGCGTGGCCAGGTAGTCCCTGAGGTAACAGCGGCTGTTGGGGCTCCAGTGGCGGCCTGGGTGTGGAGAAGTTGATGGAGATGGTGTGTCCCATGGCAGCTTCCTTCTGCAGAGACGTGGAGCTGTATCCGTTAATCATCACAGGGGCAGAGGAGGGCTGAAGCGAAGAGAGCATGGGGTGACACTGGGTGGATAGAGCATCGGAGAGAGAGCATACGGAGGGAGAGGAGGATACAATGGTAATTGCTGTGGAGATCATGGCCTGGGATTGTGTGGAGAATATAGGCAGAGAGACTGATCCATAAGATGGGAGACTGATGCTTGATGTTGCAGACAAAATGGGATCAATTTGAGAGGACAAATGTGGAAGGGCACTGCCTGGAATAGGTGCTGATAATTTGGTACAAAAGGTCTCCATGGGCGGTAAGACTGTTGACCCTTGGGAGGATGTCAGGGGTTGTAGCGAGATGCTAGTGAGAGGTGGCCTTGAAGGGTTAAAGCCAGGCAAAGAGGACTGCACAGAGGGACTCATTTGTAAAGGGTTCATCTGGGCTACGCTGGGGTTAGGGAAGTCCGAGGAGATAAGAGAAGAGGGTTGAAGAAGCTCCAATAGGGTGCCCTGACTACTGCTCAACGAGGGATCTCCGGAAGTCTCGGTCAAGTGGTTCATGTAAATGGCAGATCCATCTGTGGGCAATACAAAGTGGCCGCTGTTAGAATCCAAGAAGAGGTCTTTTGGATCTTGAGGCTGATGGGTTTCCATGGGAGCATCAACCTGGACAGGGACCAGTTCAGTGAAACAGGTGCTGGGGGAGGGAGGATCACACCTTTCAAGAACAAGTGGAGCCTCAGGGGCAAAGTCTAGACTGGAACCTTGGAATAAATCCTCTGGGTAGACCGTATCAGACACCTTAGTATGGACAAAGTCCGGCAGAGTTCCTAGAAGGGGTGCAAGCGGCACTGGTTCCTGGGCTTTTAAGGTGGGGATTGAGTTCTGTTGTTCAAGAGGAGTTGGGAAGGTGTATAACTGCAGGGGAGTAGTATTCACATCAGCAGGGCTGTATGTTGTGGATGGGTCCACTCCAGCTGGTCTTGGAGCTTTTGGTGAGATCTCAATTGGCTCAAGGGTCACACTGTCCAATTCAGTCCCAGCTAGTTGTGCGGCATTAAAGGCTTTGGATGGATCCTGGGGCATATACGCTGGGGGAGGTTTTGTAGAGGGGAGGACAACTCTGGTTGTAGACTTGAGAGGGTTGCTAAGGGGTGACTGATCTGAGACAGGGCTTCCAGAGTCTGCACTTAGACCATTTGTCGTCATTTCTACTTCAGGCGGAACATGCATTTGACCTGGGTTCTGAACCTGACTGGCGCTCTTCAGTTTCTGAGCCCCGTCCGTGGTTGTCACGCTGGCATCACTCTCCGCCCCATCGTCCACGCCGTCCAGTTGAGGAATAGATCTTGAAGAGGGAGAGGCAGGAGCCTGGGTTGTGTCCCTGGAGCCTGTACGACTGACCACAGTCCGCGAGAAGTCAAAATAGTGCTCCATGTCCTCATCGGAGGAAGTGTTCCCCCAGTCTTGCCTGGCAGCTGAGCGGGTCAGGGCTGTACGCGTCTTCCTCTTGCGAACCTCTGGCTCCCAGAACTCCTCTTGGTTGTCGTCGCCCTCCACGTCTATCTGGGCACCACAGTTCATGGCCACTCCCTCATTCACTAGCATCTCCTCAATCTCAAGCTCAGTCTTCAACTCGGAGCCCATGGCCACGTCAGAGTCCTCGCGGAATTGTGTGAAAGAGCCTCTAAGTGGTGAGGTGCTGTTGGGTGCAGGGTTATCCTCCGGTTCTGGGGAGGCCAGGAAGTTGTGTGGTACCTCCACTGAGTCTGACTGGTTCAGGTCAAAAGACAGCCTGGGTCTAGGAGAGTGCTGGATGATGGGGGAGAGGGAGAGGGACAGGCCAGGGGAAGGGAAGCTGCCCACACTGTCTTCCCATGGTGGCTGGGGAAAGAGTCCTGAGGTAGAGTGAGTCATGTTCCCGGGGCATCGGGCAGAGGAAGCACTTCGACCTCCGACAGGTCGGGTAGAGGGAGAGGTCAACAGGATATCAGTAGCCCCGAGGGGAAACAGCGGAGAGGTGGGCACGGAGGCCTTGGGATGCATGGATCCCCCAGTGCGGAGGGTGATTAGTCCAGAACCAGTTGGAGAGCCCAGGGGTGGGGAGGAGATGTCCCTGCGGGTTTGGGAGTGGGGGCTGTGGCGACGAGGCCTGCGTGTCTCCTCCAGGTCACTGATGGTCAGGATGTGGTGGGGTTTGGACTTGGTAGCTCCTGCAGAGGAAAAACAGATAGAAGTAAGACAACTGAACGGACACACAAACAATCAATGCTTTCTGGGTAATATCTATAAATATATAGACCCAGAGGTGTTCTAGAAAACAACATTAGCCAACCACGGAACAGTTACCTGGGGAGGGCAGAGGCCGGAACAGTCCTCCAGCTGGTCTCCTGATTTTGGGCCTTGCCCCGTGGTCAGGTTTAGGGAGTGGAGCTGAGAAGCTGGGAGTAGTGGGTCGAGAATGTGCCACATCAACCTCTTGGGCATCAGATTCTAGAGGTGAAGCAACAACAACAACACTGTTTCCTATGCCACGGCCAAGTCTTGCCAATATCCACTTTGCAGTGTAAGAAAGCCAACAGTCACACTAATATTTTATACTGAACAAAAATAGAAACTCAACATTCAACAATTTCAAAGATTTCATTGAGAGACAGTTCATAAGGAAATCAGGAAATTTAAATAAATTCATTAGGCCCTAATCTATGGATTTCACGTGACTGGGAATACAGATATGCATATTCTGGTCAGATACCTTTAAAAAAAAAAAAGTAGGGGCGTGAATCAGAAAACCAGTCAGTATCAGGTGTGACCACTATTTTTGCCTCATCTCCTTCACATAGAGTTGATGAAGCTGTTGATTGTGGCTTGTGGAATGTTGTCCCACTCCACTTCAACGGCTGCGCGAAGTTGCTGGATAGTGGCAGGAACTGGAACACACTGTTGTACATGTCGATCCAGAGCATCACAAACATGCTCAAGGAGTGACATGTCTGGTGAGTATGCAGACCATGGAAGAACTGGGACATTTTCAGCTTCCAGGAATTGTGTACAGATCCTTGCGACATGGGGCCTTGCATTATCATGCTGAAACATGAGGTGATGGCGGCGGATGAATGGCACGACAATGGGCCTCAGGATCGCATCACGGTATTTGTGCATTCAAATTGCCATCAATAAAATGCAATTGTGTTCTATGTCCGTAGCTTATGTCTGCCCATACCCTCACACCACGATGGGGCACTCGGTTCACAACGTTGACATCAGCAAACCACTCACCCACAGAGACGTGATCTGCAGTTGTGAGGTCGGTTGGGCATACTGCCAAATTCTCTAAAACAACTTTGGAGGCAGCTTATGGTAGAGAAATGAACATTCAATTCACTGTCAACACATCTGGTGGACATTCCTGCAGTCAGCATACAAATTGCACGCTCCCTCAAAACTTGAGACATCTGTGGTATTGTGTTATGTGATAAAACTGCAAATTTAAGAGTGGCCTTTTATTATCCCCAGCACAAGGTGCACCTGTGTAATGATTATACTGTTTAATCAGCTTCTTGATATGCCACACCTGTCAGGTGAATTGATTATCTTGGCAAAGGAGAAATGCTCACTAATAGGGATGTAAACAAATTTGTGCACAAAATTTGATCGAAATAGGCTTTAGTACATATAGAAATTGCTATGATATTTTATTTCAGCTCATGAAACATGGGACCAACACTTTACACATTGCACTTATATTTTTGTTCAGCGTAGCAGTAAGGGTTTGATGCAGTGTTGCGTGACCAGGACTCTCACCTGACTGGGTGCAGGGGCTGTGTGCTATAGTGCTATTCTCTCCTTTGTCAGGCATCTCTTCAGCAGGTTTCTCAGGGACCGGAGGGCGGACTTCACGGATCGTACACGTGTACTTGCATCGCCGCAGTGGGTTCACCGTGCTCCAGTACCAGCGAGAACACCTGCGGAGAGGAGTTGAAAGGAAGGAAGTCATAAAAAAAACACATCTATAAACATGCCAATTTCTGATTCATTATTAATTATGAATTGCTGCTACTTACCGGTAACCCACTGGGAAAAGTTTTCCTTGCTTTGCAGACAGCTCAGTCAGCATACCTAGCTTTTCAATC